>NC_135783.1:292088071-292410987 GCF_051106095.1 Pogona vitticeps | reverse complement strand
ATTTTAAATTACTATCTGCGAATTAGAGGTATTCATATGCCAGTGCCTGCTCTTGCAACTTTCAGTATTCATGGCTCAGTGCATCTGTTGGACTTAACCAGGAAGGCTCCAAGCAAAAACATGCATTCTCCAAGACAGGGCATGTTTACCCCAAGATCAAACAAACAGCAAACCATGTTTCTTGTACACAGAAGTAGCATCTGGCAAGGTTATTAAACTGATGATTCAGTCCTTTTGTTGCATTTTCAAGAGCTGAGTAGAATCCCTCATTTCCTTAACAAAGCTTGATGGTGCCATACAGTACCATTTTAAAAACATCCCTTTTCTCATTAAAGTGCTGTGTGGGATATAAAACTAAGCTCTAGGCCATTTTCCCCACTGCCATCTCTCCCCAAGGGCAAAAGCCTACGTCATTTGAATATATATTAAATCATGTAAATATACTGAGTGGCAAAACAGCCTCTCCCATCAAGGTTCCATTTTTTAATGGTCATAAGGTTTTTCAAAAAGCCATCTCTAGTTAGAAGAGTATGGCGTCCATGCTGAACCTCGTGCTTGGGCAGTTTCACACATCTGTAGGTGGTCCACTAAAAATGGGCAGTCTTACATATTCATGTTCTATTATTTAATCAAGTGAGGGCCTGTGTACTTGAAGGCATCACAATTGCTCTAAATATCACAGTTTCTTTTTCCAACTGGCAGCCTTGCTGATATGTGTAGCAACATACAAAATAGTTGTAGTACCTTAAAAACTAACAAATTTATCTCATTTGTGAATTTTTGTCGATTACATTCCAGTTCTGAAAATCCATGGAATTTATTTTACAGTTAGCAGACTACGTGGCAGGAGTGGAGACTAAGAGGGATGGAGAAAAGATGACAATTCTATTAGTAAATCTCTTATTTCTGAAAACTGGTCCCTGCTTATAATGGTATCAGCCTTCTATGCGCATCATTGAGTGAAGAGGATTTCAGCCTTGGTCCCTATCTAATCCTTCTGATATGCAGTAGAATCTATGAATCAAATTCTGATCAATGGCGACCCTTTTCAGGGTGTTCCAGGAAGATAAAACTTGGAAGTAGTTTCCAATTCCCTTCTTCTGGAGGTACCCTGGGATTGCACAGCTTGCCCAAGCCCACAGAGGCTGGCGCTTTTTGCAGGAGGCATGGTGGGGAATAGAACTGCCAACTTCTGGCTCCACAAGCAGATACTTAGACCTCTGAGTCAGCCGACCAGCTTCCTATGAATTTACTTCACTATCTTATTCCCTCTCTTACAGCAACTATAATATGGCTTTCAGGGTTAATGAAATTTTAAGGAGTGGTGTAACCAGTTCCATCATGAAGCGGGGATTCAAACCCAGGTCTCCTGCATTCCAGTCCATCACTCTGTCCACCACACCACACTGGACTAGGCTTGCAATATCAAGAATCAAGAGAAGTAGTTTTTTCAACACTTTTCTGCAGACACTATCATTTCTGCTATACATGGATATAACCAAATACAGTGGTGCCTCGCATACCGAGCGCACCGTATAACGACGAATTCGCATAGCGATCCCTTCTCCGGGATCGCTAATGCAGAGGCATAGAGTCCGTCCATATGGAGAAAACTCGCTTACCGAAGGGTACCAGGAAGGAGCCGCCGCCGCCGCTGCCGCAAGAGTGATGCGGGGCGGCGCTGGTCGGGAAGAGGAAGGCAGGCTGCAAGGCAGGCAGGCTAAGGGAGGGAAGCCGCGCGTTCGCGCGTCCTCTTCCTCCTCGTCCTTCTCCTGCCGCCGCCAGGGACGAAAGCAGACTGCAAGGCAGGCAGGCGAAGGGAGGGAAGCCGCGCGTTCGCGCGTCCTCTCTCCCCCCACTTTCCCTCTTCCTCCTCGTCCTTCTCCTGCCGCCCCCAGGGACGAAGGCAGGCTGCAAGGCAGGCAGGCTAAGGGAGGGAAGCCGCGCGTTCGCACGTCCTCCCCCCCACTTTCCCTCTTCTCCTCCTCTTGCTGCCGACCCCCCAAACCTCCCACAGAGTCGGGCGATCAGCTGTTTGGCGGTTCTAAAATGGCCGCCGGACGCCCGAAATGTCTGCATGCAGCGTTTTCGCGCCCTCCCCTCGCTTACCGAGGGCGCGAAAATGGCTGCTGCTATGGAGGAAACCTCGCTGAACGGTAAGTTTAGGGCCAATTGGAACGCATTAAACGATGTTTAATGCGTTCCAATGGGCTTTTACATTCCGTTTAGCGATGATTTCACATAGCGAGGATTAATCCGGAACGGATTAACCTCGCTATGCGGGGCACCACTGTAAGGTATCACTGGCAGAGTGGAGTGGTCAAGAAAAGTTGTTAATCATATCTATGTAATATGGATTGTATCTAATATAAAAGCAAAGAACTCAAGACATAGTGTTACTTCACCAGTTATTGCATGCTCTGTTGAGAGTACAGAAGTATTCTTACAACTACAACACCCAGAATTCCAGGAGTCTTCAAAAAGATTACCGTAACTGCCTCCCCAACTCCAATTCTTTTAGTGGAAACTGTAGAAAGCATTTGTTCCTTTATAGCAAGTAACTTATACAGTGGTGCCCCACATAGCGACGTTAATCCATTCCAGGATTAACGTCGCTATCTGGATTCATCGCTATGCGGGGGGGGGGGGGAACCCATAGGAACACATTAAACTCTGTTTAATGCGTTCCTATTGGGGAAAAACTCAAAGCTATGCGGGGAATCCTCTATCCGGCCGCCATTTTCGCTCCCCGGTAAGCAAGGGCAGGGCGCGAAAATGCTGCAGGTGGCCATTTTCTGCACCCGGCGGCCATTTTGGAACTGCCAATCAGCTGTTCCCAAAACATCGCAATGCGAAGATCGGTAAGTGAAACGCTTACCGATCATCGCAATGTGATGTTTTGCCTATTAAAACATCGCAATGAGATCACATTAACTATCGCAAAAAACGCATTGCTATGCGGATTCATCGTTAAATGGTGCACTCGTTAAGCGAGGCACCACTGTATAACAAATTACCTCTGCTGCCAATAGCTGTCAAACATATTTCTTTCCTTCATGTAATGGAATAGGGTCCCAAATGTATATGTGGAGAGGGCGAACTAGACAGATGTCTTGTGCAATCTAGCATCTGTCTTCTACTAGGCTGTCGCCATCAGTTTCATCCAGCTTTGTCATTGCCTTCCTTGACCTGATTCTAACCAACAGAGACGACTTGGTGGAGAAGCAGCAGTAAGGGGAACTCTCAGTGAGAATGTCCACATTCTACTAGAATTCTTGATTTCAAAGGAAACCAAAACAGAGTGTAGCCACACATATATGTTGGATTTCTAAAAAGCCAATTTTAACAAACTCAGGAGAATAAGTAAGGTCCCATGGCAGGAGATCCTAACAAGAAAAGGAGTCCAAGAAGGGTGGAAGCTTCTAAAATGGGAAATTCTAAATCCACAACTACAAACAATTCCAACCTTCCAAAAAAAGAGTGAAAGAAAGCAAAAAAGGCTGGTGTGGCTTCAGAAAAAGCTCAGACAGGACCTGAAGACAAAAAAGGGCACATATAGGAAGTGGAAGGAAGGCCAAGCCACAAAGGAAGAGTATGGACAAGTAACAAGGAATTGCAGGGATTGCATTAGGATGGCAAAAGCTGAGAATGAGCTGAGGTTAGCTAGAGACACTCAAAGCAAAAAAGAGCATTCTTCAGGTATGTGTGTAAACATATATCTTATTGAAAAACACAGAATTACAGCAGGAGTATAGTTTGAAGTTTTCAACCATAAGTTTTGCCTTACATTACTGAAGTTTGCATTTCCCTTGAATGGTTTTTATGATACACCATAGAACATCTGAAATTATCACTTCATTCAAAGATGCTACCACCACAAGCATAAATCTGCTTGCCAAAGAGAACATTCCAAAATCAAAATTTTTGTTGGTGAAAGGTAAATTAAATGACCATGCTGTGAAGAAGTGGTTCTGAGAGTACAGTTAAAATGTAATTTTAAAAACTGAAGTATGAACTGAACAGCCTTGTCTGAAACAGCAAGGAATAGGTGGAAGAAACAATTCTGCTACAAATGCAATAGGCAGATCACTAATCCATACAAATTAACTAAACGGTACAAACAAGCTTTTAACAGCTAAAAGAGAGTAAAGAAAAATCAGAACTTTCCTTCTATTTATACTTTTTATGGATACAAAGAATTACTTTTGAAAATGCATAATTTGATACAACAGACTATACTTGGAAATGCTTCACATCTCCTTTCTCATTCGACATATCCACATCCTCCCAAATTTTCACATTAGCTTAAAGAGTGTCCTTTTTCTAAGCAAAGGAGAGTCCTCAAGCCAAACAGTGGTATGCTAAACAGATGCTGCAGTATTAATTATTATTACATGTTCTACTTTAATATGGTGACTAGAGATGGGCATGAAGCACTTTGTGCTGGGTTGTCTTAAGTCGTTGGTACGGCACCACAGATGCTGCATGTTCCCTCCCCCCTCCCCCAAATCCTGAAATTACTGGAAAGGCTCATCATTTCAATTCAGGCATCTCACCTCACGGTCATAACAGGGGTCCTGAAAAAGACTCGAGACTGGGAAATGCATGGCCAAACATGGTAAGGGTGGGTGTTCTTTTTTGTCTAACTTTTTGGGAGGTTTTTTAAATATTTAAACTGAGGGATAAACAATGCCAGCTCCAGGACTGGCACAGTCCTCTACCCCATTCTCTGTGTGTTTCTGGGGAAATGGACTACTTTGCAGGCTGTGGATCAGCAGCTTTTTCTGGAACATCCATGTGGTGATTTTGCCCATACTAATCAGATGTGCAAGCATACAGGAAATATAATTGGCCACAGGTTTGTATAGTATGAATGCACAGGCTAAATGCTAGTATGACTGGCAGATAGATGACAAGATGCTGACTCCAGAGCTGCTATGATGATCAGATGGTGTGAGTAGAATGAGTTAGGTGGTGGCCACTGAGAAAAAGGCTGTCAGTTTTGAGGGGATAGTAAAGGTCTGTTGAAAAATTTGGTAGAGGGGAATCAGAGTCAGAGAGTTTATTTATTTATTTATGTATTATTTGTAGGTTGCCTTTCTCCCAGTAAGAGGACTCAAGGAAGCTCACATTAAAATAAGTAAAACTAAAAATAAAAGAAATTACACATTGAAAACAAACTATAATAATAATTAAAAACATCTAAACTTTAGAGCAAACTCAATCAAAATCAGACAATGAGGTCCTTAGGATTTATGATGGCTAAACTGAGGCTACTGTATTTTGCACATATCATGAGTAGACTAGCCTCACCAAAAAAAGTGGGGGACAATAATACAAGAAAAAGTAGAAGGCAGTAGAAAAAGATGAATACCTAACATTAAATGGTTTATGTCAGAAAAGTCAGAGGTGGTTGGTACAGAACAACTGATTAAGAAATCAGCTTTACCCTTCTGAAAACAGATCTTTCTCTCTCTCTCCATCCAGAAACAAGCAGATTTTTAAAAAATCCTGTGGCCCTTGATACTCCCTGATAGAGTCCACAGAACTGGAGCCTCATTGTAATATTTGTATTATGTACCTGCAGTTTTGCTGAATACCAATTTTTCTTTAAAACCCAGAGGTACTGGAGCAGATTCTGGGTAAATCATCCCCATCCCCATCTGATATCATGGGGTGCTTATGTTAATACACTCTTATGTGTTCAAGCAATTATTTATGCAAGTCATAAAGCAGGCAGATCCACACATAAATTTCCCAGTACAAGATACCGTGTTTTTTTGTGTGTATACGACCCGCCAATGCATATGGTGACCCCCTAATTTTGTCCCTTGCCGGAGGCAGAGGAACATTCTTCCTGCCACTGCTGCCTTCGCCGCCCAATCACCTCCCCCAGTGTGACTGCCGGGGCTCTCCTCCAGCTCATGTCGCCACTTTGTACCTTGCCCAAAGGGAGCCCGTGAGTGGCGCTGGAGGAGGCGATCCAGCCGTGAGTGCAGCAGCAGTAGTAGGAGGAGGAGGAGGTGGAGACAGAGGCAAAGGAGCAGCCGTGCTTGGCCACCTCTCAGTGCTGCCTTGACTATTGCTGCCACCGCCAGATCGCCTTCTCCAGCGCCACTCACAGTCTCCCTTCGGGCAGGGGACAAAGTGGTGACATGAGCTGGAGGTCAGCCCTGGAAGTCGAACTGGAAGAGATGATTGGATGGCGGCGGCAGCAGTCATTGAGGAAAGCCACGAGAAGTGGCCAAGCATGGCTGCTCCTTTGTCTCTGCCTCCACCTCCTTCCATGTATAAAATGACCCTCAATTTTTCCTCTAATGATTTTAGAGAAAAGTTTTGTTTTATACAGAGAAAAATACGGTAAATCTTTTGATCTTCAATATTGCATCCTGAAAATTTCACCATGGGAATTACTAACCTCCTTTTACATGAACTTTTAGAGAGTAGCCTATAAAGGTCTACAGGAAAAAAATATATATACAGTGGTGCCCCGCTAGACGCTTACCCCGCATGACATCAAAATCGCTTTACGATGAGTTTCTTGCAATCGCTACTGCGATCGCAAAACGATGGTTCCAATGGAGTTTTTTCGCTTGATGTCGATTAGGAGTCTGTTTTGCGAACCGTTTGTTCGCAAAACGACAATTTTTCCTGCTCCGCAAAATGGCTTCCCTTCGTAAAATGGCTTCCCTCCCTTTGCAAAATGGCTGTTTTCTGGACTCCTGCTTCGGAAGACAGCGATTTTAAACAGCTGATTGGCAGTTCTCTATGAGCAATCTTTGCTGGACGATGATGTATTTACCCCATTGGAACACATTGACCAGTTTTCAATGCATCCCAATGGGGGTATTTATGACTTGACAACAATTTCGCTTAACAGCGATTTTCCTGAAATGGATTATCGTCGTCAAGGGGGCACCATTGTACTAGAAATTGTGTTTTTTTAATAAAGGGAAAAATGTCAACAGGAAGCATAAGACTTTAACAAGGAACATGTACTCAGGAACATAACAGATACAAGAAGTTCAGATAATGTACAGACAAAATTCAGATAATGTACAGATGAATTAAAAACACTGTATTTCAAAATTCTAGTAATCAGTTCTGCCCAAGGCATAACACTAGAGATAGTGTGAGAAAAAGGATGAGATGAAAATTGTTTATACTCACCTCCATTTTTCCCCACTGTCCTGAAACATCGCCAGAAGGTCCTTAGAAAGGAAACCCTATTATGGGGTGTAGCTTGGACAAAGCTGAACTCTCGAAACAAAATATGGGTTCCTTGACGCACACTGTTAAAGCTACAGAGAGAAAGTAAAGCATCAGTGTTTGATGTAGGAATTGGAACTAAAAGCCAATAAGAAGTCCTGAGATGAAGTAAGAAGTCACGCAACACTCACAGATCCACAGCTTTCTAACAATTTATCCATTAACACAACAGATTTCAGATTTCTCATTCAACTCTTTCTAGTTTCCATTTCTTTCTTTCCTTTTCGGTGGGGAGGGAAGATGGGGAGGGAAGGAATAGGAAGCAGTTTGTTGCTGCTGCTGTTTTGGTCACTCTTTCATGGCCGGGTGGAGCGGGTAGAAAGAAGTTAGAGAGCACCACTGTTTATACCCCACTCCCCTTGAATACTTGGAGGCTGGTCAAGTCTGATTCTTTGGGCTATAATCAGAATGAATGGAATAGAATCATTCTACACAGACATTCGAAGTCAGAACCAGTCTCCATCTTTAGTCTCTAAACGCTACTGCAACTGAAAAATAGATTGGGTTCAAAGCACATTTTTGTACACTTGGACATCTCCTCCTCCTTCCTCTGAATTTCAGCTCAAACCCATCTCAATGGGTTTGTATCTCAACCTCACCACACTTAACCATTAGGGAAGAATAGTATTTCAGGTTTGTGTAAGACAATGTATGAGAAAACACTCTGAATACTGAGGAAACACATCATAAATGCTACTTCCTATTATAATATTATTTAGCCCACCAAAGGTAAATTTTAACCCAGTGCATTTATGAAGACTGTGGGTGAAACTAGAAACAGAACAAATCCAAAAATGATGTCATTTTCATATTTTACATGTAAAAGATTTTATCACTAGCAGGACGATAGTGCTGGCTGGCCATTCCACAAAAACATTTACCTAGAGGCACTTTGGTCATGGCAACATGTACAGAGGCAGAAAACACAAACAAATAACCTACACAAAACAAAATAAAAACTACAAAAAAAAGTCCTTTAAAAAGCCCTTGACCTTACAATTTTGGATGCTGAATTGCTACCAGTTGTTATTAATGATTATTTCAGTATAAACATCTAAAGAGTTAAATTAATATTTTTACTAGCCAAGGAACTTCTGCAAAATCATGAGACTAGAAATGGGGAGAAATATGTACAGTATGTGCTTCATTTGCAATCCAGTGGAAGCTCCCCAGTGAAATGAGTAGGGAGAAAGCAGGAAGCATGGGCTGCTGTTTGCTAATTACAGCAGTTCAGCTCAGCTCAGCTCAGTTTAGTTTAAAGTTTTGAATTCAAACCTTTGAATTAGGTCTGACTGAGAGCACAATGACAAATGTCAAAATAATTTTTTAAAAAATCCAAAATAGGGGAGTCTTTGAAGTTGGGTTATCTGTGTAGAAAACTATAACATTCAAAATGAGGCACATGTGTTATGTTCTGCAGAGCTGTGATGTTTGTGAGTTAGGAACAACCCTTTGAAATAAGGGCCATCTGGTAACCGGACAATTTTACTTCCAGCGTCTCTTGTTCTTTTATAAAGCTTCCATATCTGAGCTGTGAGCACTGAAGGGTAATGTTATTTAATAAGCTTTTTGGTATCTGATGCAGTTCCTTTGTTTCTTTTCAAAGTCTTAGAAGTCAGAAATATCAAGTTTCACGAACACTTAAAAGTAACCTTCTAAAATGCTATAAAGTTCAACATGCAAATTAAACAGCAACACTGATACACATAAAAAGGGAAATCAGAGGCACAATAAGTGGTGCCTTAAAACTGGATTTATCTGTTTATGTCCTTGTGCTGTTTTTAAGCTTGGAAAATATTTTGAGTCCTCCAGTGAAATCATGAGATATTTCCCTGGGACAACAGCTTACTAAATCTCCTGTGAGAGAATTAATGAAAAGATTTTTGCTTCTTCTTGACTAGACAGATCTTCTCTACAGAAACCAAAATCTACTAGCCATCATGAGACCTTCTTAGTCCTTTAACAGTTCATTGACCAGGATCTGTTCAGCAGCATTAGACACGCCAAATGTCTGATTACAAGTTAATTCTCTAGAACGAACTTTGAACTGTTCTGGAATTTTCCAGAATAGAATTCATATCAAAATGTCAAGTTCAATTAAATTGAAGTTATTTTTCTGCCTGGAGTCAAGGAAAGCCTTTTATTTAGACATAATGATTAGGCACAGTATCAAAGATTATGGCTGGGTCGGAGAGGTCCATATTAACTACTCAGTTACACTGCCAACTTTCCTGGTGTGAGTAAATTCCAGGAAGTCCAGATATACTGATGGCTCGGGAAAATCTTACTGCCTGGTAGCTGCCTCAACACCTTAAAAAATTCTAACTACTCAGTGTTCCAGGAAGTTACCAAAAATTCACAAGGTTAAGCATTTCAGCCTGTACACCCACCATGCTAAGTAAGAATACCAAAATACCCACAAAATGTAAAGAATCCAGTAGATGATTGAGACAAACAACCAAACTGCTGTAAGCATCACAACAGTAATTTTTTAAAGGCACAATCGAGATTTTAATTTTTTTCTTTCAAATATCTGCTACTTTTAGCAAAATATGCTGGAAAATATATATATATTATTTTATCATTATCAGATTCTGTCTTTGTTGTACAAGTCAGAGGAATACATGAGTTGTGACACAGAAAATGATGACCTGATAAATAGACCGCAAGAATCAAACTACAATGGTGCAAAATCCTGGTCCAAAGCCCACTTGTGTCAATAAAAAGCTATATTTTCCCCAAGTTTCAGATTGAAACTCAAAAATATATGCAGCATATCACTCTGAATTTAAAAAGGTATAGCAATCTGTTTAAAAAGAGATAGCAAACAAAGCCATTCAATAATCTCAACTTTCCTATTGATTTCTTTTTATTGCTATGATCAAGACTTTGTAGAATTCTTTTCAGAGAGCTGTTACAATGCCTATTACTAAGGTATATGGTGAAATAACTTTGCATTGACTATCTCTATCTTTATCTAAAGACAGCCCTACAAGAACACTGCACACGTTAACAAAGACACCTGCATAAATACAACTGCAATTAGCTTTTAAAACAAAAGGGAAGGTGATCTTATGAAAGATGGGGAAAAGGAAGTGATGACTACAAACTTCAAAGGGTGCTTCTAACTAATGGCTAGGACAAGATCAGACAGTGTTGTATCTCAATTCTTTTATAAATAAAAGTAGATTTTGAAAAGAAATATAAAAAATGAAATTGTACAGTGGGATCTTGACTTGAGAACTTAATACGTATTGGAAGGCGGTTCTCAAGTCAAAAAGTCTGTAAGTCAAGTCTCCATTGACCTACAGTGCATTGAAAACTGATTAATCCCGTAACATGCCGTTTTTATTTCATTTTGGTTTTTTTCTGGTCTGTAAGTCAAATCTCAGTCTGCAAGTCAAACCTAAATTTTGCGGCCAGAGAAGTCTGTAACTCAAAAAGTCTGTAAGTCAAGCCGTCTGTAAGTCAAGGGTCCACTGTAATTTGGGAATTTTTACCCATGAATTTTCCATCACCAAAAAGTGATCACATTTGCTGCCTTCAGTATTTTGCAAAGCACTCTAGAAGTCATATTCTTGTAACTGTAAGTATCTAATGCTGTCTTTGTAATCACCTTTAAGTATATAACAAATGACCAGACACCATATTCAGAGCTTGGAACATTAAGTTTAAAAAGGAAATCACTCTGCTACTTTGCCAAAAAGCATCAGGTCATTATTGTTCTGCACCCCAGAAAAGTAGTTCAATACATTGCTCATTATTAATGCATTACCAAAAATGCTCTCCAGCTCTGACCAGAAAATCCTCAAGCACTCTCTGTATGTCTAGCAGCAAAAGCTACATACTATAACATATTAATTACATTACCATACTAATTTCCACTGAAATTGGTGTGGGTGATTTACTGTAGCTCACGTCTCTCACCCAGAACATCTAGGGGTTAATGTGATCCCACACATACTGCCAATAGCCATTTGCCTTACATCTTCATCACCCATATTCCCTTCTGTATCAGTGTCTTGCAAAATAACTTATTTTATTGAACTCGCAACTGTTAGACCAAGTCAACATTTATTGGTTTCAAAGAAAAATTACAACTGCTTCTGTTCAACTTGTGCAGTAGTATACAGGGAATATTTGTCCACTGTATATGTGCACACACGTACACACACATTTTCCTGGCACAAGGGCTGCCAACAGGTGTGTCCCTTTAAAAGCAAAAAAATGTGCCCCAAGTTAGCTGTCAAATGAAGCAAGAGGCTTCACACTGCTTGGTTCTCCTTAAAACCACTCAAGACAAGCAAATTAGCACATTAAGCTGATGTTACCATGGTCACAATTCCTAACCTGTCTACTTGCACTAGCAATTAAAACTAAAGCCCTTGTTAGTACTCTAATATACTTCGAATGCTTGCATTTTGCTCAAAGGTTTTGTGGGCTTGATAGGCACTCCCTTTAATAGCAATAGTTGCCTTTCACGTCCCATTGGTGGGAGACTGTGGTAGGGAATGTAAGGGGAGTGGAGGCAGGGTCCAGGCTAACTTCAAAACTTCTGAGGGGCCTTTAAAGCACTACGGGCATCAGTAAAAAAAACATGTTCAAAACCATCCATGCTTAAGAGACCTTGCCTTTACATGTTCTGCAGGAGCCAAACCAGACAGGAATCTTCTCAAGATGCCAAGGAATGGGAAAGATGTGCCTTGCAGCTGACTTGCTCCTTGCTTGTAGGGTGGGCATGTACACATGAATAACAGAGAGAAGATGAAGGAGGCCTCTGCAACAACAAAGCCAATGTTCTTTCTCTGAGAAGGATGTGTCAGGAATGCTAGTGCTCAGGTGCTGCTTCCCTGAACAGAGACAGCTTTCTCAGTATTGTCTGCTGGGTAATTACAGTTGGGCAACCCGCCAGAGATCAGAAACTTTCAAGCATTCCTTTGAAATCTTTGGACTTTTTAAAAAAATATGTTGTAAAAGTCTTGAGGATGCTATGGTAACATCCCAACATAAACCAGCCATTGACATGGTTGCCCTGGGCCTCCTGGAACTATAGACAGACAGAACCTAGTGTTCCAGGGAGGAGCATCAAACTTGGCAACAGCTCCTAGGCCCCTTCCCTCAGCAGGTGGTAGCTTTGGCTCTCAACATAAAGCACTAAATTAATTCACAGGATGTCTCCTCTTACCAAAGGAGCAGCAGGGAATATGCACTGCTGCTCCCCAGTTTGCTAGGCTTCTCATTATACCATGGATCACTTCATACATTACTTATTCCCTGGCGTGGAGATAACCTCCACACAAGAAAAGACTACGGCATTATGTCACAGTGCATGAAGAGTAGCAAGATGTTTTCTCAGCCACATTATTTAAACTGTTCATTCCATACAGGTGCTGTGGCAAAGGATGGGTGTGGGTGGGAAGAATTTACATATATCTCTTGTGCTGAAATGAAACAACATACGTATTGGCCCTGAGAAGCAAAAATGGGGAGGGTGTGCTTCCTTGAGAGAAGAAATTAAATACATAGCATGAAACACTAATGAGTGCAGGCTTTCACATGAGGACAGTAAATCTCTAGAGAAAACAAAATTTAAGCATTTGCCATTGAAATGAGAACAAAAGAGTTAAAATAGGAAACACATTCTATTGACAAAACTGGTTAAGAAATCACACTATTTCAATAGTCATTGAAGAACTGCAACTAAAAAAAAATATGTGGATATGACGTTAACAACTGTACAGATTTGCTGAATAAACCACAAACACCATCAATCGCCCAACTGGCAAGTGATTAGTAGAAAAACACACTTATATTTTCTCTCACACACATACAATAACTGACTGAGAAGACATTATAGCCCAGCTCCCTTGTACTAATGAAAATAGAGTCGCATGAGTAAGGCAGGAATAGGCAACTGAGGCCCTCCACATGTTTTTGATGTACACCTCCCATCAGCCCTAGCTGGCAGAGAGGATCTTGAAAGATGATAGGAGTTGCACTCCAAAAGCATCTGGAGAGGTCTACATTGCCCATCCCTGCTCTCAGCCTTGCATGCCTTTAAGCATCTATTATACCAAAGAGACACACTGCTGTACTTGTACCTCACTATTGGTATCCCCACACTCTCCAGTTCAACAAATATCATTATAACATGGTATCTCAGTACAAATATGCCATACTTGTTTTCAGAATTCAGTACTACACACTGTGTAGACTGTTCAAAGTCTTCTTTTCAATGTTGTTGGATTTTTTTTTCCATCTCTACAACAGATCAGGAAATGCAACTGGGAATTTGGTGTGTTAGTTAAGACCCTGGTCTCTCCAATCAAAGCTTGCACGATTTTACTGTGCTGAATTATTGAGCCGCTATATTTAAAAACAAAAGACAGAAAGAAACAAAGAAGGAGAAAAAAGAAAGAGACTTTTAAAAACAACAGAGGCCTTTTGATCAGAGCAGCATAGTACAGCTTGCTGTAATTCAAGCTGGCCATTCTTACGTGGCAGGAATTAAGGGTTCCCCCTGCCAGGCAAAGCCCTATTAAAAGACAATGGCTGTTTGAAAAGGATAAGCAAGCTGATATGGATATAATAGGCCACATATAGTGTGTCCTTTCTACTCTCAAATAAAGCATTTTAGAGTTATGAGTTGGGAAATCCAGTATACTGGAAGATAGCTGGCCTATCATATAAAAGGCTAAGTAGCCATGGAGAAATGTTTGGAGGTAGCTCAAGAGGAGGGAATGGGGAGGTCACAGCAACACATCAAAATTTCAGAATTAGTGTTTTCCAAGTACTAGGTCCTGTTTCATATAGGCCACATCACTGCAGCACTGTGTAACAGGCACAGACATCCAGCGTTCCATATGAGCATCACAGCCAGAAATGCATTGTGAAGAACACTGGAAGACTATTAGGCCACCTTATGATCATTGATAGTTCTGGGAAAGCAGAGCCCAAAATAAATTATATCACATTTCCCAAGAGTATCAACTTGCCCTTATTTTCAGAAAATGCCACTTCAGCTGAGACATTTGACCCCCGCCCCCCCGCATGGTTCAGTAAGACAGAATGAAGGGGAAGGACTCTATTATACACTCTTTCTGCAAATGGAGGCACGTACATCTTAATGCCTCAGTTTCCCTCAATTAAAAAATGAAGATAACATTAACTTAGCTTTGGATGAAGTAGGAGAGGATCTATTCCCTGTCTGATACTCTCTCTGGAACCAGGAAAAAGGCAATGAACTGAGACACTACACAATGTCTGTTTTTTCTTAGGCAAGTGACCCAGAGAGGAAGAACTTTTGCGTTGTTTACATGTGCAAAAAAGGGCTAATATATGTTGCAGTCTCTTATAATCCATCACCACTACCACTAACTTGTAATGCACCACAGCTAGATAGATCCTACCCATGGTAGATTCTTCCACAGATACATTAAAAACATTATGCTGAAATGCAAAATCCATACGAGAGAAAGATCTACAGGCAAGAGCAAACTGAAATTCTCATGTTTATGGACTGTTTCTGCAAAACGCATGTGGATCCTGCATTCCAATGTGACAGTTTTTACATTTATTCATCCACAAGGAAAAATATGAACTTCAGTATCACCCAACAACATGGTTTACACTTAAAAAGTAGCTACTATTTCAAGAGAATTCCCATTCTAAGTTGAAGACATTATTGGGCATTTGTTTGATATGAAACAAAGAAACAAACCCCCCTTTTTTACCACTTTGTGTTATATTATGACCTCCATCTAGTAAGTGTGGTTTTTCAACTTAATGTGGTATAAAATACAGTAGCTAGGGAAAAAAGTCTCAGAGAAGTTACACATTTAGTCAATGTTATGAGCTAAAAATCAGAAATATGCACCACAAAAGAAAACTAATACCCAGCTGAATATAACTTTTATGTTGATGCATATGAATAGTACCCCCAAATAAAAAGGAAAGAGAGATTGTAACAGAACAGGGAAGATGTTATGAGGTTTTACCAAGGATATCTGCAAACAATGACAAAATCTGGGCAAGACAAAGAACTATCCACAAATTATACAACAGTAAACGAGGCTTTGCCATCATGTAGCGGTAGCTAGTCGATTAGGGCAAATGAGGCACTGCCTCACCATTAAGTAGCAGCATTGAGTAAAAGGACAAAGTAATTTATGTATCACCCATGCCAAAGGTGTGAACAGTGATGGTGAGCATAATGTGCTGAGTCTCTTTTACATTGTACTTGGGATTTTTAAAAAACTGTGAAGGCCCACATGCATATATTTAGAAGGAGAGATTTTTAATCTCTCTTACCATAATTCCACAATGTCATATGAATTACTTACATACATGCATACGTACATGCATACATAGGGAGGGAGGGAGGGATACATAGTATTGCAAATATTATATTTTTCTTTTTTGCTGAAACTCTTAACAGCTCACATTTCTTAAATCCTATCCATTGGACTGTGTACATTATGCAAGTTTGAAGAAGAACTCCTGTTGAAATGGAAATCACTAAATGAGAACAGGGTTCTCCTGCAAGAATGAAGAAAAAGGACTTTAAAAGCCCTTTCACCCATTAAAATGCAATAAATATTCAGAAGAATAGCAATCCTGAAACTGGATGAAGTTTCATTTTACTATACTTTGATCATGCTGACATTCATGATGAACCTCTGTGCACTAGTTTCTTTTCCTCATTTTGGATCAATATGCTTGTTCAACAGATAAACTTCAGGATGAGAAAGGAGGTTCAGTCCTGAGCTATTTTAGGCTGACAATAGTAAGACAGTATAAAAACCACATTCAGCAGCCATGCTTTTTGTATGCCTGACCTTCTCCTTGCGAAATTTTTAAAAGACGATCCTCCATACGGCGGCCATTTTCGCTGCCTCTTAAGCAAGGAATCCGTCCCTAAACACAGTGGGTGGCCATTTTTTTACCCAGCTGCCATTTTTGAACCGCCGATCAGCTGTTAAAAAATCATCGCTTTGTGATGATCGGTAAGCGAAACAGGGACCCGATGATCGCAAAGCGAAAAAAACCCATTTAAAACATCGCAATGCGAGTGCTTTTGCGATCGCAAAATCTTCGTCGCTATGCGGTTTTGTTGCTAAACAGAGTGCCCGTTAAGCGAGGCACCACTGTATTTCTATTAAATGGATATTAATGTCCCAATGTATACCATTCAACATCTAAAAATAACAGAAATATTGTTTTCAAACTCCTGTATGAGAGTATGTGTGTGTGTTTGTGCTATTGATGGATGGATGGATGAATGGATTGGTTGGTTGGTTGGTTGGATTTATAGCCCGCACCATCTGGCAACCAGGCCACTCTGAGTGGCTAACAAGATAAACACAATATCAAAACACAATAAAGATAAAATAATACATACATTCAAACAAATACGATAACCAGTGGGATAAATTAAAACAGATGGCTATGAAGATGGTAAAAAGGATGATGAAAATGTAGTAAAAAGGATGGTAAAAAGGGAGGCTGAGATCTCGAAAACTTAATGTTCAGGGAAAGCCTGGCGGAAGAGCCAAGTCTTCAGTGCTCGTTTGAACCCATCCAGCTATCAAGTCAGAAATTATTAATAGCACCCTAACAAGTTTTTCAAGGTAAATTACATATTTAAGGGGTGGTTTTACTAGTCCTCTCCCACAGTGAGTTTTCACGGCTGACTGGGGATTCGAACTCTAGCCTTAACTATCCCAAGTAGATCCATTAAATCAGTAAGACTTTCATTATTATTATCTTACAAATCTTGTTAATTTGACGACCTACTCTAATTGAGACAAATCAGATTTATTAGATTTAACCTATAGGATTAGCTATATTGGAATCGTTAAAACTAACTTCCAGTAAAATTAGGTTTTGCTAGATGTCACCTAATTAATAGTGCTTTTTACAGATAGCACCTATTCAGAAACAGAATTAGAAGAGTAATGTGGTGCTCAAGAAAAAATCTCCGTGTTTACTAATATGTAGGATTTTACATTGTTTGGGGAATGGTTAGTTTACAAATAATGCTTGAACTATTGAATCATCAGGTGACTGAGGATACATCCACATTAGTAAAAAAAATGTGGGAAATGCTACAGAATGGAGATTTACAACCCCCCGTGACCACATGACATAAAAGGAAATGTGAATCGGCCTGGAAACACACACACACACACAGACAGACACACACACACACACATGAGTTTTTGCCTCTGCCACTGCAATTTCTACTTTTAAAAAAAAACAGATCCATCCACATCAGTTCAGGCATTGTAATTGCTTGAACTGACACAGAAAAACTTCTGCACCAGCACACACTTTGCATATAAGATCAAAGGAACAGTGAGGAAAGCTAACTGCCCTATTAAAGCTTATTAATTTTGGTAAACAAGGTTGCTCCAAAAGCATTCCTGGGTGAGATGGATTATCTGGAGCCATTTCAATCCAGCTTCAGGCCTGGTTATGGGATAAAGACTGCTTTGGTTGCCCTGGTAGACAACCTACACCAGGAACTGGACAGGGGGAGTGTCCCTCTTGGTTCTGCTGGACCTCTCAGTGGCCTTCGATACCATCAACCATGGTATCCCTCTGGGCTCTCTCTCCAGAACAGGACTTGGACGCACTATTTTACAGTGGCTCCAGTTCTGATGGGGAAACTCAGAAGGTGGTACTGCAGTGCTTTTATTCAATATCCTGGCCTGTAGTGTCCACCTCCTGTCAAAAAGACACAGTGGTGAACCCAACTCCCAACCTCTGACTCCATAGCCAGAGACCTAAAGCAGTGAGCTATCCAGCACTGGAAGGACATGCACGGTTTTCTAGTTTAGTCCATTTCAAGTGACCACACACACTGGGAACTGGAGGTGGACCCCACCAACCCACATCAAAATTGTAGAACACCCTGGCAAGGGTTCAAAAAAGTGTGGGTTGGGGCAAATTGGTCCACTCCAGTGATGTTCACATGTAGATGCTGGACAAAAGAGCACATCCAAAAGAAGCACAAATGCTCATGTAGATAGGCTCTGTGTTTCAAAAGATAGAATCTTACTGTAAAATCTCACACGATAAGAAAAACTATGTAAGCATATTTTTTGCCATTTTCTGGCCATTTTCATGTCCCTTGACACACAAAAGAGTTTGCGACCAGTGTTTATCTGAATGAGCTACAGCCAGCTAGAATGACCCCACACTAGTTATGCAATGTTAGGTTTATGTTGTAAAAACCCCACAAATTTCTAGCCACTGTTGTAATTAATGACCACACAGAAAGTGAACAATTCAAAGAAGAACAGCTCACTGGCTCCAAGGGAGGGACCCAGATTTATTTCTCTCTTTGGTTGCAGCCTGACAGAATATTCCATGGGGCACAAATTGTGCACTTTGGAAACACAACAGTTCCACTCCTTACAAAGCAAAAGAGTCATGCCAATAAACATCTTTTTCTCTGTTCAGAGCAGGACAGATTATAAAGCAGAGCCTGAATATTTTTGTCATTACCTTGTACTAAAGATATATCCACTCATCCTTATGTAACATTATTTTTCTGATGACATAGACCAGCTTTGGCTCACTGAGCACAAATAAGTGGTTCCCAAGAGCAGGCTGTTGAGAAAATGTCAACATTCTGGCCTTTAGTCCATACTGAAGGGAAGGCCACATTATACTTTGTCAGTACAACAGAAGGCCCTATTAGTAGAACCAGATTTATGGTTTCAGTTCACTATCTCTGGCTACTAATTACCGGAAAGCACAAACACATAATGTGGAATAGAAAAAGAGCAGATACAAAGTTTTACGAAATGTGACAGTTGTTGGAAGACACCAAGATAATTTTATTTATTTATTTATTTATTTATTTATTTATTTATTTATTTATTTATTTATTTATTTATTTATTTATTTATTTATTTATTTATTTATTTATTTATTTATTTATTTATTTATTTATTTAACTTTATCTTTATTTTATTTATATCCCGCCTATCTAATCAATTAAGATTACTCTAGGCGGCTTACAACAATAAACAACAACAATACGGTTAAAATAAATTATACAAAGGAAAAGTTACGACAAGATGGGACAAAACTAAGGAAGAAAAAGGAAGGGAAGGGAAGGGTGATCAGGAGTTAATAAACGGGAAAGCCTGCCGGTACATCAAAGTTTTTAGTTGTTTTTTAAAAGTACCCAGTGAGGGAGCCGCGCGAATGTCAGGGGGAAGGTTATTCCAGAGGCGAGGAGCCACTGCTGAGAAGGCCCGATTTCTTGTATTTTCTTTCCGGGCCTCCCTCGGCGTTAGGCTCCTCAGCCTCACCTCCTGACTCGCGCGAGTGACACGGGTAGAACTTGGTGGAAATAGGCGTTCCGCCAAGTATCGAGGCCCCAAGCCATTTAGGGCTTTATAAGTAAGCGTCAACACTTTGAAGTCGATGCGGAAACGGATGGGCAGCCAATGCAATGCGGCCAGAGTGGGCGAAATGTGTTGGTACCTTTTCACACCACTGAGTAGTCTGGCCGCCGCATTCTGCACCACCTGTAATTTCTGCAGCAGCCTCAAAGGCAGCCCCACGTAGAGCGCATTACAGTGGTCTAATCTTGAGATTACGAGCGCATGCACCAACGTAGTGAGCGCCCCCACCTCGAGATAGGGCCGCAGCTGGGCTATCCGCCTAAGGTGGTAAAAGGCGGTTCGGACAACCGACGCCACCTGGGATTCCATGGTGAGCGCCGGGTCCAGATGGATCCCCAAGCTGCGGACCCCATCCTTGGCGGGGAGTGTCGCCCCCCCAAAAGTGAGGAAGTTTCCCAAACACCCGACTGTGGGAGCGCCCACCCTCAGTACCTCCGTCTTGTCCGGGTTCAGCCTCAACCCGTTCTCCTGCATCCATTGCAGTACGGTCCCCAGGCAGCGCTGGAGGGACAGAACGGCATCTCCTGTGGTAGGTGGAAAGGAGATGTACAGCTGAGTATCATCAGCATACTGATTTATTTATTTGATTTATATCCCGCCCATCTGGTATATTCTACCACTCTGGGCAGCTTACAGAATATCAAAACAATTAAAAAACATAAAAACATTAGCATTAATTTTGGAACAAGGGACTGAAGCAGCATGGCACTGAAACTAGCAGACATGGCACTAAAGACAAGAAATAAGTGCATGGTCTGCAAGTACAGCAACCGGTCAGCACTGCTGACTATCGCCTTCTGCCAAGCTCTTCCTCTGTCTGCAAGCCACTCTCAAACCACATTTGCAAAGCAAATCCTAAATCAATTAGTATAACTTGATCATTTCACAAGCACTCTCATGTCAGGTTACAGTGACTATTTGCCAACTGACAGATTTGCAAAAAGAGGGAAGTGTTATGCATTGTGACTGCTACTGACTCAGCTGCTTTCATACCACAGGATGGTAACAGGACGAGTCCTGCAAACCAAGGCTAGAAGAATAATGTATAATGCTGAATCCAAGTACAAGGAAAAGGTTAAATAATGCAAAAGAGAAGATCAGAATGGGATTGCACAGAATCCTATAGCTGGTTCCCTTAATCTTGACTTGAACCAGGCCCCAGATCTGGTTTGGCGCTGAACGAAAGGTTGCACGTGAAAGAAGAATGTCTGAAATTAATATGGGCAGAATGGGCAGGACCCTGCATAGTCTAACTGGGCTTTGCATCTTTAACTTAACAATGATTGCCAGGCTAGCATTATATTTCTCAAATTCTGATGGAATCCCTAGATAAATTACTATCTGGAATTAGCAATTTCACACTGAAATTGGAGATTATGTGATTTTTCTCTTTTCCAAAGTGCACTTTCTAAGAATTCATCTTTTTTCTTTAGATAAGGAAGAGCTGTCAGTATAGCCACAGGCATAGAAAATAATAGGATGAATCTTCTTTTAAGATAATCAGTTACAACAAGCACAGTAAAGGTACCCTAAACAGAATGATCCCAGTGAATGAGCTGGAAGAACAGAAACCTCATAGACAAAAATGAGAAAACAGATGGAAAGGGTGCCCTTTTTCAGAAACTACCCTTGCCTCAAAATACCAGTATTAGGCACTGAGGAATGTGTGTGCACCCAGATTTGTGACATCTCAGAGAATGCAAGATCTGCTGAAGGATTCATTTTAATGGCAAATCCTATGGACAGTTTTTGGAGAGCAGCTTTTGCTTCCACATATCATTGGGATAGAAAGGTACAGTATGCCCAAGCTTTTTTGCCAGCTAGAGTTCATTTTCAGTACTCCTGAGAAAGAGACTCTTAGCCAGCACTGAAGGCCTGTCACAAAGCAGGCAACACAAAGCCCCACTGGAAGCTTCCATCTGAAAAGATCACTTTGCAATCAGATTGGTGACAGCAGTGGCTTCACACCTGTCACATAGCTTGTTGCAGCCAGCCAGTGTCTGTGAAACGACACTGTCATCTCTTCACTGGAGCAGGGGGCAAATCTGAGGCATGGAGCAGGGAGAAGTGGGGGAAATAAAATAAAAATCACACACACAGAGAGCTAACAGAAAGGAAAAGATAGTTATGTTCTTTGGAGAGAACAACAACAGAATTCAGGTATCAAGAAGGATATTTGAGGAGCTCACCAGATCACAAAAGTCTGAACCAAAAACTTCCAGGTCCTACTGAATAGGCTTGATGATGATAAAAAACAGATTGCCAAGCCCTGGGGCTTTCCTCTGGCTTCTGTCTGGTGGCTCAATCAGAGGCCGGAAGATTCTACTGTCAACACAATTATTATTTTTCCTTTGAAATGATCCTGTATCCCAACCAGCCTTGCTACAAAACAGTGTAGGGGAAATTACGAAATCTCCAAACAAGCTTCTAGAACTACTGAACATGCATAAACTTTACACTGTCCCTTCTGAATGGAGAGACCCTTTGAGGATGTTTCATTGAAGATGTTATATTTCCTTTAAAAAAAAACGGAAGAGAAGAAAAAATGAATCCCATCTTCCTTTCCATCCAAGAATTGGAACACCTATTTCTCTTCCTTTCTCCGCCAACAGTGATTGGGGGGGGGGCTATTACTGTGATTTTTGTTGCGTTAGTCAGGTGGTGGCAGAGACTGCATCCCACTTCAAGTGGTGACAAATCTCCCCCTCTAAAAATCTGTATCAACCCCTTGTCTCCTCATACCATCCTCCTGAGCTAGAAGCTGTTGTACTACACGTTGGGCAATGACAGTGATGACACCCAAATCAAGAGATTGGGAAAAGGACTTATTTGGACTATAATGCCTAGAATCCTCCAGTTGCAGCCAGGAAATTCAGAAGCTGTAGTCCAAAAAAATTTTTTTTTCCAGACAGCCTTCCTCAGACAAGTTGCCACTTTACTTCGGATCGTTTCGGAAGAGGTAGTCATGTTAGTCTGTACAGTACTAGCATATCAGGCCAAGAAGAAGAAGAAGAAGAAGAAGAAGAAACAGAAACAGAAACAGAAAGAAAGAAAGACATAAGACATAAGACATTTATTTGTCATTGCACTCACAAGTGGGTGCGTAATGAGGTGGTCTTCCCCAAGGTAAAACTGGACAACACCACTACAAAAAAAAGTTAAAAATATACACAACACTCACCATACAAATATAGATACCCCGTTTCTCCCAGCAATTAAAATTCCACCAAAAACTTATGACCCCGCATTTAAACTCAATACTGCACTTGGGTAAAAGCTGTTCTTGAATCTGCTTGTCCTTGCTTTCAATACCCTGAATCTCCTTCTCGATGGTAATAATTTAAAGAGCTGATATCCCGGATGAGAGGAGTCTTTCAGTATGTTAGATATCTTCCTCTTACATCTGTTCTTATACAATTCTTCCAAAGACAGGAGTGAACAGCCAATGATGTTTTGGGCCGTCTTAATCACCCTTTGAATTGCCTTTTTCTCTGCCACTGTGCAGCTCGTGAACCATACACAGAGACAGTAGGATAATATGCTCTCAATCAAACTCCGATAGAAGGTGATTAACAAATTCTCAGTCAGTTGTTGCTTTCTAAGAGTCCTTAGGAAATACAACCGTTGTTGCGCCTCCCTGATTAATGCAGCGGTGTTTGCACTCCAAGTCAGGTCATTTGTTATGATGGTCCCAAGAAACTTACATTCAACCACCTGTTCCACACAAACTCCGTCTATATACAGTGGCTGAATGTCTGCTCTTTTTTTCCTATAGTCCACTATAAATTCCTTGGGTTTTTTTGGATGTTAAATAGAAGATTTTTTTTTTTTGCACCAGCAGGATAGCTGTAATACCTCATCCCGATACGCAGACTCATCATCCCCAGAAATAAGTCCTACTAGTGTAGTGTCGTCTGCAAATTTGATAATTCTATTACTGGGATGGTTATTGGTGCAATCCAATGAATAAATGGAGAACAGTAGTGGACTGAGGACACAACCTTGTGGAGTGCCAGTGCTGAGTATCTTGTCAGTAGAGATGTAATCATTCAATTTAACCCTTTGTGGACAATTTGTTAAAAAATCCAAAATCCACAGACAGATAGAATCTGGAAAATCTAGATCTTTCAGTTTGACTATTAATCTGTGGGGTATAATGGTGTTAAAAGCAGAGCTAAAGTCGGCGAACAGCATTCTTACATAATTCCCTTGTGTTTCCAAGTGGGATAAAGCCATATAAAGCACAGTATTAATCGCATCCTCAGTTGTTCTATTTTCTTTATAAGCAAACTGAAGCCCATCAAAGGAATCAGGAAGGCAGGAGATAATATATTTCCGAACTAAGAAAGAAAGAAAGAAAGAAAGAAAGAAATGATGCGGCACCTTAACAACTAACTGCTATATTTGAATGTGCACTTTCATGGGCAAGTCCACTTCCTCAAACTTTCTACTTTTGTATGACATCACTCTGTCAGAGACGCAGGCCTATAATTCATGGGTTAAAATCCAACTGGTCCTCAGCTGCTTTCTTCCACTCTGGGTCCCCCCTCCTGTGGGATAATGACACATCTAGATACAAATGGCAAAAGGAAAATTATAGTAGCTGCATCTGAAAATATCTTCCTGTCCAGTACATTTTTTTCAGATTCTAAGGAGCATTCAATTTTAGCAGAAAACAATTACATAGCCTTTCTTCAGGAGTGTCAGATAAATGTAACTCCTTTTGTTTCTAGAGAGTTTTGTTCTATACAAACTGAGCACATTGGTGATCATTTGTTCATGTTCTATAGCAACTTCACATTCACAAGAAGAATCACAGGTTTGTTTGACCAAAGTATCATTACAGCATAGAGACAGTGAGGAGGTTTAAGAAATGGAAAAGTGAAGCAAGAGACACTGGAGATAAATATTTTTAAACATTTTAAAATATTAGAGAAAACACTTCTTCATTCTTTCAATATCTAGTATCTTAAAGTGTAAGCCATGAATTATATTTGATTCATGTTCAAAGTAATGCTTGCTCTGAAGAGGTGTGTGTCACCTAGGACTTCAAGAACATATTTGCCAACAGCATGTTTGACTACATTTCACAATGTAGATGTGAAAATCAGTCAGTGTAATTCTCATTACATTTCCTAAATTCCTAAGAACATTCTTAACCTATTCTCATTTACAATATCTTTTCCCCTTCCTGCACAAATGTGAGTGCATATTTTGGTATGTACTTTTCTGAATATATGCATTTCCCACTAATTTTCCTATTGACAAAGGCATATTTGTACACATTTTCCAAATATACACTCTTTTAGTCACATAAAATGTCTAAAAATTCAGAAAAAAATTAATTGAAGTGCTGGTTTCTCCCCAATTGTGGGACACCAAAAATACATATACGTTTTCATTAATAATCCTGCAGGCTGCTAATTAGATGCATTAATTAAAATATTGGTCAATGCCATTTCTCCCATCCCTAGGCTCCCTCAAATTATATAATGAACTCCACGATTTCAGTCTTTCTTTCTTTCTTTCTCTCTCTCTCTGAAAGCAACCTGGAAAAACTATGGGCTGGAGAGGAAGAAAGTTAGATGAAGAGATGCTACTTAAACCTTTCTAGATCAAAATAACTGGTTCCAATATGTTTTTTCAAAATATGAAACTAATTGTGAAATTATTAGTGTTGTGAGGCTAATACTAATATTGAGGTGAATTGTGCATTTAAACTATTTTCCATATAGTTATTGACTTTAAACATAGTATTTCGTTTGCTTACTGGGGGGGGGGGGGGGTTCTTCCCAAGTTTTTGGATTTTTTTCATTAAAATTTAAAAAGATGATTTATTTATTTATTTATTTATTTATTTTTTATTTCTATCCCGCCTATCTGGTCTTATTCGACCACTCTATGCTTATGACAGGTATTTAGAAGGTATACCTAAAATCCTTTTAAGTATTTTGTTCAGCAGATACATTTCATTCTGCAACCATAGTCCTATTCAGTCATTATTGCTTCCATATAGATCAGGATGAAAAAGAAAAGAAAAATCAAAGCCCAGCATACTAGGGTAGGTGGGGCTCGTCAGCCATGGAAGGCAGCCCATCTAGAAGAAGGAAAACTCTGCTGCCTTGTGGCTATATCCACTTATGGAAAAGGCTTCAGGAGTTAACCTAGAGGTAAAATCTGGAGCTGGAGTCCCGAAGGCAGTTCATTTCATTCTGCCAACTCCTGCGACATCCCTGGAACCAGTTGTATTGGCTCTTGCCTTTCCATTGGACCATTTCAGCAACGTGGAGAGGGAGGACCTGCTGCTTGGATAACAGCCTATCCTCCATATCACTTTACCCAGGCTTCATGCTCTGGAGAGGACACTCCTCGATTCAGAGCATGTTACCATAGTCTCTCGAGACTGAAGGATGCCTATGATGAAGCATAGCTTTGTATGTTAGAGCACTTGGCTAGAGAGACAGGGTTGGGGATTTCTGTCAAGGAAAATTATAGGCCTGACCAGAATGAAGTGATATAATGAGAAACCATAACTGTCAGGTGTGCTGAAACTGAGTCAGGGTGACTCAGCAAAGATGATGTAAGCCAGGCTGATGCAACCCAGAGATGAAGTAATGGTATGATGTAATCTGTAACCTGATTGGTTGTGTGTATGTATATATGTAGAGCTGTACAGTTAGTTATATCTTCACCTGCTTGAAGATCACATCTGCCTGCCATGCTGCCAGACTGCTGTATATACTGATGTAAATACACTATGCTGAAAGAAATGCTGCCGGACTGCATGTGAATTATTACTGGACTGCCTGAACTGCCATATACTCTGCTAATTCCGTGATTTCCGCTGAGAAAACCTGACAATTTCATTCCCTGCTCTGCCTCCTGGGAGATGAGCTAGCCTGAGCAGCCTTGGGAAGTCTGTACAGCTCCAGAGCCCCACTAGAAGGACTGACTGATAAACCATCTCTGAGTGCTTTACAGCTGGGAAACCATGGGACCAATTTGAAAGCATATTACTATTATATAAGAGACCAAGGGATGCTGCAGCTTCAGCAGCTCTCTCTCCTCCCATCTTGGCAAGGTCAAGTCTGAACTGGGGGGAAAATCAACTTGTGTTAACATGGTCCTTCTTCCCACTCACTTTCTATTCAGATGCCATTTGCCCTGGATTGCTTTACTGTATATCTCTATCGCTCTCTATTTAAGGTGGAAGAAAATTTCACAAAAGTCTGCATAATTTATAGCTTGGTCCTCATCACAGAAGTCATTTGGGGGCTTCTCTTCTTCCATGTATTTGCTTAACAAAGGATTCTGTTTAGAATCAATGAGGAATGTTAAGCATTCCAGTAATGCTCACTACACAAATAGCCACCTGTGCCACACACCACATGGTATTTCCCCACTCAGTCGTTTTTTTCACAAGCTGTGACCTCCCTTATCCTTGGTGACCTGAAGACAAACACTCAATTCCCACAGTTCTCTATTATTCTAGCTTGTGGACCTGAGAGTTGTGGCCCTCTCTTAATTCTTTAACCTTATCACTATCTTCTTCACATTGCCTTGTCTATATAAAGGATTAGGGAGGCATTAAAAAAATTCCTATGCAGCTTTCCAAAAAAGAAATTTGACATCATTAAGGCTGTTTGCTTTTTTTAAAAAAAAACTTAATTTCTTAAATTTCTGACAAAATGCAAAGGCTATACGTGTACATATTTGGGAAGGCATGCAGCAGAAAGCGCTCACAGCTAAAACTCATCCTATTGTCTTTTTAAAAAGTGTGATCACTGATATATATCTGGAAGATGACTATTGTTCAGACTGCAAGTTTTTTTTTTCCCTTGGGCCCTTTTTAAGGAGAAAGATGAGGTAGAAATATTTTAAACGAAGTCTGCAGCTTTCCAGATGCTGAAGTCAACTCTCTTTAACTCCTTGCTGGTGTAGCCAGCAGTGAGGATTATGGGAGCCACACGTCCTCTACCCCATTGTAAAGCTTTTTAGTGATAAGGTCCTTTCACAGAAATACCTGATGTTCACCATAGTGCCAGGTTCCTCTGATTCCCACCAATTTCCTCTCAGACAGGCTGGTTCAGAAACCTTGAATTCCAAAGCAAAACCTGAGTTTATGGGTTTAAATCTGTGTATTATAAAATTGAAGACTATGATTGAACAAGTATATGACAAAATAAACAAAAAAGATATGGTTGTATCCAGACCATTCTATCTTAGCTTAAGAACAAGCAGAGATATAAACAAGCCTTTGTCCCTTTTACATGGTCAGTTCCTTCACTCCTTCCTTTGCAGCATGAATGATCAAGCCAGGAAGCTTCTAATTTACCAGATTCCCATACTATTTGAATCACTTCAGAAGAAATCAGAATATTTAAGCAAACCTAGGTCATAGTGGTGAATCATTATAGTTAAACTTTTAATGTTATTAAATGTTGCCCCAAACTAAGAAGGTAAAAGAGAATGGTCTTCAGTACATATTATTAACTGAATGACCAAAAAAATTCAGATGAGTGTGGGCTGCCACTGCTATTAACCTTCTGTAAAATCAGAAAGCCATTTATCAACCACCTCAAAGTCATATCTACAGGTTTCAAGCCTCTGAATTATCATTTAGGCACAGGCAGCAAGGACCCTCTTCATTTCTTTTCTTTTTTCAGGAACAAAAGCACAAGGAAATACTGGACCATGATTTTACAATGCCATGAGTTCAAAACATGAGTCACCAGTTGCTGCCACTGAGTCTGTGAATCAACAGATTCCCTGTAAGTTACCTGGGTTCATTAGTCTCCCTTCCTCCAGCTACACAAGTCATTATATAGCTAACTAGGTTTAACAGTGATTGTATATTATTATGACTAAAAAAACCTACACATTTATTTTCAGCAGGATTAGACCACTAAAACTTGGCAGTGTGTAAGAAAGGTATATAACTAAGTAGACATCTGTCAAAGGCATGTTTGAATCAGCTACCTGGTTATAGGAACAATAATCAATCTCTCATCCAAGGTCCTTGATTGCATGGTAGGGAAGATCAGTTAATTTCAAATTATTATTCCTGTCACAAATTTATGTTGCAGAAAATAAAATGATAAATGGTTAGCATATATCCTATTAAAAAGGGGGACAGAAAGAGATTAATAAATCATATTATAATAAGCCACTGAGTAACAAAGTCATTAAATGTACACATCTAATATAAAATAAGTAAAAAAAACCATAATGCATTGAACAGCTAACAGACATGCATTTGTACTTTAAGCCAACTATCACCTGTTGCTAGTTTTGCTACTGTTTCCCTACACCCAAGATCCTGACAGCTCTTACATCTTGAACCTTCTGCCTCTCTGCACATTCCTGAACTCCCTCTCCTGCTGCTTTTCATTTGAGCATTCAATCTGGCACGTGTTCTTCATTAGATGCCTGTCATACACAGGGAAAATGGTGAAAACAAGATTAGAAATATGACTATATATATATCGCTATTTTCACATCTGTATTTAAAGAAATATAGCACATTATGTCCTCTTCTCAGATATACACTTTAATGTGGTGAGAGGGACTCAGTGTATCAGGCAAGCTGGAAACAACACTGCTAAGAGAATAGACTTTGTTATGAGTTTAGACTCTAAGCAAGATAACCCAAGGCAGATTCACCAAAACTGAGACATCATACTAAGATGCATCCACTCTCTTCAGTATTAATAGTCACATCAGCAGATGATAATACTTGATAGTTCTAATGGAGAAATTCTTGAAGGGGAACTACTGGATAGCAGCAACAAGTGAAAGTTAATATTGTGCTGAAGAAGGTCAGATTATAAATGAGAGACAAAGTCTCAGGATGTAGAAAGTAGAATCAAGTTCTTTATTTCTTTAAATGAGTCATTAAAAAGCTCTGGTTCAACGCGTTTTAGCGAAGGAGCTGAGCATAACACAAAGTCACACATTGGATATTGAATCATTCACATTTTCTTTTTTTAAAATTATATATACACACACACACACACACACACACACACACACACACACACACACACCCCTGGCTTGTTACTATCAACTTTATATAAGTACATGTATTTATACTAAGCACACTAGGCATGATAAAATATATTAGACTGGATATGAAACACTTTCCAAGCTTCTTTATACTCTCTGCACCCAGCTGTGCAGGGTGGCGAGATAACCAGCCCAGCAGTGTTATCATAATAATAAAGGGAGAAAGTCTATTTTTTTCATTTAACCTATGAGGTACTAAGGTGTTCAATTTCAGGATCCAGTCGGCACCATGCATTGCTGTGTACAAATGCCTCCTCTCCTATCGCCTGCACTTTCGACCACTTTCAATTAACTGAAGCTATTATACTTTGGACATACGAGAAGACAAAACCCACAGAAAAAAGAGAACAATACTAGGAAAATTAGAAGGCAGTAGGAAAAAAAGGAATACAGTTGAGATGGCTTGATTCAATAAAGGAAGCCATAACCTTTAGTTTGTAAGACCTCAGCAGAGCTATTAATGACCGGCTTGTGGGATGGGTCATTAGCTCATACTGTAGGTTCGCCAGATGTCATAAATGACTTCACGATACATTCACAAGAAGTTACATGGAGCTTAAAGCCATGTAGTTCTTCTACAAAGTATGAATACAAGGCTGGGTACTATTTGTTATTGGACCACTAAAATATCAGTATTTATGAGGTTTCAAATTCAACTGGAGCTTTTTTCAACCTGGGTACTACAGAGTTTGAAGACAAGAGAAGAAAAAGGAAAAGTTCAAAAAATGATCCTGACTCCATGTTTCATTATCAGGGTGTATGTAAAAGTAAAGTCCTGAAATGGAGACTCCAAACTTGCTACCTCAGACAATCCAGGATGAGTGGATGAGTACAACTTACACCATCAGAGCAACCACACAGACAGACTACCACAATATACAACTTTTTTGGCACAACTGCCAAAACAGGATAGGAAAATGGGTGAGATGGGCAGCAATGACAAACTTGTGCCCTTAACAACATTGCTATGCTACACTAAGGAAAGAATGGATGTCAGGAAAACTCCATCCAACTTGACCATTTTTGAGCTTTGTTATAGTAAAAACAACAACAACAAAAAACCAAAACTGCTCCCCAACCCCACCTCCTGCCCTGCACATTTCATCACAATGTAGTATAGGATATAGTGAAAGTGTACTGGGTTGCTGCACATCTTTCCAATGCCTTTTGTTGATAATTAGTTCATAAGATGAACAATGAATGTAGGAAGCAATTTGGTGGCACAAAAGAAGCATTTTGTGTCACTTAAATACAAAACAACCTGAGTGCGAGAAAACAAATTTAGCAATTTTTCATCATGTAAGTAATCCTCAGTGTGTTAAATTTTGACTATTTTTGCATCCTAGTGAGTGAAACTGAAACAAGGACTAAAACAGGGTCACAGATGCAAAGAAATTATAAATAAATCAAAATATTTGGTGATAAAAAATACTCAGTACAAAAAAGAGAAGCCCATTTATATTATTCGTTCATGTAAATACACAAAAGCATGATGGAAAAATATATAGAAAGGATACTTCCACCTAGAGAAGAAGAGCACAGGACAAAGTTCAAAGAGAATCAGAAAATAATACAAGTCCATAGTGGGACCAGGTCACACAAGCATTGCAAATGAGGAGGAATGGAAAATGGTGAGAGTCATACTCACTGGTACATGATTCTGAAATTTTGCCTCCTCCTCATATTCCAAGTTCTTGCAATCCAATCACACCACTACTACATGGCTTGTTGTTGTAAAATAGATCCTATTTTAGTAACCCTGGGCTTGCTCCAATGAGCTTCCAGTTGTCCTCACTAATTCACTTAAGCTAAATCAATAACAATAAATAGAGGATGGGAGGAAATTTTGTTTGGACCACATTTTTAAGTAAACCATCTACAGTAAATGTTTATTTCCCAGACTACAATGGGTATAGGGATACTGTTATGATTCAGATTTTGTACCTCTCTAAATTGTGCAATACAATCCTCAGCTCAAAGATATTGTACAAAATTGTGTGATGCTACCCTCAGCTCAAAGACAATGTATCAAAATGTGCCCGCTATAAACAGTTCTTCCAAATAAGTGTGAATGTATAGTATATTGGTGCTCCGCATGACAACAAAAATCCGTTCTGGGAAAATCGCTGTTAAGCGAAATCGTCGTCATGCGAAAAACAATTCCCCATTGGAATGCACTGAAACCCATTTAATGCACTCCAATGGGGAAATTACCTCATCATCCAGCGAAGATCGCCCATAGGGGAAGCCATTTTCCGAGCGCCGATCAGATGGTAAATGGTTGCCCTGCGAGGCATGGGTCCGGAAAACACAGGGCAGCCATTTTAGGAACCCAATGATCAGCTGTAAAGATTGTCGTCTTGCGAATAAACGGTCCACGAAGCACGGACCTAATCGACGTCCAGCAGAATTCCCCCATAGGAATGACTGTTCTGCGATTCGCTATAGCAATCGCAAAAAAGCACTGTCCTGTGGATTCGTCGTACAGCAGAGTCGTTGTCTAGCAAGGCACCACTGTATGTTCTAAAAACTACAGACTGATTAGAAATGGAATCAAATGGACTTGTGACAAAAAGGCTGAAATCCTATCATTTAGCACAGTCATTCACACTAGAGTAGACCCATTGATTTAGTGAGTCAACTCTCTTTCACAAGTTCCATTAATTCATGTGATCTACTCTTGTTGTGACTTATTACACCAAAGAAAGTTGCAACTGGAATACATTCATTGGAATCAATAGTACTGAGGTGCTAACTCACCAAACCACTGACCAATATGTGCAAAATAAGTACAGACAGAACCAGACCAATTAATTAATCACTACTTAATAAATGTATTAATATCAAACATACTTGGTTCTTTTGAAACCAATATAACCTAGCTTGTTCTGCTAAGTTTTAACTAGTGAAATAAATGGATAATTTTTACAGCAAGGCAGAAGGAAAGAGTTGTACATATTTCTTAAATAAACTGAGCATAGTTCACTTAAATCAAAGCATATCTTATATACAAATTAATATGGTACTTCAGAACACCATTTATATATGTACTTACTATTCAGTAAAGAATCTGGCAACACCAAATTGACTAATGTCTTCTTTGCATTCCAAGAGCTGGTTCACTGCATCTTCCATATATGTGATTACATGTCTTTGAGCTGGAAGGAAGAAAAGAAGGGGGGGGGGAATCAAGAATTAAAAAGTTCAAGACCATGCAAGTCTCTTGATTTCTGGGTTTAGCACTCAGTCTTTTAATACTTGGTGCACAGCAGATTTTTCCCTACTAATAGATCAGTTATTTGGATTACCTAGTTGTTGCCAATCTAGGGTTTGGGAGTCTGATTTCCCTTTATCTCTCCTGGGAGAAGAGCCAGCCCATATAGCCTTGGGCAAGCTGCACAGTCCTAGAACTCCCCTAGAAGAAAGGGCTTGGAAACTACAATATATGCATTTTATACCTAGGAAATTATCCTGGCAAGGGCTGCCATTAGTCAGAACCATCTTGACAAAACATAGATTAATTAAGAACAAAAGAGTTTTATGCACCTTGAGACTCAATGTCCTCTTTGATGTAAGATTTAAGGAAAATCATTTCATCAGACGCATCTCATCCCAAAAAAATTGATTAGTCTTTAAAGTGCCACAAAACCCTATGTTGTGTCAGCTGGTACCGTGTTTTCCCAAAAATAAGACAGTGTCTTATATTAATTTTTGCTCCAAAAATGCATTAGGGCATATATCAGGGGATGTTTTACTTTTTCATGTACAACAATCCACATTTATTCAAATACAGTCATGTCCCTAACATTTTTGGAACTGCGGACCGAGGGGGAGGGGTCCATGTGCGGAGGGAACTCCCTGCTCTCAAGCACAGGCATGACACGCTCACAGGTGAGCGGGGTGCACACATGCACATCTATGCAAATGCGCAGTGTCCACCTGCGAGTGCGCCATGCCCATTTAACATATCTCCTGCCACCTGCACTCCCCCCTCATGCACAGGTGCCCCTCCCCTGTACGAGTGCACCCCGCCTCTCCGTTCATGTGCATGCCCCACCCATCCGCAAGCACAGGGGGTGCCCCGCCTCCCCCACACGGACTCCACTCCTCCAATCGGTCCGCAATTCAGAAAAGGTTCGGGACTGTGACGTTCACCCAGTGTCCCCTGCTTGTTTTCCCCAAACCAAAGGTGCACTCTAGTGACATTCTCTCTTTCCTTCGCTGCCACCAGTGGATTTCTCCTATACACACTGTAAAAGACTATAATCAGACACCTGCTGCCAACAGAACTTGATTATTAAAAGATATTAGGTTGAATCTGAATCATAGAGGTTCTTTAATCGTTGTATGGAATCAAAATCATTGAAACCTCGTATATTTTGTTACACACTCAATCACAATTTGCCTTATTTATTCACTTTATCCAGTTTATATTTATTAATATCAGTTCTCTCTACAGTATTTCTCTATCTATTTCTCCTTAATCTTCAACCTCTCTCCTTCACATCTCGCACTCTCCTTTTCTACTCACCAATTGATTAACTGCCTCCACTCCTCCTATCCTCTCATGTTGTTGTTGTTGTTTAGTCGTTTTGTCGTATCCGACTCTTTGTGATGCCTTGGACCAGAGCATGCCAGGCCCTCCTGTCTTCCACTGCCTCCCAGAGTTGGGTCAATTCATGTTGGTAGCTTCAATGACACTGTCCAACCATCTCGTCCTCTGTCATCCCCTTCTCTTGCCTTCTCATTTTCCTAACATCAGGGTCTTTTCCAGGGAGTCTTCTCTTCTCATGAGATGGCCAAAGTCTTGGAGCCTCAGCTTCAGGATCTCTCCATCCAGTGAGCACTCAGGATTGATTTCCTTCAGAATGGATAGGTTTGTTCTCCTTGCAGTCCAGGAGCCTCCTCCAGAACCACAGTTCAAAAACATCAATTCTTCAGCGATCAGCTTTCTTTGGTCAGCAAGGTAATGTCTCTGCTTTTTAAGATGCTGTCAAGGTTTGTCATTGATTTCCTCCCAAGAAGCAGGAGTCTTTTAATTTCGTGGCTGCTGTCACCATCTGCAGGGGTCATGGAGCCCAAGAAAGTAAAATCTGTCACTGCCTCCATATCTTCCCCTTATATTTGCCAGGAGGTGATGGGACCAGTGGCCATGATCTTAGTTTTTTTGATGTTGAGCTTCAGACCGTTTTTTGCGCTTTTCTCTTTCACCCTCATTAAGATGTTCTTTAGTTCCTCCTCACTTTCTGCCATCAGAGTGGTATCATCTGCATATGGGAGGTTGTTAATATTTCTTCCGGCAGTCTTAATTCTGTCTCGGGATTCATCCAGTCTGCCTTTCACATGATGTATTCTGCATATAAGTTAAATAAGCCAGGGGACAATATACAGCCTTCTTGTACTCCTTTCCAAATTTTGAACCAATCAGTTGTTCAATATCCAGTCCTAACTGTTGCTTCCTGTCCCACGTATAGGTTTCTCAGGAGATAGATAAGGTGGTCAGGCACTCCCATTTCTTTAAGGACTTGCCATAGTTTGCTGTGGTCCACACAGTCAAAGACTTTTGCATAGTCAATGAAGCAGAAGTAGATGTTTTTCTGGAACTCTCTGGCTTTCTCCATAATCCAGCGCATGTTAGCAATTTGGTCTCTAGTTCCTCTGCCACTTCGAAATCCAGCTTGTACTTCAGTGCAATTGTATGGTAGTTGGAGCATTCTTTGACACTGCCCTTCTTTGGGATTGGGATGTAGACTGATCTTTTCTAGTACTCTGGCCACTGCTCAGTTTTCCAAACTTGCTGGCATATTAAATGTAGCACCTTAACAGCATCATCTTTTAAGATTTTAAATAGTTCAACTGGAATGCCATCACCTCCACTGGCCTTGTTGTTAGCCAGGCTTTCTAAGGCCCACTTGACTTCACTCTCCAGGATGTCTGGCTCAAGGTCAGCAACTACATTGTCTGGGTTGTCCGGGGTATCCAAATCTTTCTGATATAATTCCTCTGTGTATTCTTGCCACTTCTTCTTGATGTCTTCTGCTTCTGTGAGGTCCTTCCCATTTTTGTCCTTTATCATGTCCATCTTTGCACAAAATGTTCCTCTAATATCTCCAATTTTCCTGAACAGATCTCTGGTTCTTCCTTTTCTGTTATTTTCCTCTATTTCTTTGCAGTGTTCATTTAAGAAGGCCCTCTTGTCTCTCCTTGATATTCTTTAGAAGTCAGCATTCAATTTTCTGTAATTTTCCCTATCTGCCTTGCATTTTGGTTTCCCTTCTCTTCTCTGCTCTTTGTAAGGCCTTGTTGGACAGTCACTTTGCTTTCTTGCATTTCTTTTTCTTTGGGATGGTTTTTGTTGCTGCCTCCTGTACAGTGTTACGAGCCTCCATTCACAGTTCTTCAGGCACTCTGTCCACCAAATCTAGTTCCTTAAATCTGTTCTTCACTTCCACTGTGTAGTCATAAGGGATTTGGTTTAGATAATACCTGAGTAGCCCAGTGGTTTTTCCTACTTTCTTCAGTTTAAGCTTGAATTTTTGCTATGAGAAGCTGATGATCAGAGCCACAATCTGCTCCAGGTCTTGTTTTTGCTGACTGTGTAGAGCTTCTTCATCTTTGGCTGCAGAGAATATTATCAATCTGATTTTGGTATTGCCCATCTGGTGATTTTTATCTGTAGAGTCGCCTCTTGTGTTGTTGGAAAACAGTGTTTATGATGACCATCTTGCTCTCATGACAAAACTCTATTAGCCTTTGCCCTGCTTCGTTCTGAACTCCAAGGCCAAACTTACCTGTTGTTTCTTTTATCTATTGACTCTCTACTTTAGCAATCAAGTCCCCTATAATGAGAAGAAAATCTTTCTTTGGTGTCAGTTCTAGAAAGTGTTGTAAGTCTTCATAAAATTGGTCAATTTCAGTCTCCCCGGCATTGGTGGTTGGTGCATAAACTTGGATTACTGTGATGTTGAAAGGTCTGCCTTGGATTCGTATTGAAATCATTCTATCATTTTTGAAATTATATCCCATTACATCTTTTCCCACTCTTTTGTTGACTATGAGGGCTATTCTATTCCTTCTACGGGATTCTTGCCCACAATAGTTGATATGATAATCATCTGAATTGAATTTGCCCATTCCTGTCTATTTTAGTTCACTGACACCCAGGATATCAATGTTTATTCTTGTCATCTCCTGTTTGATCACATCCAGCTTACCAAGGTTCATAGATCTTACATTCCAGGTTCCTATGCAGTATTTTTCTTTGCAGCATCAGACTTTCCTTTCACTTCCAGGCACGTCCACAGCTGAGCGTCCTTTCGGCTTTGGTCCATCCACTTCATTAGCTCTGGAGCTACTTGTACTTGCCCTCCGCTCTTCCTCAGTAGCATGTTGGATGCCTCCTGACCTGAGGGGCCCATCTTCCAGCGCCATATCTTTTAGCCTTTTGTTTCTGTTCATGAGGTATTCTTGGCAAAGATACTGGAGTGGCTTGCCAATTCCTACTGCAGGTGGATGGCGTTTAGTCAGAATTCTCCACTATGATCTGTCCATCTTAGTTGTCTCTGCAGAGCATAGCCCATAGTTTCTCTGAGTTACTCGAGCCCCTTCGCCACAACAAGGCAGGCTCCAGCTATAAGTGACAGGCGTGCGTGGGGCATCCATCACAGGGACCACTGATTTAGTTGACAGAGCTAGGGCATGCATACTTCTCCCATAAGATCCTCTGCATATGAAACAAAGCAAAATCAGAAGAGATAGCACAGGGAACCTGAACTGGTTGTCCATTCTAGTTCAAGGCTGTTGCTAGGCTGTGGTTCCTCTTATCTCTCACCAGGCTAATTGTTAATTAATAACAATGTATTTTTCATTTCACTTGCCTCTTTTCTCTAGTGTCTCACTGGAACTAATGTATAGTAAAGCAACATTGGGAAGATCATGCTTAGTTCATCCCTGTTCTAATCAAACAGGACACGTTCCAAAATCAGCTTATAAATGCAGAAGCAACCAACCGATTACATTGACACATGGCCGTTTCCAGAAGTTCACACCTCTACTCTCAAATTACAGTTTAACAGTTACAAGGGAAGTAGAAAAATTCCCTAAGAAAACAGCACAAGAAAAACACTTTTGGCTATGAATTGCTGAAGCTTTATTTGTACCTCTCCAGTTTAACATAGAATACACCTCTTCTCTCTCCCTTCCTCCAGGACCGAGTCTGACTCAGAAGGCCTACATGAATTGTGGCTGGAAGAGGTGAGCATACACCTTTGGTACTCGTAACAGCTCTTTTATTTCCGTGCAGTTGACAAGTGGAGAAAGAGGACAAGTTGACCCCAGGAAAGGCCTAGAGAAGATTACTTGCTAGTGGGCATTATGAGTCACATGTGTTCTTATTGCTATCGGGATTTTTTTTTTCTTTCTAGAACACTGTTTTCTACAATGACAGAATGGGTAAAGCACACCCTGGAAAATACCTTGCAGCTGATAGCAAGACTGCGAGCCAGAGGTTCAAAGATATTATCTGGCAATAAAAGATACAGGGTGTAGCTTTATTTAATTATTTTAATGCAAAGGAATAGATGTTAATTTATGTGAGCGATTAAAGAAAAATAACTCTGCGCACCTGTGTCGCCTCAGGGAGGAATAAGTCGTGCAACTCAGTCACACTCCTAGCAACAACTAGGTTATTTTAATTTTGCTCTCCCTCCCTTTTCTCTACATGCCCAATTTCTGTGCTCAGAGATCACTCTCCCTAAAATAATCTGAGCCAGCAACATTGCTTGTTTGATTCAAATACATCACGCTGGTAAACAGCACTGATTTCTGACCTACAGCCCTCTTTCCCAGTTGCAAGTAGCATCCTCGCCCCTTTTTCTTAAGACCATGGAAAAGGAGGCGCTACTCCTGTTTGGCTTGGACCTCTTCATATACACAAAATCATACGAAGCGTGCAATTGTTATTAGAGCACCATGGAATCTGTTTGCAAGATTACACAACTTAATTGGGATTTTAAAGAGTTTTGATTCACAATGCCCACACTTAAATTCCTGACCTCCAGTCTTACAATCCTGCTACAAGAGCAGCTTTCAATATCAGAACATACTTCCCAGCCAGTTACTACTGAGGGGAAAAAACATTTCCTTGTTCTACAGCCAAAAAGACTCCCAGGGTTTACAATTAGACAGCCCATCTCTTCAGATTTACAATCTAAAAGTTATCACAGCAAAGGACAGAGAATAGACATCGAGATGTGGGAAAAGCAAACTCTTGGGCACTGTTAGTTATGATATTCGTATGATAACCAAGTGAAATGGAAATAGTTTAAGGATAGGAGGTTGCTGGTTTCTCAGCAGAGAAGATGGCACTACTGCTTCCCTTCCTTCCTTACAACCTTTTGCTAGGAGGCATCTGAGAAATCAGTTTTTACAGATAATCACAAATAAATATATCTAATTGCTGTCAGTAGGTTAAACAGATTCATTTGTATGTCCAAACTTCGAATAATTTGTTATTGAAATTTCTCTGTACACGGTAATTTGTTGCCTCTCTTTTCTTTCTATTTTGATTTTTGTTTTCTTAGATATCTGGTGTTTTTATAGGTAATGGACAGAGTAAAGTTAAAAGTCAGAGCCTGTCCAGGCCAGGGAATTTGGAATGGTCTGGTTTGCACTTAAAGGTTCTAATATTCAGTGCGCTCTATTTTATCTCTCATTTGAGGTATCCTTCTGTTCACACTAGAGATGTTTATTCTACCGTGCGAAGGATTCACACAGGTTTTTGGATCATTGGTCTACTCATGAGCAAAGTTTACCCCATTTACTCACGAGTAAGAAGGCAGCAGCTGACAGTGGCAATGGAAAGAAAAACATCAGGGTGAAGGTTGGGGTATTGAAAAGCAAATAATTCCCCACTTTTCTTGCCTTTCTCTTTGACTTGGACTCTACTGGGGCCGTGCTGCCTTGTGGGAGTGAAGTCCATGGAGCTGACATAGCCCCCTTCCCTACCTTTTCTTACAGCCCTCATTCAGTGGGCCACAATGACTTTCTTTGGTTTTGAGTTTGTTAAATAAAGTAAGTGGCATATTGAAATAACAATGCATTAAAAAGCATATTAGAATTGTGCTGCATTAGTTATAGAAATATAAAAAAGATGAAAATAGATGTAAGGAGTTTCTCTGTGCCCCTTTTAAGATCACAACCCACCTAATATGTCAGGGTTGTCACCTCAGATATCCCTACCCATAGCTTCATTTGGATGTGAAATAGCCATCCACACAGGCTACACAATGGGATAAACAGAATTTCGCTGAATCATACAAACAAACAAACAAACAAACAAAAAGCGGAAGCCCCTAGTGCTGTGCCAAAAAAGGAATGTGACAGCTCTGAAAGGAACAGAATAGGTCGATTTAAGTGGAAACATATGTGGATGCCATAATTTGCTATAAACCAAACTGCACCAACAGCAATCCAAACAATTATCTCTATACCTATCTGGACAGGCCTTTAGTCAACCAACAAGATGATGTAATTAAACAGGTATTTTAAAGGAAGCAGGGACAGCTAACAATAAATGGGAATTGCACAGAAAACCTTATTGTAATGACAGATTATTAAAGTGACATATTCATATTTAACTTTGACAGAACAAACATTAAATGACAAGGGTGACTGAAATAATGGCTGGGTAAGTAAACAGCCACTTCTAACATTTTTTCTTACATTATTTCCTGCAAAACTCTCTCAAACAAAAAGCAAATTTATTAGCTGAATGTTAACCCTATTTTCCAATCTGAGTAAATTCCAATTAGGCTTTTATACTTCAGTAGAGCCTTGTCCTAAATTACTCCACTGATAAATTTGAGTCATTTGGTGTAGTGTCGCTACTGACTAAGCAGCTGACAGACTTTGATTTTTAAGGCATTGATGCATAATCTGTACACTAATCTGTAATGTTTCTAAAATAAGAAAATAATCAAGTAAAAGGGGGGGGGAACTTCTCAATTTATACTGCATTTTCACAATCGGGGTAAAAATGGAGAAACAAACCCATTATAGTCCAATGTAAGTACACTCCAGGAATTAAGTATCAAGAGATGCTACAACAGTACAGCAGCTAGTGTTATCCTGCTTCAAGTGTAAAGTAATAGTTAGAATTGATTAGAATGGTAACTTTCTGGACATTTTCCTTTAATTTTTGCATTAGAAAACAGCCAATCTGTGCCAGGTCAGCACTCTTATCTAAAAGCTGAGTGACAGAACTTATTGCCAGCAAGCACCTCATATACTGCAGGCACCTTCTTGTGGGTAGAAGGCAGTTCCAAAGCTACCTGGGCGGAAGAGAGCAGAATTAGAAGAAGTAACAATAAAGAGGCGGGCCAGGCAACTCCCACATACATGAAGGTGCTGAAATAGAAAATGCAGGGCAGAAAAATTGGGAGTGGTTTTGTAAAGGAATGCACATTCATTACTAGTCTGCAAATCTAATCCCTGCACTGAAATACTGGGTTTCTAAATATTCATTAAATATTCTTTGCCCACCTCCCTTGTTCCCCGTCACAGCCACTATTTTCCATTTGGGAGACCAAAGTATTCCTCAAAGAAACAGTACTATATCTGGAAACCAGAAGTCTTCCCATCATTTCTATGCCATCATTTCCTCTGTTTTCCCTTCACAATGCTGGGACTGTGACTGGGAGCAGCTTCTGGTAAGTAAAGAGGAAAAGATGTGAATACATTCAACTATACTAAAAATGCAGTCCTATAGGTGTCTCCTGAGAAGAAAGCTTCACTGAGAAGAACAGAACTTACTCCCTGGTATAAGACTGCAGCCTAAGGTTTGCAAGACTGGAGTGGAAGACTGTGAGCAACTACTTCAAACATGTTCCAAGAAAGTACCCAGTGTGGTGTAATGGGTGGAGTAAAGGAGTAGGGCTCAACAGACCTGAATTCAAATCCCTCCTCACTCATAGAAATTCAATTGGGCTGAACTGGTAAAACTACTCCTTCAATATCTCACTTATCTTGAAAGCCCTTCTGAGCTCACCATAAGTAGATTCTGACTTCTCAGTACATAATATACACCTCAAAACCAAGATGTCAATTCTTCATTAGCAATGTAAGCCATATCATGATGCAAACAATAATAATAGATATAGGTATTCTCCATAGATTATCGTGTTTCAGGTACAATTTATTCTTCAGGCTTATCAACTTATTGTAAGGATCTATTACATTTGGAGTTTTTGTGGGGGAGGTAAACAAAGATTTGGAATCTTGTGGTTACGAGTTCATCTTAAATTTCAGTTTTTTACAAGTTCATTTCTGAAATTTTATTGCACATGGAAAAAACATAATAATGACTATGTCTCTTTTCAGAAGAAATGGACAGGGGCAAACTAAAGCACAAGTTGAAATGTTGAAACATAACACTTCCCATGTTGTGTTCTATTTCACATGTTATAATCTATGGGGGATCATCTGCCACTCTGAGTGCCGAAGACATTTTAGCCAATAGCCCCTTTGTACACATACTAAACGTAGAATGATACTCTTAGGGTAAGACCATCTTCTAAGAATAGTCATTACAGAAAATAAAATGCACCTGGTTAACAAAGCAGCATTAAAAAGAACACAAGACTTATCAATATTTTGACACATTTCATTTTTTCCAATGTAATACAGTACATGCAGATTTGAATTAACACTTATGTTAAGTATACTAGGCAGTAAGGTTTACTGTAGAGGGCAGAATGTTGGAGTCCAGTTTCAAACAGCCTCTTAGCCATAAAGCATACCAGCTGACTTAAGTCCATCTGCTAACCTCTACACAGAGTTGCTGTGGAGATAAATTTGTGCGCTAGACATGTGCTGTGATTGAAGGAAAAATCAGGCTTAGCCAGACTCCTCCTTGTCAAAGGTCTAGGATTGAATCAAAGAGGGGCAGCAGCATCATGAAAGGTAAAATACTGCAAGGTGGTCCTCCATGTAGGGTAGCTGGGCACCATTTGTTTATTCCTTTCTGTTCACTGGGTATATCTGTATTACTGCCTGTATTTGAGTGCAGATGGAAAAGACAACTGCACATGTGTCTGAAATATAGGGATCAATATATGGGCCATTTTAATACATCAAATTCTTCCTATCCTGCTTGGAACAGAAGAAATTTCAGGACCGAACTATTCCAAGTTCTACAAAAGGTACTGTCCTTGTGCATGTAAAACATCTACTTATGTGCATGAATCAAAATAGCAGTGTTATAAACTGTGGAATCTTGATTTTTGAATGTTTATCAAAGTTATCTCAATATGTCTCTGTAATTTTGACCACATCTACATGCTACCAAAAGAGCACAAAACATATTCTTTTTTACTCTTTAATATTTTGCAGTTTCTGTGCCATGATAGCATGGAAGTTAGTTGAGCGTTACTACTTTGCTGATGCTTTATGCTACTATGATCACATAACAATGGTTCATTTTCTCTCTGTTTTTCTCCTTCCATCTTAAGGCTTCAGACATCTTCAAATGTGTGTAGCCAGGCTACTCTGGCTGACACTCGGAAAACACGTCCTGCCATAACTGCTACAGTCCATTGAACTATTCAAACTGTCAGCTAAGAGAAGGAGCTAGAGACAGGCACGTGAGGGCAGTTCTCTCTTGGCAGGTGATTCCATGCTGGCAAAGTCAATGGTGCTGACAATCAGAAACAAGCTGCCCTGAATAATAAGGCCAATCCTTTGTTGGTTACAAACTTGCTAAATGAGCCTGCCATTCTAGGCCCCTTACCTGAGAGAAAACCTTGGATCCAGTAGGACTTTCTGAGCAGACATTTATAGGGTTGTGTTGCACAGTATGATGCATACAAGAATTGGATACAGATTTATCAGATTTGATACAGGTTTATCAGATTTATCATGTTTTCTTTCAATCACAAAGATTTGCCTACTATCAGAGACATTAAAAACTAAACCTAACATTGGAAGGATTCTTGTTTTAAATGCATCATCACATGGACCCAGATATAGCCTTGAAGGAGCACATAACATCTATACTCTGTTTTGAAATTGTTTCATGATTTTAAGAGGACTAGTTTTCCCAAGAATTGTTCTTGGCCACAGCTATAAAAAATATTTTTATGGATCACAACTCCCAGAATGCTGGCTAGAGGATTCTGGGTTTATAAACAAACAAACAAACAAAAACAACTTCTTAAAGCTTAAAGTAATAATTCTAAATAATCCTAAAAGTGCTGGCCTGCTGCCTTATACATCAGTTCTCCAGAACAGTGGTTCCCAACCTTAGATCCCCAGATGTTCTTGGACTACAATGCCCAGAAATCCTAGCTCACGCAGCTAATGGTGAAGGCTTCTGAGAATTTTAACCCAAGAACATTTGGGGACCCAAAGTCAGGAACCACTGTTCCAGAGAACAGTTGTCTGGAGGCTGCCGCTTTTGTTAGCTCCTCTCACTTTGGTCAGGTATGCCATCACAGGTCATACTGAAGATTCTGATCTCCAATTATCTCTTTACTCAAAGTTGTTTTAATTCTCACTTTAGTATATCAAATACAAAAAAAATTGTAATTCCTTCATGACTGATAAGTTTTTTAATCCTAAACTTTCATAGACTACACCCACTTCATTACATGCAAAAAAAAAACTGCACTCCATAATATTTCATGCTAAAGAAAACTTGTTTGACTTTAAGGTGCCATAGGACTCTTCATTGTTTTTGTTGCAACAGATGAACATAGCTTTCCCCTTTGAAATTAAACATGTAATGTGCAAACATACCTTTATACTTCAACAGAACTGATTTTTAAATCCTAAGGCCCTTCAAATGCAGCAACAATAAATAACACTGAACAATAACAAAAATGCAACAATAGGTAACAACAATGAACAAAAACCTGATGTATATGACAAAATTATTCTCTATCCTGGAAGATTTTCCTAATTCCAAAACTTCATAAACGTTATCTCCACTATCATGTTTAAAGAACCAATGGGTGGCAGGCTCTTGCACTGTTTGACTAGTCTGGTATGTCATTCCACATCTAGTATTACAATAGACAGCACATGCTTCTGATCTACGACATGTGAGGTTATACAAGGTGGCAGTATTTTATCACTAAGGACAAAATGGAGTCACATAGAATCCAGATTAAGAACAAAAGCATTTCTCTGTCTTCAGTTCAATTGTGAGGCTGATTACACGGACATTTAGCCCATTGTTTGGTCTGCTGCAGGAACAAGCTGGTTTGTTCCTAAAGACAATGGTCAGACAAGGTCTTTACTGGAGCAAACACAATTGTCCTCAAAGCAGTCCTATCTGCACCTTTTGGGCTTCTACTTTTTCAGTGCAGGTAGGATTACTCTCTTTTGGTTCATTTCCAGCACATGTGATCACTGACTGGTAACAAACCAAAACCCCTCCTCTTTTTATTTGACAATATTGTGAAGTGGCTTAATAAAAGAACTACGTCAGGATACTGGCTAATTAAACACTTCTCTGCTCTTTCGCAGAGGAAGTGAGAGAAAAATATATTATTTTATATTATATATATTATTTTCCTTGTCTTAAAGGGCAGGTTGAGAAGCTGCACGCAGATGAATCTGCCGCCACAGATTTGGCAGGGGCTGTTTCTCAACTGGCCCTTTAAGGCAAGGGAAAGAAGTCTATTAAGATGTATATTAGGTATAAGTGGGCTCTGAGCAGGTTCTCATCCAAACCTTTAGAAGAGGTGTATTAGGTACTGTAAATGCATTAGGTATACATATGTGTAATACCTTTTCAAAACTGCAAGAACAATTGAGATTTCTATTGAAAAAAAATATTGGCTCTCTAGGCTCCTGGAAAAGAGATAGTTTACAGATTGAGGGTAGGTGTAAACACCAGAAATAATTCTAAGTACAGTATAGGGAGATAAAAGTATAGGGAGATATCTGAATTATGGTGCTGGAGGAGACCCTTGAGAGTACCCTGGACTGCAAAGAGAACAAACCTATCCATTCTGAAGGAAGGACAGATCCTGAAGCTGAGCTCCAATACTTTGGCCATCTCATGAGAAGAGAAGACTCCCTGGAAAAGGCTCTGATGTTGGGAAAGTGTAAGGGCAAGAGGAGAAGGGGACGACAGAGGATGAGATGGCTGGACAGTGTCATTGAAGCTACCAACATGAATTTGACCCAACTCCAGGAGGCATTGGAAGACAGGAGGGCCTGGCGTGCTCTGGTCCATGGGGTCACGAAGTGTCGGACACAACTTAACGACTAAACAACAACAACGAACAGGGAGATAAGACACACAGAAAGGAATTAAACTTATCATAGCAAGGCAATTTCAGGTATGCCAGAGACAGTAATCACAGATACCAACAGTAATCATCATGGATTTCGCTCATGGATGCAAACTGGCACAAGGCTGGCTTAGTTGGGTGAGAACATTATTTAATGATTTTTCTCTGTACATTATTAATACGTTTAGAGGCGAAGAAAGTCTTTTCCTTGATTATATTTTTCTTCTTCACAATGTTGATATTTTTAGAGTTATTTCCCATGCTTTTTAAACGTGCCTTGACAGGCTATAAGCTTCTGCATTTTCAGAGTAACTAAGACATTATTGTGATGAAGTGTATTTTTCTAATTAGAGATGGGTTATGTAGTCATGTCTTAACCATAGAGGAATCCATTTTGAGTCTGACACAGGCTAAGTTCTGGAAAATTACTAGTAGTTTTGGTATTTTATTGTACTTTTAATGGTCCTATATTTAGGATTGAATTCTGACTTAAGTATTTATCTGCAACTTTAGTTTTCACATATTTTTCAACCATTTGTGCCTACAGTTTTCTATAGCTGTAAGACTTTTGTATATTCATAACTTTAAAGTATTTTTGTGCTTATGGTGTATTGAAGCAATATAGATAAATAGCTTGTAGAATTAGACAATCTGGTATTGCCTGGAATTATTGGAACTGTAGAAAGATTTATACCTTGATACTCAGATGACCTCTGATATGATTGGATAGGATTGTCTAGTTTCATTCTGGAATTGACCCTTAATTAGGATAAATGCCTTCAATGACCAACACAGACAGGGTTCTGATTTTTTCCTAGAGGTCAATAAAGTTCTCTAGGGCTCTTGGGGAAGATATTCAGGCATCAGAATCCTGAATGTACACCTAGATAAGAGATGCAGAACATGTGGCCCTCCAGGTACTGCTGCACTACAACTCACATCACATATCACAGACTATGCTGGTTAGAACTGATGGGATTTTCACATTTACTGCTGCTTTGCAGCATAGTGTCATTACTTTTGCTCTTAGGCTAATTGTTTATATCAAGTATTTAGAGATTCTTTTTTTAAAAAAAAAAAGTTCAGACAGTTTAATCAAAACAAAATTAGCTGTATTTAGTCCCACAGAAAACAGTGAGGCAATTTAGTAAATAAGTCAGAATTGAGCCCAAAACCTTGAACTGCAACAGTAATGTTAATTATTCATTTTTTAAAATAAAAATATCTAGCATTTTTACCATTTTCAGTTAATCGTGTGAAGAAATTATCAGACATGATGGATGGAAAGTGTAGCTGTGACTACTGAAATGCTTCAAACACAACAGTAGTGTTCTAGGAATGAGTTTTCATGAACTAGAAGTCAAAGACTCTGGCTGGCAATGGCAGAACAGCCTCATTCCTCAGCACCTCCCTTAAGTTTAACAGGAGACCTCAACATCTCTGGCATCAACATGTTTATGTTTTTTAAAAAAATATTCAGCACTTCCCTGGCCAGGGGGGAGGGGAAAGCTCGTGTTCTCACATGTCCACAGCTGGCACAAGATGAAGAGGAAATTATTCAGGTAGAGGGGAAGGAGAACTTAAGAGAGAAAATAATTAAAAGTTTCAAAATTGCTGTAAGAAACGTAAGCCCTCAATTACAGCTGGAATAAGAAAAGAGCTTCACTGAGAGGGCATCATTTTGTGAAAGGAACCAAGAAATCAAGGCTGAGGAGGAACATAATCAGATAGGGTATAGCTAAGAATGTGAGCTGTGGCAACTGAAATATTAACTGGGAAGCTACACCATGACCAATAACAGCCCTAAACACACAAGGTGGCCTTGGGGGGGGGGAGCCCCACTACGCCTTACCATTTCCCCAAAAATAAGACCTAACCTGAAAATAAGCTGTAGTATGATTTTTCAGGATGCTCGTAATATAAGCCCTACCCCAAAAATAAGCCCTAGTTAACTGAAACTCCTCCCTCCAACATTGTGCAGCAACCAGAAGATGACATGACTGTTTTTGAATACATGTAGATTGTTGTGCAAGAAAAAAATATAACACATCCCCTGAAAACTAGCCCTAATGCATTTTTGGGAGCAAAAATTAATATAAGACCCTGTCTTATTTTTGGGGAAACACGGTACTCTGCATCTACTGTATAATATGACATAACGCTGACCTATCTTTCAAACTGTTCTAAGGACTATTAGAATTATATATGGAGAGCATTTTGTACATAGTCAATACTATTTCTATACATTTTACTAGCTACAGTTTTCATCTCTGCAGCTCCCCTTGATTTCAATAAACAACCGAATATTTTAAACATAGACAAAGGGCATCCTTTTCTTCACTCACATCTTTAGAACACTCCAAGTTATTTCCGTTTAAAAATAATCCATCTGTTCTAGGTCTGCATTCATTTCTCCTTTTCTTTTTTCCTCTGATCTGATTCTTGTATTCCATACTGACTCAGCTTTCTTAGTCTACTACATTTTTAATAATCTTTCCACCCATCATGGGCACCTATATTCATAGCCTGGGGGAGAAGGTTCAGCAGATGCACACAGGCCAGTAATCTGCATTTACAGGGTGGGAAGAAAGGTTTAGCTTACATTCTTAATCCACCCATGCAGCTGACTAAGCAACTGCAGTGGTACTAAGTAGTAATCTTTAAAACAACATCTCCCTTAAATGTAGTCAAACATAGATGTCATAAATGACAAAAAGCAATTAGAATAGGTGCCTCCCCATCTAATTTATTTTTAAAACATGTAACCTTTCTTACTAGTCCTAAAAACGTGCCCTATTATTATTAAATCTTCTATAGAAAATATTGCAGACAAACTGATGGTGGGGGATATTCATTAGGACACGGAAGGGGGGTTTAAAAAGCAACCATCTGGCCTCCATAGCTCCTGTTTTTATGTCACAGCTTAAAGATAGTTTGCCCATCCCAAAAGACAAGAGGTTGTGCTTAGAGTCTCTTCAAAGAACACCTGATACGACAGCCTGGGGCAACAAACAGACATTTGAATGAGATTAACATGATTTGGTTTCTCTGATCACAATTACCTGCAGTCTCACAGCCAGATACTGCTATTAATGAAACCTTGAGAAACACAATAAAGCACCTGGAGAAAGGGTGCTTTTCGCTTCAAAGAATTTTGTTTAAACAAACACAGGTCAATGCCAAAAGAGATTCAAATGTACTTTCCCAAACATTGCTTACTTTTACTGGATTCATACTGTACTAGCTAAACAAATCTTTTGTTGTTGTTTAGTCGTTAAGTCACGTGACCCCATGGACCAGAGCATGCTAGGCCCTCCTGTCTTCCACTGCCTCCCAGAGTTGGGTCAAATTCATGTTGGTAGCTTCGATGACACTGTCCAACCATCTTGTCCCCTGTCGTTCCCTTCTCTTGCCTTCACACTTTCCCAACATCCCAACTTTCCCAACAAATCTTTAGTCAACCCTTTTGTAGAAATTAAACAGGATTCCTTCCCCTATAAATAAAATATTTTTTAAAATGTGTGCATATAGTTGAGCATAACAGGTCCTCTGTACAGTAGAGAGACAAGACAATTCATACCAACCATTCTCAGTGGGGGTCATATAGTCACCTGGGGGGGCCCTGGCACATTTGAAGGGGGCCACAGACTAGAAACACTTATTCACAAACTACTTTTAAGATTTGTTATGCAATTTATACAATCCTAATTTGGCCTATATTTGTTTCACATTGTATTTATGGCCAGTCAAAAAAACAAAAAAAGGTTGCAGGTGGCTGATTTACATAACCAGATTTTTTTTCTCATTAAAGCAAAACATCAGTTTAGGGAATACAGATCTTCTGGAGTTCCAAAAGAACAGAAATAGTTATCAAGCAGGTTAAAATTTAAAAACTGTTTTCAATCTATTTCTAAAAATGTGTGTATTTGAATGTAGGCATACAAAGGCAAAAAGAAAGAAGCCCTAACTGGTATACAGACCAAGTCTATAGGTCCCTTCCAACTTCATTATTTTATTATTCTATCATATTTACATTCAAGCAGTAAAAGTCTTTGGGGATTAAAAAAAACCAAATTTTGTATTGCTGGGAAGGTCTGGATTTCAGTGTAGTGGCACAAAGTGGTTGCCTTCCTTCTGAGGAACCTCCAGGCAAGAAGTTGAGATGAGCAGATTTGTGATGTTGGAACTTCCAGAACTCTCTAGGTAGCAAGGTATAACAGATGCTCTCTTATAGCAGCTGTAACATACACAGGGGAGCGTTTCAGTCACCTGCTGTTGACATTCTAAAGAGAAAGCATCACCAGATAGTAACTTTCTTGAGGATGAGGATAGAAAATAAATTTGTTACGGTTTGTTTCCCTTAACTGATCCATGACATACCTACAGAGATTAGCCATGGGATAAAGCTCATCTTGCCTCTGAAATCCATATATTTCCAAAGTTTGTAACAGACTGAGGTAAAGTGCACATACCCATTTGTACATTTTAAAAAATTAGAAAAATTCATATATTTGAAAAATACATACAAACATGCTTTAGGAAATGGGGGAGCATAAAAATTACACACATGGAGAAAAGGAAATAACAAAAATGCTTGAATTAGAACTAACAGGTACCAAAATATACATGGATTTCAATATGAGCTGGAGAGGGAATATCATAGGCAGTACAGAACTAGAATGCGACAATAGCATAAGTGGGATTCTAAGAAACAAATATGAAATTGACAGATTTTCATATCCTTACCTGGACCTATTTAAGATATTTATGCCTTGAATGAAAGCAAAAGTGAAGAGCAAATCAGTTTTTTATGAGATATTCAACTAACCTAAAAAGACTCTGTTCTCTTATCTATAATCTTTTTGGTTAGTTTTAAAATTGTAAACTTCCTTTGCAGAAATTTGGTATAATAAATACATGAAATATATGAATGCAAGAGCCTTAGATTCAGCATAGAAAGCTACTCTAATTATGGGATTCTAGTCATAACATGTGTAGAGGAAATAAAAGTAGCTTATGAGAGCTAATGAACATAGTATGTTGGATTTAGATATGGCTTCAACATTCATTTCAACCAGAGTTCATAGGTACTCTTGATCAAGTTGCAATCTTTTGATCAATTCATAAACAGTTTCCAACTCTGGCAAATCACCTAGCTGCATCCCTACTAGATGACAGATTCCTAGCAACATTGGTCCATGTACTGGTAGTCTTAAAAAATCACTACTATAACGCACTCTATATGGGGCTCTCCTTTAAGCCGATACAGAAATTTTAAGAGGTCCAGAATGCAGCAGCCAAATTGATTGGTGGGGTGAGGAAGTTCTATCATATCACCCCAACTCTGTTCCATCTGCACTGGTTACTGGTCTGCTTCTGTGCCAGGTTCAAGATCTTAATTCTAACACATAAAGCCCTAAATGGTTTGGGACCTTGTTACTGTACTTGTCTGAATGTCTTCTGATCCAGTCCTCAGAGACCTCATGCTTGAGGATACTGACAGTTCAAGAGGCCCAGAAAACATCAACTAGAAACTGTGCCTTCTCAGCAGCAGCGCCCTCCTTATGGAAGGCGGTACCACAGGAGTTACATCAGGCATCCTCCTTACACACCTTTAAAAAGCTTCTGAAAAAAAAGAGCTTTTTGGGAAAGCTTTTGGGGATGCTCTCCCCAATCAGTTGGGACAGAGGAAGAAGAAAAGGCACATGGTGAGTTGAATAACTTTTATCTTGCTGCTTGTCTTTTTATTTGTAACGTTAGTTTTAGTCTGCCTATAGCATGTTTCTTTAATTTTTTTGTTATGGAAAAGGACAGAGCTATGGGTAGATCAAAGTGCCAACCCCAGGTTTATTTAAGGACAATTAAAGAGCAGTGTAGTCCCTTGCATTAAATCAACGCGATTCAATTGAGGCTGCCTTATGAGGACAGGTATAGCAACACAAAGAGCATGTGACATTAATTAGTACAACAACACCTCGACACAACTCTCAGATTATCTGGGCAATGTAGTTACATCCTACAAAATAAAAAGCTCTTCTCTTAGAAGATAAGTCATGAAGGAAACAGAAAAGATCCTTAAGAGTAAGGATGTGTTGATGAAGACCAAGGATGAGATCATTTATACAATGATGATATACTTCATTATTGTGTATAGATGCGAAAGTTGGACAATAAAGTAGCCAGCAAAAAAAAGGTTTAAATTGGTTAGAAAACAGTTTAACAGAGACCATGGACTCTCAAAAAGACAAATAAATGGATTCTGCTTCAAATTAAGCCTGAATTCTCATGGGAAGTTAAAACGAATAAACGGAGGCTACTGAACTTGGCATATGTTATGGGAAGATGAGAATCACTGGAAAAGACAATAACGTTAAGAAAAGTTGAAGGCAGCAGGAAAAGAGGAAGACTGGAGATTAGATGAACTGATTCAATAAAACTACAGCACTTAGTTTGAGAGACAGGACCTTCTGGAAGGCATTAATTCATAACGCTGCTGTAAGTCATGGTGACATGACAACACCATGACACAAATGAAGGAATGAAGGGGTTAAGAAGAAGCTTCTCTAGACAGTAATACCCAGAGATTTTGCACAGACAGACTTGCTTTTTCACATAGGGGCTGAAATTACTTAACTGCACATCCCTGCATTTTCTGAATCATATTCCAAGTAACTGTGATGTACACCCTGTGTCCTTTGTTTATTTTGCCTTAAACACAAGTCCACCCTCTGGATGTGTGTCCTCACTTCATGCTGCCACCAGGCATTATTCCCTTAATATCAAACAGATCTTAGACATGTGCTGCCAATTAAACAGATGTATTGATTTTACAGGTTTCATGGAAATCACAGGAGTAAATCACAGATGTTAAGGCTTATTCATTAAATATCATTTGCTTTCATGCTGGGTTTGTTTTTATTCAGTTATACTTTTCTTTGACTATCGATATATTGTTTATACTTTTACTCTTTCCTATTCTCTCTAGCAATTTCTCTTAACTTTTATCAATTCAGTCTCCTACCCTCTCTTCAATTCCCTATCTGCAAAATCACTTTTCTCCAACTCTCTTCCCTAACTGTCTGTCTGTCTGTCTATCTAACTAACTCTTCAACTGTCCCTTTGGTTTCGCCCCTCCTGTCCTCTCATAGGCTCCTGCCCTTGAGTTTCCCATGATGGACAGGCATAACGTGGGGTTCCACTACAGTAACCATAGGACTCCTTTATAAGATTAGTAAAAGCAGACTATCTTACCTGGAAAGCAGCTTGTGGATCATGAATCATGACCATTTTTTTAATAGTGTGGAGTCACAGAATATTTGGAGATGTCTTGATGTGCATTTCTTAGTTCCACAAGATCTTATTAGGATATCAAAAGCACTGGTTTAAGAAGAGATAAATCAGTGGCCAAAGTCCTATTGCTGATTTACACTTAAAGGTAAAGGTTCCCCTTGACAATTTTTGTCTAGTCGTGTTCGACTCTAGGGGGCGGTGCTCATCCCCATTTCCAAGCCATAGAGCCAGCGTTTTGTCTGAAGACAATCTTCCGTGGTCACATGGCCAGTGCGACTTAGACACGGAACGCTGTTACCTTCCCACCGAGGTGGTCCCTATTAATCTACTTGCATTTGCATGCTTTCGAACCGCTAGGTTGGCGGGAGCTGGGACAAAGCGACGGGAGCTCACTCCGTCGCGTGGATTCGATCTAATGACTGCTTGGTCTTCTGACCCTGCAGCACAGGCTTCTGCGGTTTAGCCCACAGCGCCACCACGTCCCTCTTGCATAATAATGCAGTACTGGTTGTGCTCCTAGGTGCACACCCACAATAGGAAACAGTGGATGAAACATATGGCTCATTTAGCTCCACTTGAAAAATGTACCTTTGATAGCAAACTGCTGAGCTTCAATTAATACCATATTTTGTTGCCAAACTTAGAAGCTATATTGTATATTTGAGTTGGGACAAGGAAGAGGAAGAATGGGAGATATTAGCCCTACATGCCTGCGGCTCCAAGTAAACAGGCAACTAAAACTGGTGCAACAATGTTTGTTTCATACTACCATAAGGCTTCTGCTTTTCACACAAACACTGATAAGGGCAATTACGCATAGTTTGTAACATAATAAGCATTTTAGCCACAAAACAATAAAAAAGCACAACTTCCTAGGGTTTTTAAAGAGCAATTTTAGTAATAAGAGCAGACGAACAAGAGTGCTCAAAGAAAGATTATAAAAGCAGGGGGAGACAGAAGTTATTGCACAAGAATTCTTTAACATAAGGAGCTTTGGTAATGTTGATTTAATTTAAGACAGTGTTTAGACTTTTAAAGGACTAAAGAGCTAAATAATTCCAGGACAGTTATTCAGTTCCATTATTGTAAGCTTCCTCTGAGTTCATATAAGTTCAGGTCTCGTTTCCATCCAAAGATGGAAGGACTAGGCATAAAAAACTTTCTTTTAGTAAAGGGACAACTGGATAAGATCCATTGACCTGAATCCAGTTGGTGCTCCCAACTACAGTAGACACAATGTATAAAAGAGATATACACATGTTTACTTACCATTCAGCATTTGATTCAACTGGTCTACTATAGTTGGGATTCCATCCTCTTCTTCCAGAGATAGCATTATTACTACTCTGCATCTTTGACCTAGAATCACAGAATCATAGAACTGAAGAGCTGGAAGGGACCAAATGGATCATGAAGTCCAGCTCCCAGCCAATGCAGGAAATATCTTAACACCATGATCAGGATGAGAGATTAGCACAGGTCCAGTTACCTTTAGGTAGTTTGGCTGAGTAACTGTACAGTTAAACTTTTGAAATAAAATATAGGGTTAGTGTGCATAGCAGCACACACAAAGACTACATGAAACTGGCAGAGTTTTGTTTTCAGTATTTGGAATCAGCAATTTCAGGTACATAAACACACACCCTTGCCTTGCATTGTATGGCTCCCAACCTGCACCCAAGAATGCCCCTTGAGGAACGTTCCAGGTCCATTCCTCAGAAATCTGCCCCATTAACCCAGCTTCTCCAGAAGAAGAGTCAGCATCCATCCAGAATACCAACTCAATTCCTGTAGGCCTTAGGGAAATGGGATGGTGGAGTGCAGTTCAAAGCATGACCAGATGGATGGCTTGGTCACTGATCTTTACCGTGTAAGTTGACCTATGCAGGAAAGAAGGATGTTCCAGGCTGCAGCTTCTCCTGCTCCTGCACAGACTTCTTAAGTCTAAGCAAGGATGTTGTGTTCTATCCACTTCCAAACCAATCTCCAGCCAGTATGCTCTTCTCCTTCCTGCACTCCTTACATAATTTATTTAATCTTGAACAATCAGCTGTATCTGTACTTTTTGTTTCTCATTACACAAAGTTTTCTAGCTTTCTACGTTTTATATGTTTGCATGATTTTGGGGTCTCTATTTGATTTTCACTGGTCATCCTCATGATCCAATAAGTTCTTAGATTTCTGCAATACATCCACATTCCAAATGTTTCTCTTTTATATAGCAGCCAGCACTGAAGTCCACAATTCCACACCTTACAGCAGAGCAGAGAATTCCTAACAGTTGAACTGAGACTGCTGTACTTAACATTTAGTATGGCAACTATTGTTTTATGTCTATTTTATAGTAAATTAATTAATAAATAATAAAATAGGTGATAAACAATGGTTGTAATACCAAATGTTAAAAATCAATATTCCAACAACCGTGTCCTTCATTGGGAGATCCATGGACCACCCTGGCCCTGCCAAACTGTCTTCTTCCTCCTCTAACTCTCATTAATCTTGCATTTTTCTCTGTTCTGGTGCTAGCACCTTGTTCCAATCACTCTGTTTTCTTCAACAGCTTATGCACATATATACAGCACAACTGTGCACTCATACAGATGAACTATCCTCATTAGTTGATCAGCAGGTCAACAAAATGTCCCATAATTTATTCGGACTATATTAAATTATGTAAATGTATGTATAATACGTGCATAAATGTTTATTGCTCCAAGTCCTTCAGTATATCCTCCATTCTATCATGCTACATCAAACCCAGAACTTCACATGCTACTTCAAGATTTTGGTGAAATGCCTATAAAAACATACAGTAATTCACAGTAAACAACCGATACTTTAGTGGCATGACTAATAATCCTAAATACTCATGTGGAGATATGTCCATCTTGTTAAATAAAGCATGACTCACTTCTGAATGAGCACATACAGGGCTGTACTATAATGTGAAATCTCTATAGACACAACAGGGCTCAGTTGTGAATAAACATTGCAGTATTGTTCAAAAGTATCCTTGACTCAAATCTCCCCATCAACTTCTCTCACTCACAATGAGGTGTTATATTATTTATATCAAAATATTTAACACGTATTTTGTATAAGATTACTATCACATTGAGAACACCCTTAAGATACCTAGGAAATGCTGCATAAATTTTATAGTTTAATCTCAAAAGTGCTAGAGCAGTACTTGTTGTTTAGGGGTATAAACAATGCATATGAAATGTAACTTTAGATCCATTCCTCTCATATTTTCTTCAGTTCTGTAGAAACTGAAAGAATGGTGAAGTGGCTTAATAAGCAATCACTTCAGGATATTGGCAGCTTAATCATTGCCTCTGCTCCTTGGCAAAGGGCAGGAAAAGTTAAAATTTATTGACTGCATTTGGACTATCATTGATTAGTTATAAAAAATTAAATAAATCTTTTCTTTGCCTTGTCGTAAAGAACTGGTCCCAGTCAAATCCATGACAATGGCTTTTGCTGCACAGTTTCTTGACCAGGCCTTTAAGAGAAGGCAAAGAAATATTTTACATTTTTTATAACTTATATAGTGTATCAGTGATAATCCATATACAGTTAAAAAAATCACTTCTCCTGCCCCTCTCCTGAGGAGCAGAGGAAGTGAGTAATATGCCAATATCCTGAAATAGCTTGCTTATTAATCCACTTCATTATATTGGGATGAATGATTTCCATGTAAACTACAGGGCTAGATTAGATTGCTCTTGCTGTTGTTTAGTTGTTAAATTGTGTCCAACTCTTCATGACCCCATGGACTAGAGCACGCCAGGCCCTCCTGTCTTCCACTGCCTCCTGGAGTTGGGTCAAATTCATGTTGGTAGCTTTGGTGACACTATCCAACCATCTTGTCCTCTATCATCCCCCTCTCCTCTTGCCTTCACACTTTCTCAACATCAGGGTCTTTTCCAGGGAGTCTTCTCTTCTCATGAGATGGCCAAAGTATTGGAGCCTCAGCTTCAGAATCTGTCCTTCCAGTGAGCACTCGGGGTTGATTTCCCTCAGAATGGATAGGTTTGTTCTCTCTGCAGTCCAGGGGACTCTCAAGAGTCTCCTCCAGCACTACAATTCAGAAGCACAAATTCTTCGGCGGTCAGCCTTCTTTATGGTCCAGCTCTCACTTCCATACATCACTACTGGAAAAACCATAGCTTTGACAATGCGGACCTTTTTCAGCAAGGTGATGTCTCTGCTTTTTAAGATGCTGTCCAGGTTTGTCATTGCTTTCCTCCCAAAAAGCAGGCATATTTTAATTTCGTGTTTGCTGTCAGCATCTGCAGTGATCATGGAGCCCAAGAAGGTAAAATCTGTCATTGCCTCCATATCTTCCCCTTACATTTGCCAGGAGGTGATGGGACCAGTGGCCATGATCTTAGTTTTTTTGATGTTGAGCTTCAGACCGTTTTTTGCGCTTTTCTCTTTCACCCTCATTAAGATGTTCTTTAGTTCCTCCTCACTTTCTGCCATCAGAGTGGTATCATCTGCATATGGGAGGTTGTTAATATTTCTTCCGGCAATCTTAATTCCATCTTGGGATTCATCCAGTGTGCCTTTCACATGATGTATTCTGCATATAAGTTAAATAAGCCAGGGGACAATATACAGCCTTGTTGTACTTCTTTCCCAATTTTGAAAAAATCAGTTGTTCCATACCCAGTCCTAACTGTTGCTTCCTGTCCCATGTATAGGTTTCTCAGGAGATAAGGTGATGAGGCACTCCCATTTCTTTAAGGACTTGTCTGCTGTGGTCCACACAGTCAAAGGCTTTTGCATAGTCAATGAAGCAGAAGTAGATGTTTTCTGGAACTCTCTGGCTTTCTCCATAATCCGGCGCATGTTAGCAATTTGGTCTTTAGTTCCTCTGCCCCTTCGAAATCCAGCTTGTACTTCTGGGAGTTCTTGGTTCACATACTGTTGAAGCCTACCTTGGAGGATTTTGAGCAATTAAATTTTGAGCAAATTAGATTGCTCTAATCAAGCTGAATCATTTCAAAATGGCCCACATTATCTCACTCTCTGCTAATAATGTAGATACACTTGCAGTCTTTGCACTTGGTCAGGATACATGAATGCTGGAATCGTAAACACATTTACTCTGGAACAAGCCTCGCTGTAATCAGTGGTAGCTGCTTCCAGGTAGAGATGCTTAAGATGGTGTTGTAAGGCTGTTTCGTCAACTGATCCATTAGGAATAATATCATGTCTTTTTTTTTTTTTTTTTTTTTGCCTATTCAGAAATACCTGCCTCTGAAACATCCTTAACCTAATACCATTACTCTATAATTTTACCTGGCCAAGGAACTAGATCACAGCTACACTTGTACTGGTAATGTGAGGACTATTATAGATACTTTCAATGATATATATACCATATTCATTAATTTGTGAGACACTTTGGCTTTTCCTTTCAAGAACATAGGTTAAAAAAACAAGTGAAGATACTACTTGCACCAGTTCTCCTCCAGAGACAAACCACAACTCTCTGATATCTAACAAAAAAAAAAAGCCCAAATCACCGTCATCAATTTAATGCTTGCTAGGAAACCTCTGGTTCCAACGCTAGCTCTTCCTGGTGTGTGGTGTGTATAAGTGGGCCGGTGGATCGTTTTTCCACAAAATCAACTCGAATCCGTGGAGCGCGGTTAAGAAATACGCCATCCCTCCTCGGGTAGGAAGAAAATGGAGCTGGCCAAAGATGGAAAAGCCATTTTGAGGCAGCGGGGCAGAGTATCTGTGAGGCGCGCCCTTCCCCCGCCGCCCCCCCCCCCGCGTGCTCTTGCGGGCAAGGCGAGCCCCGGCCCTGAAGCAAGAGGGCTGGAAGCCACCTGCCGCCTCGCATGCCGCGCCCGTCCGAGCCTCACCCAGATACTCCAGCCCCGACTGAGAAAGACGATCGGCATTCAGCATCCTGTCAACTCTTGCTGCTGTTGCTGCCGCTGCCGCCGCCCCTACTCCTCCTTTTTTTCTTATCGGTCTCCAGGACACCAGACGCCAACGCGAAAGAAATGGACTCCGGCTGGAAACAAACCCTCTCACAACAAGGATCCTGTCTGATGAAGAGGAACGGGGACTGCGGCGCACCCGGAAATTCTCCCATTCCTCCAGCCTGATGCCCAACTGCAGTAACCATCTTGCAGTGCAATCGCTCATAAAAACGGTTTTTGCATTTTGGTTTCGGAAAACCCCAGAGGTCTCTAGAAGCAACCAAGACAAAACATGGCTGGCATTCGTTTGTTTCACCAGATCTGTCTTTTATAGATGTGTGAGCTGCAGGTCATCTCCTCCAGTTGTAACCATTTCATTTAAAAGCGAAGAAGCAGGTCCTTTTCTCGAAAACAGAACGTCAGAATTATCATCTTCAAGACCCAGCTGTCTATGAGCCAAGAATTATAGACGGAATACCTAAAAAGACTGAATTTTTTTCTCATTGGTAGGAAAAGTCATCTTTTGAAGATTGTGACCAAACTGTGAAAAAAATAAGTACTATATTTTTCCTCTGCTTAATTTCTATTCTACGTTCAGGAATCCATTTTATGATAGAGAAGTGTTATACTTTATGTCATTAACCAAGCATGCAAGAGTATTCAAGCCTCCTCTAGTCAGACATTACTACAGTAACTTATCCTTGTCTAACGCATGAAGCAGCCATGTGAATGCAAATTTAAGATTAATTAATGCTCAAAATGTTCCATTTTCTGATTCCTACTGTGTGCAGCTATTTGTACTGCCATAGTTGCCAGTGATACCGTTTTAGGACTGCTCTGAAACAAGCATTGAAACAACCATAACAGTGGCTGGTACCCTTACCCAGTGGATCATTCATCAACCCATGAAACTTAACTTTTTAATTCTAACTTTCTACCATATTGTCAAAATCTTTCTCTAAAATCCCAAAGAAGCTCCATATGGATCTCTGCTTTCAACAATGCTCTTAGCAACTGTGTTATCTCAGACTTTCAAAATTAGGCTTCAACAGAAATAATAAATAAAAAGAGGTAACTCTTTCTGTTTACAAAAACACAAACACATCTGGTAATCTGCCTTTTCATATCCAATATTTATTATTACATTAATAGTTTATGTCACTGTCGCCAAGATACAAATATATATGTAGTAGGGATCTTAACAATATGTGTAGCATGGGCTGTACTGAGGGGCCTTTACTCACAAAGACATCATAACAGTGTTGCAGAATTTTGAATTTCTGGTGAAATTCCTCGTGCTACACAGTACATGTACAGAGCATCACAGAGGAGAATAGCTACAACTTCCCCAGCCCTTTCTCATTAACTGGCATTAAATTTTTCAGTAACTTACTCAGGCATTTGTAGTAAGAAGAGTAAAAACATTTATTTATTTACAATTGCTTGAAATTAATGACTAATGTATACTACAATACTTTCTACATGTCTACTTAGCAATAAACTGAACAGATCAACAACAAACAAACAATTGCCTCCAACAGATTAATAAGAGGGAAACATCACTCAACAGAGAGACTGGGCTCTATTTGAAGTCAAAGCCTGGACAGAACATTTGGTTAGTGCTGGATAGACAATCATTCAATCCCAGAAAAGTGCCTCCCAGTCACACAAACTACAGACAGTTTGTGAAGTTGCAAATAATACTCCAATAGGTAGTACCATTGGCTTCCAGAGTTCCCAGAATCAGAAAGCATGTAAGGTGTAAGAGGCTGAATAACTGGTTAATAATAATTACACTTTGTCAAGTCAATTCCAAGTTATGGTGATGCTGTCCAGGGTTTCGTAGATGTAGCACACTCAGAACCATCCCCTTCTTTAGAGAGTGCCCTACCACTGTATAGACTGCCCAGGGTCATACAAGTAGACTCTTCTATAATGCACAGTGAGGAACCAAACTCCTCACCTCTGTGCTATCAAGCAGCAATAGCTGACTATTGCATTTCATTTTGTACTACAAGTGTCTACTCCACATAACAGAGCATAGCTCTGGACTAGGCTAACTGGTTTTTCAAGATAGCCTTTTCAGAGTGGGCCTGACATCCCACCTAGCATCGATGGTATGGTCGTCTTCCTGGCACTAGATAAAGACCTTAGTCTTCTCTCAGGCATTCTCATTCTTGTGCTTTTAAAGATGATACTGGTGCTTTTTAGATCTCAGCATCGTTTTTGTCCTTATGTGGACAGCATACCTATAGGACATATGCTAAATAACCTGTATATCCATATATTGAAAATTTGCCCTTTTAGACTACAAATCACAGATTGACAGAGGCTATAGTTGAAGAATTCAAAAAGTTGTATTCCCAAAAAGTAACTTTTGCAAGCTCTGGTACGTGTAAATTTAAAAGTTAACCTTTTTTGTTGCATTTTCTCCTAAATGTATTGTTTGCTTTTTTTTGTCTTGCCCTCTTTTTTTTTCTTTTAAGGCAGTAAACGGGGAAATGATCATTTTGGACACAAAAGCCATTTGCAGTTATAACAATTACAACTTTCAGCACTACTGAAAGTGCTGACTTTTAATTACTGTAAAGAGACTAAATAAAAAAAAAGATGTTGCTTCTGGAGCTCTTCACACATTCTTATCTCTTTTCCCTTGGTCTGCTAGAGTTTTAATTACCGTGTGTGATCGGGTTCTTGACTCTGCTCTGGCGGCCCCTGAGTTTGAGTGGGAAAAATGGTCGGAGGCATCTCTGAAGTTTGAACATTCTTCTTTTTATTATTCAACAAACTTAACTCAACAGTTTCAAAGGGATCAATCAAACTCAACTCCAGTAGTATTCTACAACTTTTAACCTTAACATCTGGAGTTAACAAATCACTCCTTACAGAGGAGCCGGACCAAACCGCTCTCTGTCCATTATTGGCCTCAGTGGAGTACTCCTCACGGCACAGGTTGTCCCACAACAGGGGTGTCTCACCCAATCCCCCTCGCGCGGTTGGTGGGGAAAAGAGGGGCTGGGACGGATCACCCTCCCTCCTCCATGCTGATTGCGTGGGTACACAACCACGGCCCATTCTAAGGGTTCAAGCCCTTCTCCCTTTGCGTGGTAATCCTTCAGATCAGGCAACAACCTACCTCCAAGCTGGAGATTAGGAAAGTCCTTCATAAGTCCATGCCACTCTCCGAAATCTCCACTCAGCTCGGTTTGCACCGCACGTTCCTTCTTCTCTGGTACTTCCCCATCGGTCAAACTCCTGAATTCCCGCGCATTCCCCCCTTCATTTATAACCTCCTCCCATACAATTAGGTCCTGCTCCTCCCCCTTATCTTCTGCTAGACACACCTCCACAGACCCTTTCCATCCCATGACACTCGGCTCTATTTCCACTAACACCCCTTCCACACAACTTTGGCTCTCTTCGGGTTTCTGCTCTACAGAGGACGGCACACTAGCCTTCTCGCCTTCACACTGTGTTTCCCCAAAAATAAGACAGGGTCTTATACTGTATTAATTTTTGCTCCAAAAATGCACTAGGGCTTACTTTGGGGGATTTTTTTCATGTACAACAATCTATATTTATTCAAATAGAGTAATGTCATCATCTTCTGGTTGCTGCACAATGGTGGAGGGCAGGGTTTCACTTAACTAGGGCTTATTTTGGGGGTAGGGCTTATATTACGAGCATCTTGAAAAATCATACTAGGGCTTCTTTTCAGGTTAGGTCTTATTTTCGAGGAAACGGTAGTTTTTATCAAACCACAGCACAAATCACCTGTTCTCCTGGAGCTGTTCACACATTTAATCAGATGTTAAGAGTATACAAAAATAAAAACAAACAGCAAGCTTTCAATGATAAATCATCTTCTTCAAAGCTGTGCATCAAGTTCTTGTGAGTAGCTCTAACATATGCTGTTATTAATGTATCAAATTCACATGGCTGATGATGCTGAAGGCAGGTTGGCTTTTTAGATGTAGACAGTGCAGCATGCAAATTGTTTTCAGGTTTATTCTAGTCACTTGATATTCTTATGCTCACTGGCTCTCTTCCTATGGCCCTAAAGTCACAAACACAATGAAACATTTTGCCACACTGATGTGCATCTACACTGCAGTTGTTAAGGGTCTTATAGAGAATTGTCAGTCCTGGAAATTACAGCAGCACTGTGGTGGTGACTGCACCGCAAGCTGGTCAAAACCATATGTTCAGCAACTACTACAAAGCTGTTTCTTTCATGTATTGTCTCTGTTTCCACAACAAGCACAGAATGCACCACTCATTTTCTGAGAGAGAATTTAGCAACTGCATGCAGATTTACAGTATTTTCTCATTATGAAAGCCTCCAGCTATTGCTTCAACACATACAAATGACAGCTCAGGACTCCATCATTTACTTCATTATACCCCAAAGGGTGGTGTGAACTGACCATAGATCAAAACGCTAAAACAAGACTGCAAATCTGCATGCAGTTGCTAAATTCTCTCTCAGAAAATGAGCGATGGCACATTTCCCACTTCCATTAGTCTTGGAAGTGGGAAATTCAACAGTGCAATACCAGTATGATGACATATTTGGAATTTGCTCAAAAAGGACATAGTGAAAACTGCATTTTTAAAAGAAGAACATATGTTCAGAGTCCTTGATTTCCATCTTGCTATCGTTTGCCTTCCCCCCACACACACACACACTCTTTGTTTTACAAGGGTAAAATCTGTGGGATCTTGGGTCTGTTAGTTTTCTGTCTTTGTGCCTTGCTGCTTGGCACAGTGAAACACAAGCTGAAACCCTTTATTCTTTAACTGAAGTTCTTTAAATAGCACCTCTCCACCCACAGTAGCAAATGCGAGTGACACATGCAGAATAATAAAAATAAATTAACATCATGCAACTATTCCAAGGGCAATGTCTTGTTTTTAAAAGTTTCAGTCACTGGAACATTTTCATCTGGCTCACAGCACTTTCCAGCAGATTAAAACATTTGATTTGCCTAGTTCTTTGGCAGATTTCATTGCTATAGTATCTACAGAGCTGTGCTTTAGGAAACAGCTTTTTCAACTCTGCTATACCAATTCCAAATACTTTTTAAACCATAAAAACCATTTCTTTAAATTGTGCTTATACTTTTAAAATAACTCAAACCAATATTTTCAAGATCTTTTAGCGAAACTTTGACAATTACAATTCCTAATAGAAAGAATAATACTGTAGTATAATACCTTTTCTCATTTCAACTGCAGAGTTCAATTCCACATTCTAAGATGACAGGTAAAATGGATGCATTTTTGTGACTTAGGCATTATCAAAATTGCAATATCAAATGATGACTAATATTATGAAACATTATTTGAGATTAAAAACTAGAAATAGAAACGTATTTCCCCAATAGAGTTTGAAAATGATATTCTATTCAATGAGGGTGACACAATATATCAAGCTCTACATGTTTACTGAGGAATAAGGCCTTCTAATGGGACAATCCAAAACAAAACAAGATAGAGCTGGCTGATCAGCTCAGCTACTGGAGAAGAACACAATTTGTACAAATAGTGTTGTTACTAATGAAGCAATTTGATTAAAGCTGAAAAGACATCTAGTTGCTGTTTTGCACAGAGGCAAAATGTAAGTCCAATGCTAAAATGTGACTTCACTGCATTGGGGAATTTGGGTTTCCCTGGGTATGTTCACTTTATCTGGCAACCTAAGGAGAGGAGGAAATTTGCAAAACAGCCTTGTTGACAGCTTGTCACAGGGATAGGAGAACTACTTTATTGTAAGTAGTAGGCATCCTTCAGTCTCGAGAGACTATGGTAATGTGCTCTGTATGGAGAACTTGGAACAGTGTCTAGTGTGGCTGAGAAGGCCAATTCGAGAGTGACAGTCCCTTCCACACTGAAGACAAATCCAATCTGTCCCCTGTCCGGCTCCCTGATTTTGCTGCTTTTGTGACTTCCTCTTTGCCTCGGCCTGCTGGGCAAGGGTCTCTTCGAATTGGGAGAGGCCATGATGCAGTGCCTGCCTCCAGGCTGAACGCTCAGATGTCAGGTTTTCCCATCTGTTGAGGTCTATTCCTAAGGCCTTCAGATCCCGCTTGCAGATGTCCTTGTATCGCAGTTGTGGTCTCCCTCTGGGGTGCTTTCCCTGCACTAATTCTCCATACAGGAGATCCTTTGGAATCCGACCATCAGCCATTCTCACGACATGCCCGAGCCAACGTAGACGTCGCTGCTTCAGTAATGTATTCATGCTGAAAATTCCAGCTCGTTCTAGGACTACACTGTTTGGAACTTTGTCCTGCCAGGTGATACCAAAAATCCGTCGGAGGCAACGCATATGGAAGGTGTTCAGCTTCCTCTCCTGCCGTGCACGAAGGGTCCAGGACTCACTGCAGTACAGGAGTGTGCTTAGGACACATGCTCTATAGACCTGGATCTTCGTATGTGTCGTCAGCTTCTTATTGAGCCATACTCTCTTTGTGAGTCTAGAGAACATGGTGGCTGCTTTGCCAATGTGTTTATCCAACTCAACATCTAGAGAGAGGGTGTCAGAGATGGTTGAGCCGAGGTACACAAAGTCATGAACAACCTCCAATTCTTTTGTGGAGATGGTAATAGAAGGAGGTGAGTCCACGCCCTGGCCCATGACTTGTGTTTTCTTCAGGCTGATTGTTAGTCCAAAGTCTTGGCAGTCTTGCTGAAACGATTCATGAGTTGTTGGAGGTCTTCGGCAGAGTGGGCAACAATGGCTGCATCATCTGCGAAGAGGAAGTCCCGCATGCATTTCAGTTGGACTTTGGTCTTTGCTCTCAATCTAGAGAGATTAAAGAGCTTTCCGTCTGATCTAGTCCGGAGATAGATGCCCTCGGTTGCAGTTCCAAAGGCATGCTTCAGCATGACAGCAAAAAAGATCCCAAAAAGTGTTGGTGCGAGGACACAGCCCTGTTTCACTCCGCTTCGAATGTCAAAGGGGTCTGATGTTGAGCCGTCAAAAACTACAGTGCCTTTCATTCCCTCATGGAAAGATCTGATGATGTTGAGGAGACGAGGTGGACATCCAATCTTGGGAAGTATTTTAAAAAGGCCATCCCTGCTAACCAGATCAAATGCTTTTGTAAGGTCTATGAAGGCCACAAGGAGTGGCTGTTGTTGTTCCCTGCATTTCTCCTGCAGCTGTCTGAGGGAGAACACCATGTCAGCGGTGGATCTATTGGCTCGAAATCCACACTGTGATTCTGGATAGACTCTGTCTGCAAGCACCTGGAGCCTCTTCAGCACAACGCGGGCAAGCAGCTTCCCTACCACGCTAAGAAGAGAGATGCCACGGTAGTTATTGCAGTCGCCCCTGTCTCCTTTGTTCTTGTACAATGTGACGATGTTTGCATCCTTCATGTCCTGTGGTACTCCACCTTCCCTCCAGCAGAGACGAAAGACTTCATACAGTTCGGTGGTGATGATCTCCTTACAGCATTTCAGCACTTCAACAGGGATGTTGTCCCTTCCAGGTGCCTTGCCAGAGGCGAGGGAATCCAAGGCCGCATTTATTTCTGCTAGGGTTGGTTCGCTGTCTAGCTCTTCCAAGACAGGCAGGCACTCAATGTTATTTAATGCTTCTTCGGTTACTACATTCTCTATGGAATATAGCTCGGAGTAGTGCTGTACCCAGCGTTCCATCTGCTGTACTCGGTCCTGGATGAGCACACCTGTAGCAGACTTCAAGGGAGCAGATTTCTTCTGTATTGGACCTAAGGCTTGCTTGATACCATCATACATTCCTTTGATGTTACCTGTGTCCGCTGCTAACTGTATCTGAGAGCAGAGCTGGAGCCAATAATAGTTGGAGCATCTCCTGGCTGCCTGTTGGACTTGGCTGCGAGCAGCTCGAAGAGCTTGCAAGTTGTACTCGCTAGGACAGGCTTTGTATGCTGCTAGAGCTCTTCTCTTATCCTCGATGGCTGGCATTAACTCCTCTGAATGGGCTTTGAACCAGTCAGCCATCTTTTGGTCTTCTTGCCAAAGGTGGATAAGGCGGTGTTATAGACAGTGTTCTTGAAGTGTTCCCATCGTTCAGGTGCATTTGCATTAGCCAGACCTGGAAGGGCTTCCTCAAGTGCTTGGGCAAAATCCTTCACTTTTCTTTGATCGCAAGTCTTGCTGATGTCAATACGTGGTCTTCCTTCCTTTTTCGTGTGATATACTCTCTTTGTTCGCAGTTTTACTCTACTACCTACCAGGGAGTGATCAGTATCACAATCAGCACTCTGGTAACTGCGTGTGATCGTAATACTAGGAAGGCTGGAACGTCTAGTGAGGATTAGATCGAGCTGATGCCAATGCTTTGATCTTGGATGTCTCCAGGAAACTCTGTGTTGCAGCTTCGTGTTAAAGAATGTGTTGCTGACACAAAGACCGTAATAGCAGCAAAACTCCAGCAAGCGTTGGCCATTTTCATTCATCTTTCCGATGCCAAAGCGGCCTAGACAAGTGGGCCAGGAGTTGTGATCAGCCCCAACTCTAGTGTTAAAGTCTCCAAGAATGAACAGTGCCTCTCTTTCAGGGACTTTTTTGATAGTAGCTGCCAGATTGTCATAGAATTTGTCTTTCACTTCTGGAGTGGATGACAGTGTTGGTGCATATGCACTAATGAGGGTTACTGGTCCGGCTGATGAGTGGAGCTGCAGAGACAGGATTCTTTCACTCCCCGCAGTAGGTGGAACAATGTATCTCAGAAGAGTATTTCTGACTGCAAAGCCAACACCATATTCCCTGGTCTCATTCGATGGTTTTCCCTGCCAGAAGAATGAGAAGTTTTTTTCTTTGACAGATCCCGAATCTGGCAGTCTTGTCTCTTGCAGGGCAACAATGTCCATCTTCAGTCCACGGTCTGTTAACTTCACGGGGTGCGTGGGGTTTAGGGTCAAACCCAACAAGCAGATCGATAACCGTGCACCATGCAACAATCGTAAGAAAACTTCTGCCCTAAAGCTGGGCACCTGGAATGTATGGACAATGACCCCTGGCTTCCCTGACTACGGCTTTCCTAACGACCTGCAAGAAATAGACGATGTGCGCAAGACAGCTGTCATTGACACAGAACTACTTTATAAAGTACAGTATAAATAAGGACAGAGAGGCAATTTATTCCTCTCATTTCCTTTCCTCGTAAACTAAGCAAACAGAGTCTGTGCTCAGTTTTTTTTTTTTTTTTAAGTCACTGTGGAGACTTTTCAAGAATTCTCTTTTAGGGTGGCTGAGAAGAACTATAGGTTGCCTCAGGTGAGAGCAGGTTTTCTTTTGAGGAGGAGTGGCATGGTAACACAAGGAGGAAAACTTCTTTATTTTTATTCTTAATCTGCACACACAACCATTTTAGGAATGGCAGAAAGCAAAGGCTCATTTTGCTTTGGTTCAGATGATCACATAATCTGAATCAATGCAAATGGATCTGATGTTTAGAAAAAAAGTAGACGCCTCCATGGTGGAGGCAAAAACTTCAGGTTTTGGGGAGGGTTGCTCCAGGCTGATTTGTATTTGCTTTTACAGAATGTGGTCAACAGTGAAAAAAAGGCAATCAACCCATCTAAACCCTGTAGCATTTTCTGCATTTTTGCCAAATTAGTTGCACACTAAAATGACTAAATGGAGGCTACTGTACTTCAGACTCATAATAAAAAAAAAGAGTCACTGGAAAAGGCAATAATTCTGGGGAATGTGGGTGGCAGTAAGGAAAAAGAAGACCAAACATGAGACGGATTGACTCAGTAGAAGAACTATAGACCTTAGTTTGTAAGGATCCTTTGGAGATCTTTAGTTCTTAGTTTCACCATAGTTCAGAAATCACTTGACATATAATAAGAAGTTTAACTGAGTTTAATGAGTTTAAAGTCGTGTGTTCAATGTACTGTACAAAAATCCTGAAGAAAGTTATGTGACACTTTTATAGGAGCACTGACATATTAAAAAAAGGTGAGCTATCAAATTCAGCAGGACCTTCTTTCATTCAGACAGTGTACTAGGAGCATGAGGGCATGAAGAGAGAAACAGGAAAATTCAAAAAATTATCCTGACCGGATATTGTGTGTGTTTGCGCATGTCCCGAGATGGAGATGTTAAGCTTGTTGCATGCATTATGAGTTGTCTAGTGTCTATGCCTCTGTCATACATCACTACACAGACAAGCTACAGCAATATACATCTTGGCTGACAGAACCCCAAAAGCAGGCAAGGAAATAGGTGAGTTAGGGAGGAATGGCATACCTATGCCCTTAGTAACACGCTGATGAAAGAACTGATGTCAGGATGGCTGCTCCCATTAATATCACTTTTTTGTTTTGTTTTGTTATAGTAAAGAGAGAGAAAATGCCTCCACCCCTGCCTGCCTCCTGCTCTGCATGTTTCACCAGAAGGAATTATTATTTATTTTTTATTTATTTATTCAATTTATATGCCGCCCACACTACCCAGAGGTCTAGCAAGGCCTAAGTACACAGGGTCACAACACATCAGCCCACTATCCATCACTTATAGAGCCCCTCAGAGATAACAATGGGGATCTAATTTGTGCATGATGGGGTCCCTTCATGCACAAATTAGAATTCTGATGTTGGGAGTTGTTACATACAGCACTGATGTTACCTGTCTGTCATGGGTTTGGAGGGAAAGTTCCATCCTATGGGGAGTGGAAGGCGGGACATCAGGAGGAGGGGCTGTACTGTATAAATATGTGAAGCCTGTGTGGTGAAGTTCAGAAGAGGAGAAGAAGCAGCAGCTGGGAAGAAGAAGCTGGTGTGGGAGTCTGTGTGTCAGACAGGGTACTACTGTGTGTCAGTCAGTACCAACCTGATAGGTTCAGGTGTCTGTATGGTTAGCCAGAACTGATAGGTTCAGGGTCTGTGCTTCAAGTTGAGTGTTCTGTGTGAACCAAACTGTGTGTATGTATGAGTAAGACTAAGCCACGTTACTATATCTTATTCACCTGATCATTTTATTTTCCCTGTGTGTTGTATTTAATAAACCTTATTCTTTTATTTGTTGAAAATCCATCCCTGGTCTGTGTGACTTCTTATAGGGAATGGTTGGTGGCAGCTTAGTTAACGTGTGGCAGATCCCAGTAGGTCTGGGTTTGTCACATTGATTGGTGTCCAGCGTGTGGGATACGACTGGTCCAGTTGTCCAGTGGTACAGCAAAGCCTTGGCAAGTGTGCCCAGAGCAAGGGGGGTCTAGTCAGGGACAATCTGAGAGCGCGTAGGTAATCTTCTAGGTGTGCCTCACGGGGAGGTGCACTAGTAGAAGAACATGTAACCTCAGATTGGGGGCTAGATTAGGGAGCTCTGAGGCAACCTGTTTTTGGCGGGAAAAAAGCTGAGGCAAAACTGTGAAATAGCAGTGAGCTAGCTTGTCTGCTGAGAGGCCTAGCAGAGGGGGGTAGACTCTAGCTCGCAACTGTTGCAAGTTAGTGCTGAAGGACAGCAGCAATCTATAGGAAAGCTGGTTCTGAGGCAAAAAGAAAAAAAAAAGTGGTCGCTTTATTTTGAGGCTTGACTTTTGAAAGCAGCCTGTTCTGGGGGGGGGATTATGCCCTTGACTCGAAGCCAAATGGCAGAAATGGGTGAAGTGAAAGACCCCCAGGTTGACCAAGGTTCTGAGGATGAATTTGGCTCAGTGCAGGGTGACAGCACAGGAGAGCAGAACCCAGAACTCAGAAAATTGCTCCTAGCCCAACAGCATGAACTGAGGGTGAGGGAAATGGAGGAAAGATTAGAGAGAGAACGAATGGAGGAAAGGGAGAAACAAAGGCAATTTGAAATAGAGAAAATGGAAAGAGAAGAAAGAATAGAGAGAGAGAAAATGGAAAGAGAAGAAAGATTGCAGAGAGAGAAAATGGCGTTTGAATTAAGAAAATTGGAACTGATGAATCAGAACAATAATAACAATAGGGATTCTGAGGGAGGCCAATTGTCTAAAGCTGACCTGAAGAAATTCCCTGTGTACCACAAGGGAGATTGTCCTGAGGTGTTCTTTTCCTTAGTGGAAAGAGCGTTTGTGGACTTCTCAGTGAGGGAAACTGAGAAGATGACCATTATGCGATCTTTAATCAGTGGCAGCCTTGCTGAAGTTTATTCAGAGATGCCACAGGAACTGATGAAAGATTTTGCAGAGTTTAAAAAACTGGTGTTTGCCAGACATGGGATAAATGCGGAACAGCTGAGGCAAAGATTCAGGTCAATCACCAAGAAACCAGAGCAGACTTTTACCCAAGTGGGGGCCCAATTGGTGAGGCTGCTAGAGAAATGGCTATCTCAGGAGGGGACAGAGACCTTTCAGCAGCTCAAAGACTTGATAGCGCTGGAACAGTTCTATTCAGTCCTGCATGGGGAACTGAAATTCCAGGTGAGGGAAAGGAAACCGAAATCTGTGGCAGAGGCAGCCGAGATCGCAGATTTTATTTACCAGATAAGAAAGCCCTTAGGTGAGGAGAAATCTGTAGGAAAACCCAAAGAAACCTACAGCAAGTACTCTCAGGGACCAGGGAAAAGCCAGCAAGGGGGAGGGGCCCATGGTGAAGGGAAGCCCTCAGACATGAAACCAAGACCTCAGATTTTGGAGGGAAAACCAAAACAAGATGAGAAAGACTCAAAATATAGCAGAAAATGTTATTTCTGTCAGGGAAAGGGCCATCTAATCTCAGAGTGTGAGAAATTAAAGCAGCTAAAAGGAATTGTGCCTCAGGATTCGAGTGGAACCAAGCCAAAAGCTGTGTTCTGTGTCCAGAAAGAGCCAGGCTCATTGTCACTGAGGGAGCCTGTTGCCATGGCTACTCAATCTGGAACAGCTACATCTGCTGATCAGGCTGAGGAAAATGGTCCTCTTGTGGAGGTCAAGCGATGCTTGCTCGTGAGAACAGATTCTCAGTTGTTTGAAACAGCAGGGGTGGACGTAGGAATACTTGACCATCAGTATCGGGGGCTGCGGGACACTTGTTCTCAGGTGACCCTGTGCCATCCAGATATTATTCCTAGGGAGTATATAATCCCAAATGAGAGCATGAAGGTGGCAGGGATTGAGGGGCAGGTGATCTCACTGCCAGTAGCGGAGGTACCTGTGAACTTTCAAGGCTGGAGGGGAGTTTGGCGGCTAGCAATTTCATCGACTCTGCCAGCAGCCGTGCTCGTGGGAAATGACCTGGCTGAACATGTGAAACAGGTGCTAGTGATTACACGTTCACAAGGCACCACGGGGACAGTTCAGGGGGGTAATGATGAGCCAGAGACGGAAGCAGGGGGGAGTTCAGAAGCTGTGGTGGAAACCTTAACCACAGACAGCCGATTTGGCCAAGAGCAAAAGGCAGACGCCACTCTCCAAAAGTGTTTTGAACAGGTGACAGACGCCCAGCTAACACCTGAAACCCCAGTGAGATTTCTAGAGAAAAAGGGGATTTTGTATAGAGAGACCCTGAGGAATATCTCAAAAGGGGGAGATGGGATCCGAAGTCAGCTAGTGGTACCTGAAAAGTATCGCCCCATGATCTTACAAAGGGGGCACTCTGACATGTTTGCTGCGCACTTAGGGGTGAACAAAACACAGCAGAGAATCACACAGAATTTTTACTGGCCTGAAATAGGGAAACAGATCAGGGAGTTCTGTAAACAATGTGATGTGTGTCAAAGGCAGGGGAATAGCCGCGACAGGACCAAAGCAAAGTTGTGCCCTTTGCCTGTGATTGACACTCCGTTCAAATGCATAGGGGTGGATATTGTGGGACCTTTGCCCAAGGCCACAAAGAGGGGGAACAGGTTCATTCTCACCATTGTGGACCATGCCACAAGGTACCCTGAAGCCATACCCTTGACTAACATTGAAACTAACACAGTGGCAGATGCCTTGGTGGGGTATATGTCCAGGATGGGATTTGCCTCAGAAATAATCACAGATTTGGGAGCATCGTTTACATCGAAGCTCATGAAACGCTTATGGCAAATCTGTGGAATTAAGCACAAGGAAACCACTGCCTATCACCCTGAAAGTAATGGGTTAACTGAGAAGTTCAATGGGACTCTAATGCGCATGATTAGGGCTTACTTGGCAGAGAATCCAAACAATTGGGACCAGAAGCTGCAATCCCTTTTGTTTGCTTATCGATCAGTGCCACAAGCCAGTACCGGGTTCAGTCCATTTGAACTTTTATTTGGGAGAAGGGTGAAAGGGCCCCTTGATTTGATCAAACAAAATTGGGAGCAGATCACCCAGGATGACCCACAAGATGTTGTGACATACATAGACACCTTGATGAATGACCTAAAGAGAAAACTAGAGCTAGCAGCAGAGACCCTGCAAGCTCAAAAGGTCAGAAAGAAAGCCTGGTATGACCACAAAGCTAGAGAGAGGCACTTTGACCCAGGGGAGGAAGTGCTTTGGCCTAGGCTCTGCAAAGAGAACAAACTGCAGCTGGGTAGCCCAGAAATAAAATACTTGGGTCACATGGTAGGGGGAGGAGTGATAAAACCCCTAGAGGCCAAAATAGAAGCAGTTCGTGATTGGCCCAGACCCAACACCAAGAGAAAAGTCAAATCATTTCTTGGGTTGGTGGGCTACTACAGAAAGTTCATCCCGAGGTTTAGCGAGATTGCGGCTCCGCTGACCGATCTGACGAGGAAGAAGGCTGATGACCGCATCCCGTGGACCAGCGACTGTGAGGCGGCGTTCCAGAGGTTGAAGCAGGCGCTCATCAACTATCCAGTGCTGCGTGCTCCAGACTTCGACCGGGAGTTCATCATCTACACCGATGCGTCTAACAGCGGGGTAGGAGCAGTTCTTTGCCAGGAGGATGAGAATGGTGACCAGCATCCAGTGTCCTACCTGAGTAGGAAACTCCAGAAAGGTGAGAGACATTTGGCAACCGTGGAGAAGGAGTGTTTGGCCATAGTCTACGCGATCCAGAAGGCCAAGCCTTACATCTGGGGAAGACATTTTGTTCTGTGCACTGACCATTCACCACTGCAATGGTTAAAGACAATGAAAACCCACAATAGTAAACTTATAAGGTGGGCTTTAAATCTGCAGGACTATGACTTTGAAGTGAAAGTGGTCAGAGGGTCAGTGAACTGTGTTGCTGACGCCTTGTCAAGAAGACCTGAAGATTGAAGACGGCGAAAGAAACATGGACTATGTATATATATTGATGACAAAAAGTTAAATGTACCTGTTTTTTGAATTTGGTTTGTATGAATAAAGGTAACTTGTTGTAATGTATATGGTAAATGTTTAAATGCCTAATTGATATGGTTAACTTAGAGTGTAAGTATAAGTAAGTATGATATTGTATGTATAACTGTTTTTGTGTGTTTTATACAGGTTGTTTTTTGGTGAAAAGCACCTTAGCTTTCCCCCTACAAAACAACTTATAAAGAGGGGAGGTGTTACATACAGCACTGATGTTACCTGTCTGTCATGGGTTTGGAGGGAAAGTTCCATCCTATGGGGAGTGGAAGGCGGGACATCAGGAGGAGGGGCTGTACTGTATAAATATGTGAAGCCTGTGTGGTGAAGTTCAGAAGAGGAGAAGAAGCAGCAGCTGGGAAGAAGAAGCTGGTGTGGGAGTCTGTGTGTCAGACAGGGTACTACTGTGTGTCAGTCAGTACCAACCTGATAGGTTCAGGTGTCTGTATGGTTAGCCAGAACTGATAGGTTCAGGGTCTGTGCTTCAAGTTGAGTGTTCTGTGTGAACCAAACTGTGTGTATGTATGAGTAAGACTAAGCCACGTTACTATATCTTATTCACCTGATCATTTTATTTTCCCTGTGTGTTGTATTTAATAAACCTTATTCTTTTATTTGTTGAAAATCCATCCCTGGTCTGTGTGACTTCTTATAGGGAATGGTTGGTGGCAGCTTAGTTAACGTGTGGCAGATCCCAGTAGGTCTGGGTTTGTCACAGGAGTTTCCACAAACAGCCTGGCCTCATAGGAGCCTGGGCATGTACTGGCAAAAATAAGTATTTAAATAAGTAAGAGAAAATTCAGACTGAACACAAAGTTAATAAGTTTTCATGTGTTTCTTAAGTAATGATGCAAAGCTGTCTCCTAAAACAAATTAGTCTGCAGCTAAATTAAAATGTAATTTCTACAGTTTAATTCATAACTAGGTCTTGCATCTCTTTACTACACTGTATACATTTACACTGTTTTCCTTTTTAAAAAAAGACAAAATGTCTTTAAAATATTCCCATATACCAGTGGCCAGGGAACAGGGGTAAATTATCCCAATTGGGGTAAAATGAAAATCCTGGGGGTAATGAGGACCGGACCCTAACCCTCCTCCTCCTCTGCCCGGAGGGGGGTCCCCGGCTGCCCGATGGCCCCCTTCCCACCCCCTTCTCCGGCACAGCTGCAACCAAACCACAGCAGCTGGCGGCTGGTGATGGGCCCTGGCTGGCAGCGTACAGCAGCTGAGGTGGCAGTGGGGCCGGCCATAGTGAAGGGTGAGGCTAGGGTGACTGGCTGGAGTGCCCCAGCCAGGAGGAGCCTCTTCTTCCAGTGCCTGGAGAGGTGGATCTCGACAGAGGGGAGAGGGTGCGGCCATGACTGCAGCCCGGACCAGGCTCAGCCTCCCAGCACCGGGCCACCACCGCCCCATGCCCCGTCCCCATTCCTGAAGGAGCCCATCGGGCGGCGGCGGCACTCGCCTGACCGCGCGGCCTCCTTCGGTGGCACCTCCGCACTGCTGGCCGGGCCTGACAGAGCCTCTCACCCTCCATGCGGCAGCTCTTACAGCGCTTTGACGGCAAGGCCCACAGGAGCTGAGGCCCGACGCAGCCACCCCAGCGTGCAGCCACCGGAGCCATTGCTGGTGCCGGAGCGGGAGGCAGTGTCAGGCGCCCCCGGCAGTTGAGCCACCTGGTGCTCTTCGACAGCCGCCCAGGAGCCACCCGCTGGTAGAAAGGTAGCCACCTCCGCAGGGCCAAGGACTGAACGCGGCCCCACCAGTTGGCAGCAGAGGAGACGGCAGTGGCTGGGCACTCAACTGGCCATGGGCTGCGGCGCTTAACTGGCCATGGGTGACGAGATCCTTCCTTTCAAATCAAGGGGGTAATGTCAGCGTATATAAATTTTTTAGGGGGTAAAAGGTAAAAAAGTTCCTTGACCCCTGCCGTATACAGTCTTTTTGAACCAACACCTATTGTGGTTTGTGAGGTTATCTTTGGAGCTACAAATATACACTGTACAGTACTTGGTTGTCTTTTTTCTGCTTCACACTGCCTTAGCCAAGCTACACCTACATGTACTGTAAACAAAGTAACAAACAGAAGTAAATGCTCATGACTCATAGGTAAAAGTACAGTTTGATAAGCCAGGGGAGGTTGTTTTCATTGGATGAAAGCAAAACACCTTTGTTTGTAGGTAGGGTGTAAATATTTAATCTTAATATTCTGAAAATGTGCAAACTGATACTTGGTTAATGTCGGAAAGCCTGCACCGTTCTGGATGAAATAACTGGCATTAAATGAGTTCTGGGATATTTTCTCACCCCATGGGAATTCTCTTATATTGCAGGATATTAAAATGTTCTAATATTCTATCCAGAAAACAAAACAGACTTTGCCAATTAAAATGTCTTTTAAGGCAGGGCCCTTCTTTGTACCAGTCATCCTACAGAGAATAAAAGCTTATTGTATTGATGCAGCCGTGGCCCAGCAAGCAAATTTCTCACGCATGGCACACTATCTGCACGTTTTCTAGTGTGGAAGTAACTAGAAAGGGGGCTGTATGGCATATTTTTTCAAATGATGCCAAGATAAATTGAGTGTTTGGTTAGCAAACTTTCTGTCAATTCTAACCTGGTGAAAATATGGTCCACTTACCACACTTCATCCAGCACTGCAGTAGGATTGAACCAGTGTTGCTACTATGCTATGACCAATCTGGCCTTCACACGGGGTACCAGGTTGAGGGAAATATCTCCCCTCAAAGGATATGTTGGTCTTGTGTGAGGTTTCGAGTTTTGGCTCCAAATTAAAATCCAAGAAATCAGTAGATCTTTGTTGTTTCAAAACAGTTGTGGGATTTATTGGTGCATTAAACAATAAACAAGTGTCTGTAACATGATTATGAGTCCTTTCCCCTTCCAACGGGTCCGGAAAGGGCTTCCACTTATTAAACAGGAATGGGCTTCTATAACTGTTGTCCCATGGTCCCGGGAGATCACCAGTCCTTTACGGTCTGCCTCGTCGTGCCGTCCAGAAGGGGCACAGTCTCCTTGTTCAGGTCATCATCTTACAGCAGTGGTCAGGGAACAGGGGTAAATTACCCCAAATGGGGTAAAAATGAAAATCCTGGGGGTAATGAGGATGGTCACAGCAGGCATTTAACCCCCAGGCATTTCATTTCCAACGATGCTGTGTGTAGGCAGGTGTTCCATCGCGGGAAGAGCAAGCCCTGGCGAAGAATTGCACAGGGCACCCGCCTGCCCTCCTCACCTCCAAAGTGAGGGGGAGGGTGGTGTACCAGGCCATCTGGACTCTTTGCCCGGCGGAACCCTGTCTGGGGCTCTCCTTCCTGCCCGCGCCCACCTGCCTGGTGCGCTGGTGAGGAAGCCCCCTTCCCATCCCACCTCACCTGAGCTCATGGCCAGTGGCCCTGCTGGCCCTGCGGTGCCCGCCTCCCCTCGCCAAGGACGCACTTTCCCAGCGGTGTGGTGACTCCAGACTGGCTGCCTGGGTGGTGGCCGCAGGTCCCGGGTGAGCGCAGAGGCAGGGGGAGGTTGGCAGTGGACAGCGAGAGCCATGGGGGGGTTAATGTCGGTGTATATAAATTTTGGGGGGGTAAAAGGTAAAAAAGTTCCCTGACCCCTGTCCTACAGGATCCGTCCATCAGAGTCTTGGGTCTCCCAGGATCCTCCCTGTAACTCCCTCTCTTCATCTCCCTTACTCTCCATTCCAATCTTTCTCTCCTTTCTCTCTCTACTCGTTCCTTTTCCTCTCTCAGTCTCCTTCTCCGTTCCCTTGCCTCTGCTTCTCCCCAATAAGAGGGTCTAGGGGGAATCTCCACTCTTTTCCTATAATCTACCTCCTCTTTGGGCACTCTTAATCTCTCCCAGAATCCAGTCCAAGGATCCTCCATCTACACCCATACCCAACTGGATGGTAACTGGCCATTTCTCCTCTCTACCTCCCACGTCCCTGCTTCAAACTCCACCTTCCTTTTAATCTCTCTTTCCACCTTTTCTCCCTGAACCTCCCCTATCATCACTTTCTGTATGTCTTCTGCCAGCTCCACTATCACTGTCTCCTGCTGAGGTTCCACTGTAGGTTCTGATGCGGGTTTGGGATCCACTTCCTTAGTTTTGTTGTTGAGGAGGGACGGCTCCCCAGCAAGTGAGGTATCCATCTCACCCTCTGTCTCACCTCTTGCCATAACAGCATTTCCACACATTTATGCCATATTTTCAGGTCGGAAGGTGTCCAACATGCTACTGAGGAAGAGCGGAGGACAAGGACAAGTAGCTGCAGTGCTAATGAAGTGGTTGTGCCAAAGATGAAAGGACGCTCAGCTGTGGACGTGCCTGGAAGTGAAAGGAAAGTCCGAAGCTGCAAAGAAAAATACTGCATCGGAACCTGGAATGTAAGATCTATGAACCTTGGTAAGCTGGAGGTGGTCAAAGAGGAGATGGCAAGAATAAGCATTGATATCCTGGGCGCCAGTGAACTAAAATAGACAGGAATAGGCGAATTCAATTCAGATGATTATCATATCTACCATTGTGGGCAAGAATCTTGTAGAAGAAATGGAGTAGCCCTCATAGTCAACAAAAAGGTGGGAAAATCTGTACTGGGATACAATCTCAAAAATGATAGAATACTAATCCAAGGCAGACCGTTCAACATCACAATAATCCAAGTTTATGCACCAGCCACCAATGCTGAAGAGGCTGAAATTGACCAATTCTATGAAGACTTACAACACCTTCTAGAACTGACACCAAAGAAAGATGTTCTTGTCATTATAGGGGACTGGAATGCAAAAGTAGGGAGTCAAGAGATAAAAGGAAAAACAGGTAAGTTTGGCCTTGGAGTTCAAAACAAAGCAGGGCAAAGGCTAATAGAGTTTTGTCAATAGAACAAGGTGGTCATCACATACACTCTTTTCCAACAACACAAGAGGCGACTCTATACATGGAAATCACCAGATGGGCAATATCGAAATCAGATTGATTATATTCTCTGCAGCCAAAGATGACAGTCAGCAAAAACAAGACCTGGAGCTGCTTGTGGCTCTGATCACCAGCTTCTTATAGCACAACTTAAGCTTAAACTGAAGAAAGTGAGAAAAACCACTGGGCTAGTCAGGTATGATCCAAACCAAATCCCTTATGAATACACAGTGGAAGTGAAGAACAGATTTAAGGAACTAGATTTGGTGGACAGAGTGCCTGAAAAACTATGGGTGGAGGCTCATAACATTGTACAGGAGGCAGCAACAAAAACCATCTCAAAGAAAAGGAAATGCAAGAAAGCAAAGTGGCTGTCGAATGATGCCTTACAAATAGCAGAGAAGAGAAGGGAAACAAAATGCAAGGCAGATAGGGAAAATTACAGAAAATTGAATGCTGACTTCCAAAGAATAGCAAGGAGAGACAAGAGGGCCTTCTTAAATGAACAATGCAAAGAAATACAGAAAAATAATAGAAAGGGAAAAACCAGAGATGTGTTCAAGAAAATTGGAGATATTAGATTAACGGTTTGTGCAAAGATAGACATGATAAAGGACAAAAATGGGAGGGATATCACAGAGGCAGAAGACATCAAGAAGATGTGGCAAGAATACACAGAGGAATTATACCAGAAAGATCTGGATGTCCCGGACAACCCAGATAGTGTGGTTGCTGACCTTGAGCCAGACATCCTGGAGAGTGAAGTCAAGTGGGCCTTAGAAAGCCTGGCTAACAACAAGGCCAGTGGAGGTGATGGTATTCCAGTTGAACTATTTAAAATCTTCAAAGATGACACTGTTAAGGTGCTACACTCAATATGCCAGCAAGTTTGGAAAATTCAGCAGTGGCCAGAGGATTGGAAAAAATCAGTCTATATCCCAATCCCAAAGAAGGGCCTTGCCAAAGGATGCTCCAGGTACCATACAATTGCACTCATTTCACACGCTAGCAAGGTTATGCTCAAAATCCTACAAGGTAGGCTTCAGCAGTATGTGGACCAAGAACTCCCAGAAGTACAAGCTGGATTTCTAAGGGGCAGAGGAACTAAAGACAAAATTGCTAACATGCACTGGATTATAGAGAAAGCGAGAGAGTTCCAGAAAAACTTCTGCTTCATTGACTATGCAAAAGCCTTTTACTGTGTAGACCAGAACAAACTATGGCAAATCCTTAAAGAAATGGGACTGTCTGACCACCTTATCATTCTCCTGAGAAATCTATATGTAGGACAATAAGCAACAGTTAGAACTGGATATGGAACAACTGATTGGTTCAAAATTGGGACAGGAGTATGACAAGGCTGTATATTGTCCCCCTGCTTATTTAACTTACAGTATATGCAGAATACATCATGCGAAAGGCAGGATTGGATGAATCCCAAACTGGAATTAAGATTGCCAGAAGAAATATCAACAACCTCAGATATGCAGATGATACCACTCTCATGGCAGAAAGTGAGGAGGAGTTAAAGAACCTCTTAATGAGGGTGAAAGAGGAGAGTCCAAAAATGATCTGAAGCTCAACATCAGAAAACTAAGATCATGGCCACTGGTCCCATCACCTCCTGGCAAATAGAAAGGGAAGATATGGAGGCAGTAACATATTTTCTTGGGCTCTATGATCACTGCAGATGGTGACAGCAGCCACGAAATTAAAAGATGTCTGCATCTTGGGAGGAAAGCGATTACAACCCTAAACAACATCTTAAAATTTCAAAGCTGATGAACAAATATTTTACACCATGTATTTCAAAATGCTCCATGCATAATTCTACACATTATATATGTTTCCTTTTTGTCAAATCCCTAGGATATTGTGAATTTTTTTAAAAAAAAGTCTTCGGGCTTAAAAATGGTCTGAAATGGCAGTGCCACAGTTCCTGCATTTCACAGTTCCTGCAAGGTTTTATGTTGACCAAGATACACCAGAAGCTGCAAGCCAATGTATGCCTTCAGCTCAATGAAATCAAGAGCCTTGCATGTTCTAATTTTTGTAGGGTTCTTCTAATTCCAAGCCCTAAATTCTCTCTCTCTCTCTTATTCCCCCTCTCTTTGAAACCCTGTTGTTTGGTGTAACCCAAATTGCAACTTTTGGTCTGTTCCTCCCTAGTAAACAAACATCTCTGCTGTGATTCTCAAGGGAGGCACATGCTAGTTTGATAAATGTGCAAACCCCCCCCCTGAAAATTGAAGTGAAGATATGTATTCGCAAAGGCTTTGTTTGCGATACTTTGTTTCTCAAGGAGGAATGGACCAAAAGCTATTATTATTATTATTTGGTTTATACTGAGCAACAGGATTTTTGTCAATTAATGGTCTAAACAAACACTGTAATTAGATTCTGAATGAGCAACATTTAGCAGGTAGAATATCTTCATCTTTACATCTGCAGGGATCCTTTTCAGAGTCAGCCTGAAACAGTCATTCCAGAGCTACCTATGAAGTATAACATGTTTTTGCTTCATTGCATTTCCAAAGTACCAAACCAAACCATGGAAACAACTGGACAGGCATACTGAATGGTTACCTTTCCCCATCCTTGCTGTCAAAACAACAATAACAAAAACAAACAAACAAAATAACCCCTAATCTTTAAAAGAATAAATCATAATAAACCTCAAAACTTTCAACTGTTCTGCAGAGCAGACTTGTTTATTTGAAAATGGGATCATGGCACAATGCCCTCAAGTCAATCTGGACAAAAGCATTTCCCATCACCACCACCACCACCACCACCACCAAATTGCAGACTTGGCCCAACATTTGTCAATCACAGACATTGTTTCATGTGTAAGTTACCAAATTAAGTTATTGTTTGGAACTTCTAAGTTGCAATGCATTTTAGACAGTACATTTTGTGGTTTGGGGTTGACTTCTATTAAGTTCCTCTTTTCAAACATCTGTTGTAGTGATTTAATTTCTGTGGTTAATTTCCAAACTGCTGCAACAGTTTTTCAATTGCTTCTCGCTCAGAAGCTTCAACTTTGCAAGTTAAATCATATATCTATATTCCATGTGCCTATTATTAAAAGATTTGATCAATATGGTTGGTAAAAATTATTTGATAACATTGCTTCTACAAGATTCTGAAGCATATGTGCAAAGTACTGCACCTCGGAAAAAAAACTAATTGCACAGTTAGAAGACAGGGGATACCTGGCTCAGCAAAACTACAGTCAATGGAGATTCGACCTACAGACTTTTCGACTTGCAGCCACCATTCCAATACGGATTAATTCCTTAAGTAGAGGGTCCACTGTATGAGCGAGAAGGATCTTGGAATTGTTGTAGATCACAAGCTAAATATGAGCCAACAGTGTGATGTGGCTACAAAAAAGGCAAATGCTATTTTAGGCTGCATTAATAGAAGTATAGTTTCCAAATCCTACAAGGTGCTAGTCCCCCTTTATTCAGATCTGGTTAGGCCTCACCTTGCGTATTGTGTCCAGTTCTGGACACCACACTTCAAGAAAGATGCTAACAAATTGGAACAAGTTCAGAGGAGGGCAACAAGGATGATCAGGAGGCTGGAAATCAAGCCTTATGAGGAAAGGCTGAAAGAACTGGGCATGTTTAGCCTCAAGAAAAGAAGACTGAGGGGTGATATGGCAGCACTTTTCAAATATATGAAAGGCTGTCACACAGAGGAGGGCAAGTTCTCTTCTCAACCATCCCAGAGTGCCAGACATGCGAAACGGGCTCAAGTTAAAGGAAGCCAGATTTCGGTTGAATATCAGGAAAAACTTCCTAAGTATTAGAGCAGTACGACAGTGGAACCAGTTACCTCGGGAATTGGTGAGTGCTACACCACTGGAGACATTAAAGAAAAACATAGATAATCACCTGGCAGATATGCTTGGGTTGTATTCCTGCATTGAGCAGGGGGTTTGACTTGATGGCCTTGTAGGCCCCTTCCAACTTAACTTTTCTATGATTTCTATCATTCTATTATTCTTTCTCGGCTCCAGAGTTCATAGATGAAACAGAGTATCTAGATTCACTTCAATTTGACTTCAGGCCTGTCTATAGAGGGAGCTAGCTTTGATCACCTTAATGGACAACCTACACCAGTAAACAGATAGGGTCTTTGTTAGTTCTGCTGGGCATCTCAGAGACTTTCAATAACATTTACCATGGTATCTCTTCTGGGATGGGATGTGGAAGCTCTATTTTTCAGTTACTGTGGAACTTTCTGGAAGGGTGAGCTCAGCAGATGGTATTGTCAAGATAATTATGTATTTTGAATTAATCTGATTGTTCCATGAGTAGCCAAGGCATGGCTTGAGCACTACACATTCTCAGTTCAGGTGCTATTTGCTTTAACAGGGCCAGGAAATCTCATGGGCCTAATTACGACATGCCATAAAGCTTTAGTCAGGAACTAGCAACTTTTGGTTCTCCAGATGTTGATAACATGTTATTCTCACTGCACCATTGTCTAAGATGGCTAAAGCAAATGGGAATTAAATTGCACAAACATCTGGGAATTGAGGGTCACAGGTTCCCTAAACCTGCCCAACTGCAATGCAATAGCATCTGGAATGCCAAGAGCATGGGTTCGCCAAATCTTGTTTATATCCATACTGTACTTGCTTTTTCAATGTTGTGCAATCTGTTTCTCAGGTCAATAAACTAAGAGCTACAAAATGACAGGAAGGGGGGCAACAAATTATGTACATGTGTCTGCCTGTTGTTGTGTTCTGTCATGTAATATTTGAATTATGGTAACCTTATAAATCAATGACCTCCAAAGTGTTATCATTAAAAACCCAACTCAGGACTTGTAAATTTAAGGCCACACCTTCCTTTCATTAAATCAGTCCATCTCATACCTGGTCTTCCTTGTTTTCTGCTGCTTTCTCTGCATTTCTTTCTTTTCCAGTTAGTCACATCATATTATTATGTACCCAAAGTATAACAGTCAGATTAGTAATTTTTTAGTCTCTAGAGAGAGCTGTCTTGATTTGATCTAGAACCCATTTATTTGTCTTTATGATGGTCTATGGCATACATAAAGCTTTCCTCCAACAAATATATTTTGAATGTATTTTTTCCAGCAATCCATAATACCATAATATAAATAGTATTGGCATTGGTCTCCAGAGACACATACAGAAGGAGCTATCTTTTCATGTCCATGCATAACTACGCTTCCAATTTTCAGTCTTCTTGAGATTTTAATTTGATGATTAAACCAAGATGCATAAAATATTTCATTTCATTTCATTTATTTCAAATTTTAATGGAAGTTATGTAAATCTTCTGCTGTTATTTTTGTCTTCTTATTCTTCAGCTGTACAGTGGTACCTCAACTTACAACCATGTTCCAGAAGATGGGCGTAACTCGAAATGGTCTTAATTTGAAGCACCATTTCCCATAGGAATACACTGAAGCCCCATTAATCTGTTCTGGCCGAAAATAATAATAATAAAAAAAACACAAATGGAGCAAGTCCCATCGGAATACGATGTTGCTGAAATAAAGATCACAAAAAACACCCCACACACAGCCAGTCCCATCAGAACGAGTTGGGGCTGGAAAAAAAACACACACACCAAAAAACATCATAGCACAGAAACATAACCCCCCAAACCCACCCTGCAAAAGAAAATAAATGTAAATGTACTACTCAGGAGCAGAAAACAGCACCAGGCAGTGTTGGGGCAAAAGAGCTACAAAGAAGCTCTTCCCGATCAAGGGTTACTACCTATATTTGAATTCCCCGCCTTTTCCCCCTGCCTCTTTTTTGTTCGTAACTCAAAGCTCCAGCTGTAAGTAAAGGAAAATTTTGCGGCCGGAGCTGGTCGCAACTCGAAATGGTCGTATGTCGGGGCGGTCATAAGTCAAAGCACCACTGTAATCTTATTTCTACATTATCTTCTTTGATTTCGCTCAACAGCAGTTTCAACCAATTGCTACTTTCTGACAGTAATGTGGTCTCATCGGTATACCTTAACATTTTAATGTTTTTTCTACAAATTTTCAAATCCTCTTCATTTGAATCTGTTCATACTGAAGCAGCATTTATCTCCGTATTCAGACTTGTGACAACATGGGTCAAAAAGACTGGCCACCACTTGTAAAGCAGGGAGAAGATGGAAAAATTTTTATTTTAAATAAGTTTTATCCTTCCTTTTGACAAGGACATCAAGGTGGCCTACAATAACTTAAAAACAACAACAGGAAAGCAGAAATGAACAACATACTGCATACCCTTTTGATGTTGTTGAACAGCAACTCTCATCATCCCCTTCCATCAGTAATCTTGGCTAAGACTGATGAGAGAGCTATAATCCTATAACATTTATGGAGCAAATTGTTCTGTATCTGTGCCCTGCAATAAGAAGACAAAATTAGAGTTGAACTGCATTCAACCCTACTTCTAGTCACCCCTGGTTTGCAAGATGGGGTAATGAGAAGATGTTCAGATGCCACCTAGTTTGACAAATCTTGGAACAAAAGAGATTATGCCCTTTTGACCCGACTCTGTTATCCTTTTCATGAGTGATTCTGGAAGAACCATAATTAAGGTTCTGGTCTCTTAAGCTAATCGAGCCTTGGTAAACCTAACAGTCAGTGTTTGCTGTACCCATGCTAACCACAATGATCTAAATTGGGCATGCAATTTCCAGGGTTTTTTTTAAACTTCTGTGGTTCTTTAGAGAAATTTGGTAAGCACACATTGTAACCTTAGTGACTCAGAACATCTAACCACAAACTATTGTTGCAAGAATTGTAGTAAGCAAGCTATAGCTGCGAAGCAGCATAGATAAATGTGGATATAATGAAGAAGAACGGAAAAAGGAGAGTCCTAGTTACTGGAAGACCTAGTTAGACAGCAAAAAGTAAAAATGGAAACGTTTTAATTTTTGTAAACTGGTTTTCTAGGGAGGTGAATTACAAGTATTTGTCAGAGATATTTTAAAGTCTAGGTAAGTGTGTCCTGTCCTTGAGGTAAATTGATAAAATCTAGAACTCCTCTAGTGAAGCAATGGCAAACTTTAGGCAGCCCAAGATTCTGATTACCTGAGCAGGTTCTAAACTGTATATCAGAAGAAAATATTAAAAAAAAAAATAAAGCATCCAAAAGGATATAATCTTCCTTGCTACTAACTCAGATACGAAAATGTGTTTTATGATATGTCCAGAGTGTTTTAAAAATTACACTCAACAGCAGAAAAGTCCTGATCCATCTTGTGTCAAATGGCAGCAACTATAACGAGCAATTCAAAAATAGGAAACAAGCTCTGTAGAAAAGCACATGTTTCTCATGCTGAAGGTTACACAGCCAAACCCTGACATCCCCAGTTAAATGGATCAGGTGGGAGGAGATGGGGAAAGCCTCTGCTTGAGGAGTGCCACTGCTATTTAAAACAGATAATACTAGAGCTGACAGACAAGCAATTTGACACATACTATAAAGCAGCTTTCTATGTAATGTTCAAAATTTTCAAAACATAATGAATACATAAAATATAATACTTTAATTTCTAAACACCACTCTGAGGCTGCGCTGCTGCTTTTTCCATTTCCCTTCCTCTCCCTTTGCCCCTCCAAATCCAAACAAGCCATGCAATTACATTTTAATTGCTAAGTTTATAACATTTTTGTGGGCTTTAGAATAGATGTGACCAAATTTAACAGTTGCCAAGTTAACTAACCCAAGTCTCACTTCACTTAGAATGCAATCCAATGGCTTCCTGCCCTCGGCCAAAATACTATCGCTTTGTCCTTTATTAAATATGAGAGAAACATATTTGCATTTAATGTGAAGGTTGCAAACACCACTGAAATGGGAAAGGATAATTAGGGGGAAAATAGATATTATTTATACCAGTGACTCACATCCTCCACACACCTTTTCTAAGATTTTCATTTATAGAGTACTCAGAGGTGGTTTACAATTCTCTTCTGTTGGGGACACATTCTCTATGGGAGTTGCTGCTTTTATTTTCTATCAAGATATTACAAAGTTGCTGAAAATATGTAACTTTTGAAAAATCACAAGCATGTTACATCAAAAATCATTCTTACAGCTATTAATATATATATGGTGCAGTGGTTAAACTGCTGCACTGCAGCCAAAACTGTGCTCACGACCTGGGGTTCAATCCCAGGTAGCCGGCTCAAGGTTGACTCAGCTTTCTATCCTTCCAAGGTCGGTAAAATGAGTATCCAGCTTGCTTGGGGGAGGGCAATGTATAGCCTGCATAATTAACTTGTAAACCACCCAGAGAGTGCTTGAAGCACTATGGGGCGGTATATAAGCAGCACACTTTTTGCTTTGCTTTTATATTATAGACAACTATGTCAGGCAAATATATTTCAGTTATTAGCTTTTAGTTTAAGAAGTTACAGGCAAGAACTTAAATCTCATCTTAATCCAAAAATACAAGAGCTGTAAAAAAAAAACAGATCTCATACAAAAATTGAAAATCTATAACAGTAGAAGTACATTTATTTGTCTTTGCATATTTGAACACAAACATGGAGACATAGCACATGTTCTAAGTGTGAACCATGCCATCTGCCAGCTTAAATCTATAGAATAAAATATATTATTTTTGTGCATTGCCTCTATGCAAATGTGATCCCTGTTGCTACCATTATCTTTTCTTCTCCCCAGCTTCTCAGTTCAGCTGGACTTAGCTGCATTGTGGCTCAGCAGGCTTACCCTGTGGCACCGTGGTGTTCATGACCCTGGTTCAATCCCAGGTAGCCAGCTTAAGGTTTGTTCAGCCTGCCATCCTTCCAAGGTCAACAAACTGAGGAGCCAGCTTGCTGTAGAAGGAGGGGAGAGGATGTATAGTTTGCATAATTAAATTGTAAACCACCCAAAGAGTACTTTAAGCATTATGGGGCAGTATATAAGCAGCATGCTTTGTTTTTCGTTTGTTTGTTTGTTTGTTTTACTTTGCCTTGCCTTGCCTTTGCAGGTTCCATGCTGACTGGCATCTTGCTTATGTTACACCAGTTCTTGTATAGGAAAATAATATTTATGTATTCTTATCTATATTTTTCTACTCTTGCTTAAGTCACAGATTCCATTACCAGCTGGCTAATGCAAAATCTCATAGACTTCACAACCAAAGTGAAAGTTTGCTAATAAGGGAAACATTTTTTCCTTATTATCTTATTCTCCTAACCTAGCAGATACAACACATTTTTACAGTGGTGCCTCGTCTTACGAACGTCCCAACATACGACCATTTCGAGTTACGACCAGCTCCGGCCACAAAATTTTGCTTCGACTTGCGGCCGGAGCTTCCAGTTATGAATAGAAAAAGGCAGAGAAAAAAGGCGGAGAACTCAAATTGCAAACTGTTGGTGGCGAAGAGGCTGCTTCTTTGTAGCTCTTTCACCCCAGCAGTGAAAGTGTGTGTGATTGGAGGAGGCTTTGGACTGCCTGGTAAGGAAAGGTGCTGCTTTCTGCTTTTTAAAAACTGTTCTCGGTGGGTTTTGCGTGTGGTTTTGGGCTGGGTGGTGGGATTATGTTTCTATGCTGTGATGGGTCTTGCAGGGTTTGTTTGCTTTTGGGTTTTTTTCCCTCCATTTCTGATGGGTCTTGCAGGTTTGTTTGCTTATTGCTTTGCTTTTTTTGCATTTCTGAAGGGTCTTGCACAGTTTGTTTGCTTTCTGCTTTGGTTTTTTTTGCATTTCCGATGGGTCTTGCTTGGTTTGTTTACTTTCTGCTTTGCTTTTTTTGCATTTTGGGAGGGTCTTGCACGGTTTGCTTTTCTTTATTTCTTTTTTTCCCCCTTCAGCCAGAATGGATGGGTTTTGCAGTATTTGTGTGTGTGTGTGTGTGTGTGTGTGTGTGTGTGTGTGTGTGTGTGTGTGTGTGTGTGTGTGTGTGTGTGTGTGTGTGTGTGTGTGTGTGTGTATGTGTGTGTGTGTTGCTTTTTTTTCTACATCCGGAATGGATTAATTGCATTTCAATGCATTCCTATGGGAAATGGCGCTTCAACATTACGACAGGAGTTCCGGAACCAATGAAGTTCGTAAGTCTAGGCACCACTGTATATAGATTTTGCTTCAGTAGCAAACTCCATGCGGTCTTTGTGGGAGTTGCTGCAACTGCAGACCAACAGTAAGAGTCTGTTGGTCTGCAATTTTAGGAGAATACGGGAGAATTGAATGGGACTTTGTTAATTACTCTGCAGTAATCTATTAAGAAGCATTCAGTACACTGTGGCTACTATCTGCTTTCAAGGTTACATCTCTTTGTCCTGAAGTAAATTTCACCACACAGTTAATTGTTGTTCAAACTCCCATGTTGTAATCACACTTCACATTTCCAGGGTTAGGATTCCTATATCCCCTTATAATACAATACTTTATACTAAATTTAAAATGTTGATCCCCCCCCCCCGCCCTTCAGTCAGGTAAGTGTGAGAAAGTCTTGCTTGTAGATTTTCTCCATTGCTCAATAGTCACATAATATTGGTGGTATCAAATATTGAACAACCCCTCAAATAAATACTGATAACTATATATAATTAAGGTCAGGGTGTAATTTTGCAAGTATTTTATTTTTTTAAAAAAAATTAAAATGCTATATTTTTCCTAATAAAATTTAACAAAATGTTTCAAAACAGAATAAAATATATTGCACATTATGAAACATTTGTTGTTGCTACGTATTACCATGTTGCCTCTGACTTATGAATGAATGACCTCTTTATGTTAAATATTAGGGTCTATATATTCTGCAAATTATCACAATTTTTGTTATAATTAATCGTTAAGTCACTAACTCAGCTAATTGGACAAAACTCAGACTGGCATGCCTAGGAAATGTAAGAGCAGTAGAATCTTGTTCTCCAAAAATTAACTTACTATTTCTTTTATATTAACCAGATAAAACATTTTTGGGTAAATATCCCCACATGTAACTTATGCCATCACCTGCATTAGTAAGGATTGGAATCCAAGCAGGGATTCTTGGTGTGATCTAACATGAAGCATGCCCCTACTTAATTTGCATAGATCTGAAGTTTCTTACAGGGCAAGCTACAATGTAGTCACTCCCATAGAAATATACTGAGTCCCTTCTTGCTGACATATCTGTCATCTATTACTTCTACCTCCCTTGTATTTTGGTGCCAGAAAATATGTTAATATAATCCAAGTAATAAAACAGAACAACGGAAAGAGAACAAGATGCTCAGGAAAGCTGTGGGATTCCCACTACATTTTCCAAGAATGCAATGGCCAGGCTTTTGTACAAAGTACTGTATACAGGAACAATGTAATATCAGCACTGCGACTTGGAACTGAGAATATGACATGAAGTAGAAAAATTTAACAAACATTTAAGGTTGTAATTCTATGAATACCTTAACATCTTTCTGTTCAGGCAAGCTTTCCGTGAGTGAATGGCTGCCGAATGGGGTTTTAAAAATTGATTGTTGTACCTTACTACACTGAATGTATTTCAGTGTCACTTGTATCTTTTTATATGGTATTCATTTATCCTTTCAGTATTAAAAGGTATTGTTACTAACTTAAATATGTATTGTTACTAACTTAAATACTGTGTTTTAATTGTTGTAAGTTGCCTTGGATCCTTTTAAAGAAGAAAGGTGGGTTAAAAAAATATTTTAAATTAATAAATAATATATAACATAGACTAAGTTCTACTGAATTCTATTTCATTTATTTCTGAGAAAATGACTCATACAGATCACTTTAAAAAGTGTATCTGAAGATCTGGACTGTTTGTAAAGACTGCCTTTACAGTTTTGTCTCCATAAGAAAACAATAATCTAGAGCCACTTGAAACTCAGAAGCTGAAGGAAGTTTGGATGTGTGTGCTGTGGGGAGTGGGGCACCAGTTGGCCTCAAGCATTACAGAGATTCGAGCACCACACATGAGCCGATTCTATAGCAAATACTGTACAGAAGTCTCAGTGACAAGGGTTTTTCAAATTGCTGACTATCTTTGCTCACAAAATAGTTCATCCACTACACTTCCTCCAGAGATAATATAATGAAAAGCAAACAGATATACTTTTTATTGCTGTGTAGAGTGTGTTTTCTTCTGCTGTGTTCAGAACAGGAAGATGTAGGATGCCAAGTCCTGTAAATCTTAGAGGGTTGCATTTTTCAGAACAAGCCTGAGATGGCTGCTGATTACATTAAACTCAGGGGAGGTCATATTTTGGCTGTTTTGAGCTTAAGCCATGGCAAATAAAAGCTGTAGTTTTAGAGGAAGAAACCGAAGGAAAAGTCTCTTGACAGTTTCTGTTCAAATTATCTCTTCAGCAAGGAAAAGGAAACATCTTTAAAAGTACTTAAGTACCAAGTGACTGACCCTTCACTGTTGGAAGGCAGCCTCGCTAATGATGCGGAGAAGAAAAACAGCCCTTTCTGTCAGACAGAAAGGTTTTAAAATGCTGGGTCAAAATGAATATTGCTCGGAAATCCTGGCATGGGAAACCTAACTGACAGCCAAGCCTTAGCTCATTCTGAGGGTGGGGGTGGGGGTAACCTAGGCAGCTTGCCCTTCTCATCCAGTTTTCTGAATATATCCTGAAATCCAGCACCAGATCTGTCGGCTTGTCCACCTGTGTGGATATGTTTTCTGTAGTCAGGGTGTGCAGAGCAAACAGGAGGAACTGCTGCATCCTCTTGGGCCAGAATGGTGGCCCTGGAGAACTCGTTTCAATCAGAAGCATGTGTTCAACCCTGATATGCAACACGGAGCCTTAAAAATTCCTTATGTCCTAAACTGTGCAGTGTTGCTGCAATATCTATAGAAGAAAACACTTAAGATCAGAGAAGCAATAGAAGATAAATATTGTACTGCGACTGGAAATGGTGTATGGAAGTAGCGCTGAGCCCATTATTTCATTTAAACACCTTAATAACTCGCTGAAGTTTCATTTCATTCACTCCAGAATGCCACTTTGACAGTATTGCTTTTCTTCAGTGCAGAAGTGCATGTTTGTGGCCCATTCAAAATACCAGTCATTACTTAACTGTTAAAACATTACTTTAGGGTAGATAAAGAAAAGTGACCCCTCCCTTTCCTTGTATGTTAAGTTGCAGCTGGGGACACTTTCAAGAATGTTTATAGTGTGATTGGGACAAAAAAAAATGCAGAGTCTGGAAGGCTTGGAAAAGATGAGAAGCAGATGAGGCAAAAAAGAGAATCAATTACACTGGAGGAGAAAACAAAGAAAATGACCACAACATTGAAAACCCATGTGAGGATTAAAAGATATGGGAACCCCCAGAAAATGATTAGCAATTAGAGGTTTTAAAGGTTCTTTCCCCTCCCCGCCCATGAAAAAGCAAATATTTGGGCTTTTAAGTTATTTTAGTTCAGTGTTTCCAGTTTTGTTATAGATGCTGTTTATTTTCACCTAGAAATTTATTTATTTATTTATTTATTTATTTATTTATTTATTTATTTATTTTATATCCCGCCTATCTAGTCTCATTGAGTCCACTCTAGGCGGCTTACAGCAAGCACAATACAATATATTAAAACAATTTTAAATAGGGGAAAAACTTTAGACAAGATGGGACATACTCTTTAAAATCACTGTTACCAAGCTGATTCCATCTAGATATGTTGGAATACAGGTGCATTGATGGCTGGGATGATGGGGTGTGTAGTGCAGTGCCTGTAGGAAGGGGAAGGCTGCCTTAAGCTGAACAGACCAGTTGCTTTCACTAAAACCACCTTAATGTTAAACTATAATATAACAAGCCCAACAAAGTCTATCCAGAATTTTAAAATATCACAACCTCCCCCCCCCAAATGTTAATGACAGTTATACATTTTCCCCATTAATTATGAGCTCTCAGCTTTGGTGAGAAAGAGATCAAATACAAATCTAAATGGTGTGACTTGAGACCATATTTATTATTTACCAGCACATTGATATGCTCTGTATAGAACAAAGCAAAAATAGCACAATCTCTTCACAGAGATCAGACAATCTACATTCTTAAAAATGCAGTGGATGTGCACACAGAGCCCTAGAAGTTTAGAATATAATAATCTCTGTCCTAAAAATGTTGTTTCAAACCTATACAATTTAATGCATAGCATGTTTTAAAAATCTAGCTTCCCTCCCTTTTCTGTTTTATTTACCATCCTCTTTTTCAAAAGTAGCCAGGATGTTTGTACTATAAACTAATCCTTAAAATGAATACGAGATGTCAGCAATTATTCCAATGCAAATGCCACATGACCTGCAGGAAGTAAATTATCATTGATGTCGAAACTGGGGAACCACAAAGCTGATGAGTACAGAAAAATATGGGAAGCCAGATAACCACATGCAAATATCCTCTCAAGCAAATACTGTAAGCTACCCCAGTGCTCTTAAACCAGCTCTAAGCTATACCAGTGGGATTAAAAACTACAATACTATATTAAAAAATATTTTATTGTATTTTTTCTACTTTTCTATCCGCTGCAACCAGAGTGATTTATTACAATATGTTTCATTAATTTAATCTTGTCTTATACTCTCTAACAAATATTAATCTAATATATTCTACTTAAGTTGGTGTAGATTTCATCCAGGTATAAAGAGGTTCCCATTTATTATTATCCAGGCTGTCATTTAGTGTATCTGTCAAAATATCCATTTTTGCTAGTTCCAGAATCTTCACAATAAATTCCTTCTTTGTCGCCACCTTTGTAGTCTTCCACTTACTGGCATATACAATTCTTGTAGTCTTCCACTTACTGGCATATACAATTCTAGCTGCAGTTATCAGGTATAAGGTCAAGTAGGTCTTTTTCTCTCTCAAATGTAGCTGGTAATACATTCAATAAGAAGACTTCTGGTGTCAAAGCAATTTTAACCCCTAAATTTTTCTTTATCATTTCATGAATCAAAGTCCTTGGCTCTATTGCATGTCCGTCACATATTATAAAAGCTCCCTACTTTCTTTTCACATTTCCAACACTTATTAGAAACATTTTTATACATTTTTGTTAATTTACCTGGTGTTACATACCATCTGTAAAACATTTTGTATATATTTTCTTTTAGATTTATAGATTTAGTCATTTTAATATTTCATTCCCAAATTTGTGACCAGGCACTTAGTTCTATATTATGACCTACCGTATTTTACCATGTATAAGATGACACTTTTTTCTAAAATAATTAGAGGAAACATTGAGGATCATGTTATAAACGAAAGGAAGCAATCGTGCGCGCGCTCGGGCACCTCTTGCTGCTGCCGCTGTTGCCCAATTGCCTCTTTCTGAGCTCACGGCTTGTCCCCTCCTTGGCTGATGCAGCAGCAACAGGAGGAGACACAGACAGAGGCGAAGGAGCATTCACATGCGCGCCGGCACCTCTTCATGTCTGCCGCCCCCCACCCGCCCGATCACCACCTCCAGCGAGACTGAGGAGCTCAGTTCAGTCTCTGCCTTGTCCCTTCCAGGGGCAGGGACAGCAGGAGGCATAGGTGAAGGAGAATTCACACATGCCCCGGCGCTTCCAGCTGGTGCCTCCCCCCCCCGCCTGCCCGACCACTGCTGCTTTGTTCCCTCCCGTGGTGGAGGCAGCTGGAGGCACGTGCTGGGGCGCCTCTTCCTATCTTGTTAGCAAAGGAAAGGCAGCAACGGCTCTCCTTCCTTTTTTGCTAAACCCAGTGTGCCCTTGCCTTTTGAGAAGGCACGGAGGTTAGCAAAAGGTGTGCCTTTTGCTAACCTCTTTCTCAAAAGGTGAGGAAAAGCGGCAGTCACTTTGACAGCCGCTTTTCTTGCCTTTTGCCAAGGCACGGGGGCTTAGTAAAAAGGGAGTACTTTGATCCCTGCTTTTTTTATTTAGGGTTAGAAAAAGGGGGGTTGTCTTATACTTTGGGTCATCTTGATATTTTGAGATATTTTGAGCCCACTTTACCATGCAATCCTTCACAGTTTCATCTTCCATTTTTTGCTCCATTAAAGTATTATATAAACCTTTAACCAATTTTTCCTCTGAATCCAGCAACCCCTTATCCAAAGATATTTTGTCTTTCTGAAACCCTCTAGCTTTATCTTTTACATATCTTGATTTCAACATGTTTATCGACCACCAATCTAAGATAATACCTTGTTCTGCCAGTTCATCTTTGTTCTTTAGATTAAAATCACTATCTAATATTTCGGCTTATCTCCCATTTGTCCCTTGAGATGTTCTCACCGGATCAGAGAACACTTCTAATGGAGCTACCCATAATGGTATCTTTCTATAATATTGTACCTTAACTGTCTTTCAGACCCATAACAGAACTCTCCTGATCAAATGTAAATTAAATGTTTTGCATTGCTTATCATCTTGATACCATAGGTAGGCATGCCAGCCTAACCTTAAAGCATGCCCCTCAATTTTTAAAAAGTTTCTGATTTTGTAGAGTAACCCATTCTCTCACCCAGGACAGAGCTGTTGCTCTGTAATAATTCATTCAGTCTGGTAAACCAAACACTCTTCTTTGTTTATTGTACTGAAGATGCCGGCCACAGAGACTGGTGAAACCTTCAGAAAAACAGCCAAAGAGCCCGAAAAACCCACAACAACCACTTTTTGTAGTTCTTTGAAAGTTTTATCTTGATTTTTATTTGGAGCATAAATATTCACTATCAATGTTTTTCCTTCCCTCTTTGAATGTCTACCATCAATATTCTTCCATCTTGTGATGCAAAAATTAGTTTAGGTTTCAGATCCTCTTTTATAAATGTTGCCATCCCTTTCTTTTTTCTTTGTTGTTTGATGCAGCAAAGAGCCTCCTTAATTTTGGCATTTCCAAATATTTTATCTTTTTTAATATGGATTTTTTTGTATACATGTAAGTGTCCAAATTCAATTTCTTAAGCTGGTGATATATTTTTTTCCATTTTCCAGGTGCATTCAGTCCATTTATGTTAATAGAGATTAATCTCAGCTGATTTTTAGACATTTCCTGCTTGGTTACTACCTCTGTAGTCCTCCTTCTTCCTTGTAGATCTGATCTGAATCTGTACTACTTCTTTAGAATTTTTTGCCTCTTTGGTTTACTCCTCTTCCACCTCCTAGGAATTTTCTTCGCTTTCCTGGGCTATTTCTGAGTCTGCTGATTTCCTGCCTTCTGTTGTATCTCTCCTTTGAACTTCTTCCTCTTTTTTTCTTCTCCTTTCTTCCTCCATATCTGACTATGAAAGCCTCCGCTTTATGCGTAGTGTTTATATATTGCCACTGACCTTGGTAGTAGAATTGCACGCCTTCTGGGATGATACATCTATCTGCTTTTTTGTTAAAAATTCTATTCATTGTTTCTATTTTGCCCTTTTATTTCTGATTCTCCAGGGAATATCCTTCAATATTTTGTAATCTTGACCTTTCCAAACCAGCTGTTTCTCTTTTAAATTTGCCAAAACTTGATTTCTAAAAGAGCTCCTTAAAAATTTTACATGAATCTCTTTTGGTTTATGGTTATTTCTTGTATAAACAATTGAGGTTCTCCATGCATTGTCCAGATACTGTTCTATTTCTTCAGAGCCAGTCCTACAATAGGAATGAGTAATTGTGTTCTAATTGCTCTTAAATCTTCTTCCCGTTCCTCTTCTATGTTTTGAAAGCATAGAATATATGAGGCCTTTTCAGTCTCCAGATAAGTCAGACTTCTTTCCTGCTGTATTATTTTTGAGTCTTTACAGATGGAGACAAATGGTCAAGGAGAACTGACTCAGGAGTAGGGATGCAACTGACTCAGGAGTAGGGATGCAACCTGGCAGCAATACTACTTCTGCTTCAAAAATCATTGTCATTTCTTAGTTTCCTCTAAAGAAGGATATGAAAGCTCCCAAAATTTTTGTTCCTTAACTAGAAAGGTGTCCTGACCCATTAAGGAATTCTAGTGAAACTATTAAATTTTACTAACCTAAGCATTTACAAAAAAAAGTATTTCAATTGCAGAATTAGTGTTCAGGCTATCTAAAACTTTCCTAAATAACAAGAAGAAGGATTCTAGTATTGCAAAAGCTCCACAGGTGATAATGAAGGCCATTTCAGTAGCAGGCAACCTCAGTATCAGGTGGAATCAAGGACATATTGACTAAACCCATAAATAAACACTGAGTTAGAACAGAGTCAGCTACTGGATTTTGTGAAATGAGATGATGCCAAACAAAGCTTCGAGCATACTAATAAATCAGCACATGGCTAAAGGAAGATCCAATCAATATAGCACACAAATGTTGGAAGTCTTTGTCACGTTCCTTCAGTAAACACTCCCCTCCCCAATTAATTTCGCTTTTAAAACTACATTATCATTATGGCATATAAAAGGAAGCAGCTACTGGTTTAAAGAAAGCATGAAGGCAGAAATAAATGGTTACTTACACAGTGGGTCTAATCACATGTGTAGTCAATGAGATGTTTCCATGTCATCTTTTCAAAGAAACAAATAGTGAAGAAGACTGCTTTTCCCCCCTTCTGTTAACATATTCTTCATAGCTACTCTTCATTGATGATGCAGATTTACTTTTCATCCAGCACTTCTGAAACCTTGAAGTCTTTGCTTCTGCCATTTACTCTAACTGACAATTTAGAATGGCAGTTATTTGCTGAAACATATAGTTTTCTACTTCCATCTCTTTCGATATGACACACTTTGAGTAGGACATGTGGCGTTGGAAAGTTGAAATTGAACACAGTTTAATAATGCAAATATCTACAAAAAGCAGATTGGTATCCTACCCAGTTACATAATCTTCACTAGTATAGTCCCATCGATCCATATTTTGGGGAAGGAGTCTCTTCTTTAATGTGAGTGGTATTCAATAAACACTGTGGTGTTTTTTTAAGGAAATAAAAAGAATGGTGTTCACATCTTCAGTTTACTTGGAGCAGAAGTTAAGCCACAAGAATTTCCCCATATGCCATGTGTGTCATTTTGCCATTATTCTGGACTTGCTGAATTTTTCCATGTATAAGACTATACTTTTGTCTAAAATCTTTAGACTAAAAATTGAGGGTTGTCTTATACACGAAAGTAAGCTGAGGAGAGAGATAAAAACAAGTGGAGGGGAAAGCAGGGATCAAAGTGATCTTGCAGGGCTTTGATCTCTGTTTTCCCCTCCACTTAGCAAGCCTTAGCAAAAGGAAAGCAAGGATCAAAGTACTGCAGGATGATTTTGATCCTTGCTTTCCCCTCTGCTTACTAAGTCCCATTGGGCTTAGGAAAAGGAGGGGGAAAGGCTCAAAGTAATCCCATGGCTGTATAAGGGGGGAAAGGGATCGAAACAATCATGCAGTCACAGAATAGCTTTGATCCCTTTCCCCCTCCTTTTGCTAAGCCCCGTCATGCTTAGCACAAAGGTAGAAAGCAGGGATCAAAGCAATCCTCCAGTGCTTTGATTCATTTCCCCCTACACTTGCTAAGCCCACTTAGATTTCTTAATTTTGGGTTACAAAATTACATGGGGGCATCTTCTACATGGAGAAATACGATTTCCCTACACACGATGGTGCTCAGCAAGCTTCCAAAAGGAGAAAGGCAGGAGGAAAGGATGGGAAATTAAAAAATGGTGCTGGGGAAAGCTTCAGAGGCTTGCCCAGCTCCATCGGAGGACTGCCGGGGGACCTATGAAAGCAGCGAGCACGGTTGCGGGGGGCCCTCGCCAGTCCTCTGATGGTGCTGGGCAAGCCTCCGAAGCCTTCCCCAGCACCATTTTTGAACTTCCCGCTCTTTCCCCCTCCCTTTCTCCTTTTGGAGGCTTGCCTCCGATGGCACCCAGCAAGCCTCCAAAAGGAAAAAGGCAGGGGAAAGGGATGAGAAGTTCAAAAATGGTGTTGGGGAAGGCTTGCCCAGCACCCTCGGACTGCTGGGGGACCTCTGAAAGCGGTGATCGTGGTTGCAGGGGACCTCCGCCAGTCCTCCAATGGTGCTTCCCCAGCTCCCTACCTGGTAAGTGACTTTTTTAAAAAAATTCCTATAGGAATGCATTAATTAAATTTCAGTGCATTCCTATGGGAAAACGTACCTCACAAGACGAAAATATCTTCGTCTGGAGGGGCACCAAAAAAACTCACAAGACACTTTCATTTTGCAAGTTTTTCGTTGCCTGAGGCATTTGTCTTGCGAGGTACCACTGTAAAAGTAGAAAACAGAAAACCTTATACTTAACTAAAGTTATTGATAAGAATCTACCAAATCTATGGCTCGAAAGAATTGATATCTCTATGTGATCTATTTCAGTAGAATATTGGAAAGTGAACAGGGTTGTTAAATTGGTTTTCCTAGTTTTATTGGTGGAGTCATTATTTAATGCAAGCAAGAAGCAATTAAGTTTTTTAAAAAGACGACAGGAGCTAATATGAAGAATAAGAGAAGTGTGAAGAGATGTCTTTGATTCCGTCAGCTGATAGCAAAACCAGACACTTGCCATGCTTTTTGGGGTGTGTGCTGATATTGCGTTTCCCACAACATGCCAATGAGTGGATGTGGTCTGAATCACCAGAGATTAAGGAGTGCATGTCATAATAATCTGTCCAGTTTCATGGGGCTCCAGTTACCAGTAGAAGCTGTTGATAGCTGCCTATAATTTTATGTTCTACAAACCTTTTTTTATCTGAAAGATGAATTTAGTGCAGTCTAAGTGTGTGACAAATCTCATGGTTTTAAAGGGGAGAAATATAAAGTCCCTGACTTTATTTGTATTAGAGGAAAGGAAACTGTTCTGTTGTTTATAGAAGTAAATTATTCAGCCTCAGAAACAAAGAAACCAGAAGTTCCACTGATTTGGAAGTACGGTTTGGAGCACATTCCTACAGATGCCTCCTTCAAAGGTAAATTAATTGAGGCCAATAGAACTTAACTCACAGGAAGGTGTTCGCCTTAACTGTATAACAGTAAAAACAGGCTCTGCAGCTTGAACCTTTAAAGACAGGTAAAAATTAAGCCTCACTTTTAATACAAATCAGTAATTGTGAATCTTTCTCATCATCATTTAGGTACTTTCCCCTTTAAATTAGATAATAGATGGATAAACATCTGGTTAAGGTGTGCCTAACCTGCAGGAAGTGGTGTAAACAATGTACAGGATCTAGTTTAAGTATGACAATACTTGACGAAGCAGAAAAACTGTATTATCAAAGGCTCAATTGCAGAAGACCCAAAGTTTTGGAAAGATGACTGAAAGCTCCTGTAGTGTTTCTGAGTGTCAGTATTTAACTTGATCTGACATTCAAATTAAAAACCAAAAAACATCTCAGAAAACAGGGAGCAGAATATATGTTTACACATTTAATAGCATCATTTCCCAGTAACTGATGTACAGATACAATTTTATTAATGGAATAATGATATTATTAATAGAATGTTATGAATTGAAGAAAATACTTGCTATCCCCTAGACCAGCGATGGCAAACCTATGGCACACGTGCCAAACCTGGCACGCAGAGCCCTTTCTGCTGGCACGTGAGCCATAGGTCACCAGATTGCTACTCAGGAGGTAGCTGCAGCCGGTGCTGGCACTTCGGCAGGCGGATCTGGAGGAACTGGTGCTGGCAATGGAGGGGTCTTGAGGCACTCCGTGCTGGGATTCCCCTTTCCACCACCACTTCTGGTTCCGGGTCTGCCACTTCTGGTTATGGGTCCGCACTTCCAGGTCTGGGTCTGCCGCCCACTGTTTTTTTCCGCCCCAGTTTGGGCACGCGGCCCCAAAAACGTTTGCCACCACTGCCCTAGACTCTAAAGCTTAGTGTTTCCCTTTTTTAAAATTACACAAAATAACTTAGGATCTCAGCCTGAGAAATATGCAGAAGTACACTTATCTGGAAGATTGAAATCAGTAGTACATATTTCTGAGAAAGCATAGCTGCAATGCTAATCTGAAAACAACTGTGCACAGCTAAAGCCTTTAGAATAATCTGAGTTATTTGTAGGTAGCTGGGGTGCTAAGTGGCAATTTTGGACCAGTCAAGACCTCAGTGAGCTTATGCTCTTTTGGTTCTGATGAAGAGAAAAAGTACCTGGTGCCTTAGAAGCAGGGTGCAGCATGATCCTGTATAGTTCAAGAAAACACATTGGGGAGCACACTTTAGTCATTCTAGGTGTAGCCCTTTGAGGTGTGATGCCCTATGGATTACTAGTTCCTGCTTTTTGTGGCAGAAGGACTACCCTGACCCAGACAATCCAATGGTCTTTTTATAGTCTAGGCTTCATATGTTGAAAGTGGCTGGGAGGAATGGAAAATAAGAGCCAGCCACCCCTTGCCCAGTATGGTTGACTCAAGAGTGACATACTTAGCAGAACGCCATCTCCCACCTAGATCTACTCGAGTCACTCGTCATAGCCAGGAAAGACGTTTGAGGGGCCTAACACTGAGAGAGGTCTGAAAAGAAAGAACAAGAAATCAGGCCTTCTCGGCAGTGGCCCCTCTACTTTGGTACAGTTTGCCATCAGAGATTCACCTGGCACCCTCGCTGGGTGTTTTTAAGAGCCAATTAAAGACCAGGCTCTTTAAGCAGGCCTTCCCTCCTATCAATACTTTTTTTTCTTTTTATTTAGTTTTCTTTATTTCTTTCCATCTTGACCACTGTTAATCTTGTTAATTTAAATTGTTGTTTTAACTGCATATGTATACTGTTTTATGAATAATTTTATGTAAGCCGCCCTGATTAGACTTTGTCTAGAAGATGCAGGATAAAAATCTAATAATAAATAAATAAAATAAATACGTAAACCTATTCCCTGACCAGGTCATCATATTGTCACCTTAGTAAAATAAGCTAATCTTAGCACAATAGGCTTGTAAATTCAGGATCCTATGTTCAGTTTCTTTCTATGCTTATGGTCGAGCTGGTGATATGACATTAATGAAATAGTGTGTAAATATGTTTTATACAATAAATTTCCAATCCAGTACAGCAGGACTTGTAAATGATGTCATCAAGCCATTAAAGATACAGTACATACCAAAGCCAACTCAATCCCAGATTGTTGACTGACTGCCCCAGAGCAACAATTTTGAGAAGTGGACCCAAGATGGAAACCTTCCCTCACCTGATACTGAAGAAGGTGGTGGCTGACAGGATGTATGAGAGAGGAAGAAGGAGGTGGTGAAAGACAGGGTGTTTGAGAAAGAGGAAGCCAATGAGGTTGGTGCAGCTGCTTAGCCATTTTGCTTCTCATACATAAAAAACAGCTAAGATTCATCAACTAAGAACCTTCTCCACTAAAAGTTTATTTATTCTTAATTAGCATTTCCTTTCTAATACAGTTCTATAGGTTTTTCAAACATGTAGTAGACAGGCATTTTGGGAACTAAACATACCTCACTGATTATGTTGTAAGTGAAAAACTAATTGCAGCAATTCCAAGGGTTTTTATCTACTGACCGACACAAAAGGTGGTATAGGGATAGTCAGATATATTGCACAGAGGAAAGAGGAAGTATATTAGAGAGGATTCGTACCTGCAGGTATTTAACACCTCCCACGGTGGAGATAAATCCTTAACTTTTCTGAGGAGGATTATTCAAGATTGAGAATCAATTCTTAAATTAGCAGACAGACAAGGCACCTTTGGTACATTCCCAGTGCTGAGGGAGAGGAAATGTATGGGGGAGATAAAATCCCAGAGACCGGAGCCTCTGGAGGGCAAGACTTATGTTCCCTCATAACAGAATACTGTATGCTAAAGCTGTTGAGGGTGCAACACCTTCTCCACCCTTGCATTAGAAGCATCCCTGCTGCCTTTTTTTTTTTTTACATCAGAATGCAAAATTGGTCATGGAAAAGCTGCTGTGAGGAGAAAACTTAGGTTTCTGACCAGGGTTGTGAAAGAAGCTATCACCTCAGGCTGCAGATGCTGGGAAGCAATGGTGGTAGCCTTCTGCCTGTTACTCTTTGGAGCCCACAGCTGTTTCCCTCTGATGCACAACTCACCCCAAGCTTCCTAAAATAGCCTGGCACCTCAGTAGTTTGGGAGAATGCTTTCCCATGACGAAAATTAAAATAAGATTGAATCTCCAGTACAGCTGGCTTCTGTACACTGAAGGAGGTGCGGTGCCCCACATTATCATTTGCATTCTGTTGATTAAGAGGCCTGGAGGCCTTAATATTTTGCCCACTACTGTATTCTCTAGTTACATAACTGATTCTAAACTTCTGCTCTTGGAACACTTTGCCTCCTTTGTAGTCTCTCTTGGGAAACCAGCAAGGCTTCCACCTTCTCCTAATTCAGCTGCTTTCTTCTCTGTCCTTTCTCCTATAACACTGAGGCTCCCTCCTTCTGTAAACGAACCAAAGGTGCTCCACCTCAAGTTTACAGCTGATTAACACACTTAACACACTCAGGGCAAAAACAGATGCTGTAGATAACTCTATGGTTAGACAAGGAGAATCCTTAACTAATGAAAGTATCTGAGTGTCACAATGGAAGCTTTTATCACTTCCAGGGTATGTGCCAATTAGCTTCCTTTGTTTGATGACTGATTTTTCCGAATTCAGCACAGTATTCTTTTGAAGTTTGTTTCCCAAACCTGAAAGACTGTCTTAGTCACCAACCTTAACATGCTTTCAGCTGGAATTATGCAGCTGGTTATCAGCTGGTTATCTACAGTGTCTGTTTTTGTCTTAGGAAGTAAAGTGAATCCCATCCCTGTGCCACAAGGCTGATGGGGCACTGGCTGAAGAAGTCTAGGGAACTGATATGCTTTTCCAGGTGGGGAGACAAATCTCAGGAAAAGTAGAGCTGGAGGAGGAAAAGGCTTGTCTTATTTGTGAGAGCTGACTTTAAATCCTAACCAAATAGTCTCCACCAATTTTCAGCTGGTACCTGTTGTTCCAAACAGGAGATGGCAAGAATAAACATCGACATCCTGGGCATCAGTGAACTAAAATGGACAGGAATGGGCGAATTCAGCTCAGATGATTATCATATCTACTATTTTGGGCAAGAATCCCATAGAAGAAATGGAGTAGCCTTCATAGTCAACAAAAGAGTGGGAAAAGCTGTAATGGGATACAATCTCAAAAATGATAGAATGATGTCAATACGAATCCAAGGCAGACCCTTCAATATCACAATAATCCAAGTTTATGCACCAACCACCATTGCTGAGAAGACTGAAATTGAACAGTTTTATGAAGATTTACAACACCTTCTAGAACTGACACCAAAGAAAGACGTTCTTCTCATTCTAGGGGACTGGAATGCTAAAGTAGGGAGCCAAGAGATAAAAGGAACAACAGGGAAGTTTGGCCTTGGAGTTCAGAACGAAGCAGGACAAAGGCTAATAGAGTTTTGTCAAGAGAATAAGCTGGTCATCACAAACACTCTTTTCCAACAACACAAGAGGCGACTCTATACATGGAAATCACCAGATGGGCAATATCGAAATCAGATTGATTATATTCTCTGCAGCCAAAGATGGAGAAGCTCTATACAGTTAACAAAAACAAGACCTGGAGCTGACTGTGGCTCTGATCATCAGCTTCTCGTAGTAAAATTCAAGCTTAGATTGAAGAGAGTAGGAAAAACCACTGGGCCACTCAGGTATAATGTAAATCAAATCCCTTATGAATACACAGTGGAAGTAAAGAACAGATTTAAGGAACTAGATTTGGTGGACAGAGTGCCTGAAGAACTTTGGATAGAGGCTCGTAACACTGTACAGGAGGCAGCAACGAAAACCATCCCAAAGAAAAGGAAATGCAAGAAAGCAAAGTGGCTGTCCAATGAGGCCTTAGAAATAGCAAAATGCAAGGGAGATAGGGAAAGTTACATAAAATTGAATGCAGACTTCCAAAGAATAGCAAGGAGAGACAATAGGGCCTTCTTAAATGAACAATGCAAAAAAAAGAGGAAAATAACAGAAAAGGAAAAACCAGAGACCTGTTCAGGAAAACTGGAGATATTAGAGGAACATTTTGTGCAAAGATGGACATGATAAAGGACAAAAATGGGAGGGACCTAACAGAAGCAGAAGACGTCAAGAAGAGGTGGCAAGAACACACAGAGGAATTATATCAGAAAGATTTGGATATCCCAGACAACCCAGACAATGTAGTTGCTGATCCTGAGCCAGACATCCTGGAGAGTGAAGTCAAGTGGGCCTTAGAAAGCCTGGCTAACAACAAGGCCAGTGGAGGTGATGGCATTCCAGTTGAACTATTTAAAATCTGAAAAGATGACGCTGTTAAGGTGCTATACTCAATATGCCAGCAAGTTTGGAAAATTCAGCAGTGTCCAGAGGATTGGAAAAGATCAGTCTACATCCCAATCCCAAAGAAGGGCCTTCCAGAGAATGCTCCAGGTACCATACAATTGCACTCATTTCACACGCTAGCAAGGTTATGCTCAAAATCCTCCAAGGTAGGCTTCAGCAGTATGTGGACCGAGAACTCCCAGGAGTACAAGCTAGATTCCGAAGGGGCAGAGGAACTCGAGACCAAATTGCTAACTTGCGCTGGATTATAGAGAAACCCAGAGAGTTCCAGAAAAATATCTACTTCTGCTTCATTGACTATGCAAAAGCCTTTGACTGTGTGGACCACAGCAAACTATGGCAAGTCCTTAAAGAAATGGGAGTGCCTGACCACCTTATCTATCTCCTGAGAAACCTATATGTGGGACAGGAAGCAACAGTTAGAACTGGATATGGAACAACTGATTGGTTCAAAATTGGGAAAGGAGTACCACAAGGCTGGATATTGTCCCCCAGCTTATTTAGCCTATATGAAGAATACATCATGCGGAAGGCTGGACTGGAGGAATCCCAAACCGGAATTAAGATTGCCAGAAGAAATATCAACAACCTCCGATATGCAGATGATACCACTCTGATGGCAGAAAGTGAGGAGGAATTAAAGAACCTTGTAATGAGGGTGAAAGAGGAGAGTGCAAAAAATGGTCTGAAACTCAACATCAAAAAAACTAAGATCATGGCCACTGGTCCCATCACCTCCTGCGAAATAGAAGGGGAAGACATGGAGGCAGTGACAGATTTTATTTTCCTGGGCTCCATGATCACTGCAGATGGTGACAGCAGCCACGAAATTAAAAGACGCCTGCTTCTTGGGAGGAAAGCGATGACAAATCTTGACAGCATCTTAAAAAGTAGAGACATCACCTTGCCAACAAAAGTCCGAATAGTCAAAGCTATGGTTTTTCCTGTTGTGATGTATAGAAGTGACAGCTGGACCATAAAGAAAGCAGACCACCAAAGAATTGATGCCTTTGAACTGTGGTGCTGGAGGAGGCTCTTGAGAACCCCCTGGACTGCAAGGAAAACAAACCTATCAATTCTAAAGGAAATCAACCCTGAGTGCTCACTGGAAGGACATATCCTGAAGCTGAGGCTCCAGTATGTTGGCCATCTCATGAGAAGAAAAGACTCCTTGGAAAAAATCTTGATGTTAGGAAAGTGTGACAGCAAGAGGAGAAGGGGACGACCGAGGATGAGATGACTGGACAGTGTCTGCGAAGCTACCAACATGAATTTGACACAACTCCGGGAGGCAGTGGAAGATAGGAAGGCCTGGCGTGCTCTGGTCCATGGGGTCACGAAGAGTCAGACACGAGTAAACGAAATGAAACGAACCTGTTGTTCCAAATGGCATGACAAACGGAAGCAGATTCACCCAATGGCTTTCTACCCAGCCTAATCCCATTGCTCTTGGCTTTTTGGCATATGAATATAGGTACTGTTGGAAATCCCCAGGGGACTGATGTGGCTCCCATGCACAACCACTGACTGGTGGGATATGCCTATCTGGGAACAGATTTTACTCTTCCTTGCCTTCTTCCTTTGCATTTCCAATGTTGCAAGTTATAGCTCAAGATGCTGCATTCTGGGATTTCTATTCCTAGCATGATTCCTGAAACATATTGAAGAGTTGGAGCTTGGAAAGTAGAGTGATATTGTGATCACGGATGCCCTTGGGAAGTGTATTTATCTGTCTCGGAATCATTAATTCATTTAATAATTTAAGTATACAGAAAAGCTGTGCATGGCTTATGCTAACATATTACTCAATATGTTTCAGGAATCATGCTAGGAATATAAATCCCAGAATGCAGCATCTGTGACTCTTGAGCTATAACTTGCAACGTTGGAAATGGAAAGTAGACTGATATTGTGATCATGGATGCCCTTGGGAAGTGTGCTTATCTGTCTCGGAACCATTAATTTATTTAATATTTTAAATATACAGAAAAGCTGTGCATGGCTTATGCTAACATACTACTAGGCAGCTTCCTACCACAATGGAAACATTCCTTTGCTATGATCTTCATGAAATCTGGCTCTCAGCCATATGTGGCCTATGGACTAGGGCAGTGGTCCTTAACCTTTGTTACTCAGATGTTTTTGAACTGCAACTCCCAGAAACCCCAGCCAGCACAGCTGGTGGTGAGGGCTTCTGGGAGTTGCAGTCCAAAACTCCTGAGTAACCCAAGGTTAAGAACCAGTGGACTAGGGAGCAGCAGCTTCCTGTTCCAGATTTACTGCAATGCTTTATATCAATGGTTTCCAACCTTTGATAACCCAAGTGTGTTTCTGACTGTAACTCCCAGAAACCCTGGCTAGTGGAGAAGGGAACTGCAGTTAAAGAATACCTGGGTTACGCAAGGTTGGGAACCACTGCTCCGTATAATCACATTGGTTTCAATTCTATACATAGAAATGTCCAATTAAGGGTTTACATTACAGTATGCTTTAATAAAACTATGGAACCTACCCAACCAAGTTGAGAAACAGATCAACAAAGCCAGACTGATAGATTGGCACTATCCTCAGGAGTCCTTAATATAGGAACAAGGCCCTGCAATAAATCTTGATGTCCAGTTTGTATCATATATTCAGAGAGTACTTCTATGGAACTCAGCCCTACCATCTTTTTCCTTATCTGCTAATTCTTCCATGGGTTGATTCAGATGCAGAATAAAACATATGTCAAACATTAAACTTGTAATGAGTGATACCCATGGATTCTCTTAGACTCTTCTTAATCTCAATGTTGGTACACATCAACAAACAAAAAAAAAATCCAAGTAAAACTACTAAAATATAATTTATCAGGAAATGTGACTGCATGTCATTCAAATTTAATTGTTGCTATTGTTTTTTGAGAATTGGTGTTAAATTCACAAAGCACAGCTAGAAAGATAGTATTATTAACAGCTATTGTGATTAGGACAGCATGTTCTTATCTTGCGTACATTAGCACAGATATTTCACAGATAGATTACAACCTAGATTTCATGCCTTTTTGAACCTATTGTTTCCAAAACATTCCCACCAGGTAAACCTGCCAACGGAAGATAAAATTTCCTGTTTGTGATTAAGTGAGCTCTAGTCCATAAATATTATGTCACAATAAATTTGTCAGGAGATTCTTTGCTGGCTTTAACACAAGCTCTTGTTTTTCATAGAATTATAGAATAATTGAGTTGGAAGGGGCCTATAAGGTCATCGAGTCCAAACTCCCTGTTCAATGCAAGAATCCAAACCAAAGCAGATCTGACAGAGGGCTCGTCCAACTTTCTCTGGAGTGCCTCCAGCGTTGGAGCATTCACCACCTCCAGAGATAATTGGTTCAATTGTCGTACTGCTCTAACAGTTAAGAAGTTATTACTGATCACGCCTCCAACCTTTTGCCAAGAAAACAGTGTTTCTTCAAATAATGTACTTGTATCTCTCTGTGGATTGCACCATCACGCCTGTAAAACCTCTCTCAAGGAACCGTGGGCAGCAGCCCCACGGCCTTTAAAGTCACCCTTGTGTCTCCTCTAGGTCTCTCCTGTGCCAGTGACATTCAGTATACTGTACAGTACAGTACTGTACACCGTTTTGCCATTGTTCCTGAGGGTTCGATCCCTGCCACATCCTATGGGGACGCTGTCCTTCTCGTTCTGGCCCTGGGATCCCAACAAATGCGATGGTACTGAACGGGCAACTTTACTTGTGGGTGCCGTGGGAGGGGGATGTAAGCGGGGGAAGCAGAAAAGCACCCCTTGCTCAAAACGCTCTGGGCGCCTGAGTGTCTTCCCGCCACGCTAGGGCTGTAATGGTCTGGCAAAGCCCCCCGCTGAAGAGACGTCGCTCTGGTGTGCGCGGACTTCCCCGTGGCGGAAACTTCGCGCCGCATGCCAGACTCCGGAGCAGCGACAACTCCAGGGCGAGAAGCGAGGGCGGAGGTTGCCCCAGCGGGACTCCTCCTCTGAGGGCAGGGCCGAGGGAGGGCAGGCGGAGCAAAGAGCCGAGGCAAGTCTCAATTTTCGCCGTTGCCTCGGCTGTATGGCGGGGTTAAGGGGGAGACGTCGGCGCTGCGGAGCAAAGCAGCCGCTGCGCTGTTGAGGAGAAGAGTCCAGACGCAGCGCGAACCGCCCGAGCCACTCTTGGCGCCCGGGGGGACGGCCAGAGCAAGGTCGCCCGGCAGCGCCGCAGAGGGAGGGACGCAAAACACAAGCGCTGCAGCCCAGCCCGACGACCCGAAGAACTTAACTACTCCAGTTTCGTTCGTGTGAGCTGCCAAAGGAGGGGAGAGCGAGCCTGCCTGCCTGGCGTGGGGGGCGCGAGCCGCGGCAGGGGTCGCCACCATGAGGCGGCTCGGGGGCGTCTGCCTGCCGCCGCCGCCGCTCTTGCTGCTGCTCCTGCTTGTGCTGCAGTTGGGAGCCCTTTCCTACGTGCGAGGTAAGCGCTTCCCGGGGACACCCCCTTTCCCGCGCTCCCAACCGCCAGGCGCCGAGATGGGGCCGCTCGGGGCAGAGGGAAATTCCCCCTTTCCCCGGCCGTCCCCTCCCCCAGCTCAGTCGGGAAAAGGTAACGGCGGTTCGAGTCGCGCCTTTTCTCCTGGAGGGCTTGTGGTGGAGCCTGTGGGCATTCCTCAGGGCGGCCCGAAGACGCTCGTCACATGCTCAGAGGCACGCCGCACTCATTCCTGCTTTCTTTCCCGCTTGCCTCAATGGAGGCACGTTATCTGCCTTTTGAGTCTCGAACCGAGGCTCTGAGTAGAGCTACGTTCGCCCCCCCCCTCGCGCCCGCGTACCGAAGACTATAGGCTTGGAACAAAGCGTGGCTTACCTTAGGGTAGCTTTGCTGCGAAGTGGGGGGCACTCACCTGCTTGCTTGGCTCACTTGCTGTGTTAAGATCGCCAGTAGCTGCTTCCCCCCCCCCGCACCCCCGAGAACCTAATACTTTTCTCTTTCCCTCTCAACCCCCGACGTTTTCTAGCCCTTTCCATTTCTAAACTTAGAGGTGAGTATTCTCTAGTAGAAGGAGCGTTTTGCGTGGGACGGAGCTGTGTTATTGCAGTGGGACCGGGAAAAACACTTTGCACGTGCTCAGGTACTTAAGGGCGACTCCTGCTGCTCGTATTATAGGATTGAGCCCATCACACACACATAGACACCCCGCAATCCGAGCGCCCAGGCACCACAGTTGGACAAAACAAAACAAAAGGGTGCTGGGGCAAAGCCCTGATGAACTGCGGCTCAAATGCAGCCCTTTCTTCTCGTGCAGGAGGGCGCGTCGGCGGCAGCTAATTAGCCAGAGGTGCTTGAGTGTTTCTGGCGCCAGCGCGCGGGGCATCCCGCCGAGCTAACTACCTGCTTTCTTGCCTGACTTGGCATTGTCTTCGTTCCATCCCTCAAAAACACACCCGCCTCGTTCTGAGGGGAGTTCTTGCCCTCCATCCATTTTCGTTCATAACGATATGCTGGACGTTTTCAACTTTTCCGTCGCCACCTTCAAACATTTACAGTATTTCGGCAGCCAAGCGGGATCCTTACAAAGCCCCACCGCAAATAGAACTATACTTCTTGGATGTGTTCTCGCCTGGATGGTCTCCCACCCCCAAAAGGCATATTTCCATCCATTCCCCCTCTTGCCCTTTGAAGTTGATCTTAAATGTAGGCTTTAAAACAAATTTGACCCCCCCTTCTCCCCCCCCCCCGTTTCCCTCTCTCTCTCTCTTTCTGCCTCTCTGTGCTGTGGGTGAGTGGCAAAGGCTTTGGCATTGTCGAATTCAATGCTGGGAGGTTGTAAGCGTGCAGGTTATTTCTAGCCTCTGTTGCGTGTTGGGACAGCGGCCCTTCTCTCAACAGGAATGCAGCTGCTCTTCCTACTAGAGGAGCCCCTTAAAGGCACAGCCCTGAGTTGGTGAAATCTGAGACTCCGATTTTCTTCTTTTTCAGGTTATACACATGTCTTTGTATGCATATACATATATAAGCACAATGTACACTAAAAAACATAGGTGGTTGGATCGTCAGTAGCTGCTCCCTCCCCCCACATCCATAGTTTTATGAATGCATAATATAAACCCTTTAAGGGCCAGTGTCTTGTAGTGAGCAAATAACTAAAAAACAGGAGGAGGGACATGTTTTCCTGCTTGTCTTAAAAATTATGCAGGGTTGGATTTAAAAATTAGATGTACGAAATTGTTCACAAATTGCTGTGCTAAATTAATTACAGCACAGTAGTACTCTTCATATGACTCTTGAGGGGCAGCACACTGTTGTTTCTATTGAGAGAAGTCAGAAGAATAGCAGAAGAAATGTGCCTTCCTGTATTGTTTGTCCTCTTCTGTTGACTGCTGCCATATCGTTTTATCCACCTGCCTCTCCAGATGCTGACTTGAAGGCGCAGGAAGTTTCTGTTTTAGAAGTGTAGGTTCCCAACCTCACAAATGTTGGCCTTGGGGCAGAACAAGGTTGTGTTTAGCTTAAACTGTCACTCAAATCTGGAAAAACTGATATTGTGGAGAAGGCTAGATAGAGCAGGCTGGCCTTTAATTTCTTTCATTGGGGTGTGGAGGAGCTGACATTTCTCTTCCACATTATGTAGGGGGATGTGGAGGAAGAATTCAAAGGCCAGAGTTGCTAGATCATGGCCTGGCTGTTTGGAATTTTATTTTGGCTCTTGCCCAGGTGCTTCTAGTTAATGTGTTCTGGCAGTTAATGACTATGTGGGGGATGGTTTGCTGTAAAGTGCAGGTCATTTGTCATGCTTGCTTTTAAGTGGTGCTGTGTTGATGGCTAGGGGAGGTGTTTTATACCAGGTTGACTCCAGATAAACAACATCTATGTCTGTTCTTGCTTTATTTTCTTGGGTTTGTACAACTTAAAACTAGATACTCTTTATTATAGAACCTGATTACATGGGAGGGGGATGTATGTTTTAAATTAAAAGATATTTCTGTGATCCTGAACACATTTACTTGGAAGTAAGCCCTGCTGAACTCTGAGATTTGGCACTAAATTGACTGGATCAGGCTACATCTTTGTCAAGTGTTTAGTCTGAATTTGAAAAGACCATTTTTCTCTTTTTTTTCTACTCACTGCTTTTATCGAGTGTTGCTCTTGTGATCCCTCTGCTCCAGTATCTATGGGGAGATTGAGGTATAGAGAATGAAGCACTTGATACTTAATTTAGTATAGAGTGGCTACAGGACAGCAGTCAGTGGGCTTTGGTTCAGCACTTTATATTTTGTCCTACTAATTAAAGACATAAATTCATTTATGTGAAAGAAAGTAAAAAGATGACCTTGGAAACAAACAGCCATTCCAATGGTTCCTGAACAGGCTTGCTACCCCTGGCAATTCCAGCTGTGAACAATCAAGCTGGCTCCAGTCTGTACAGCTGAAAGCTAGAGGCTGCTTATTGGTCACACAAGAATGTGACAGAATCTTAGGCATTGTTGTGTGTCTCTTTATGTATATGCATATCTGTTGATTTAGATCAGGGGAAGGAATCATGGAGTTTTGGAGGGGCATATGCAATCCCAAGCCTGTTGTGAGCCACAGCTCCCCTACATTCTAAAATGTTGATGATGATGACTGACAAAAAGAACAAGTTACCATATCTGGAAGCCAAAACTGTGTTTTTTTGTAGACCCTGATTAAAACCACAAAATGGTTATTAGCTGGAACATGTTGGTCTGTTTTATTGAATAATAATATTTTACATATTGATACTCTACACATTACACTCCTGGAGGTTTCCAGCAAGACAGTTTATCTTTTAAATATGATGCTGCCTTGCATACTTTTTTTTAGTGCTTAGAAATAATTACTGCAAAATTTGACATAGACTTCCAGCTACTTCTGATGTTGTTTTTTTAAAAGCATGGTGAAGTGCTTGCTAGACTGATGAAGGAGACTAGCCCCATGTTAGCCATCCTTTATCCACATTGTATACAGTATTTCTCTGTCTGGTAGTGAACTCAAGTTGTGCTAACAATAATAGAGTCAAACTGAGGCTGCTACAAAAGAAGAACTTGGGTTAAACACTCCATTTTAAAAAAATGGTAAAGTGGGAAGCTGGTTCTGAACAGCATGCCGGTGGAGTATGCTCAGTATCAGTGGAATATCCGAGGAAAGGAAAAATTGGGAATGGCATTGGCTGAGCAGAATGGAGTATTCTGGGAACACAAACAGGAGCAGATTTATAAGATTCTGAAAAATATATTGCAACATTTTCTTGCAGGTTGTATATGCATATAAGATATATAAAATTTAGTTATGTTGAGTCTATACTGTGTATTCTCAGTATTCCCCATGGTGTTAGGCAGAGATGCTTACCGTCTTACTTGAGTAGAGACCAAGTAAAATCTCTGTACTAGATAGGATCTGAGACCTTTCTTAGCCAACACGTGCTGTCATTCTAAGTTCAGTATGGTTCTTTCCCTACCAAGTGAAGTTATTTCTGCACATGTGTGACGTGAGTCTTCCTTACTAATTCATGTTGCCTAATATTACTCCATGGACATTTCTTAATGACCTATGGCAGAACTTGTGCTAAAAATGTTTAGAAACTTATTGGGTTTTTTGACATGTTTTCTGGATCATAAAAGGGAAAGAGCCCTCTATGTTCACTTGCCAATGTAAATATTATCCTTAGCATGTACTGAGAAAGGCAACAAAAAGGAATAAAACAGAAGAAAGTTGTGTGTTGATTCTGAATTGCAGAATGCCTGTTCTTTTTTCCTGTGAACTAAAATATTCAGAAAATTAAAGCATCCCTTCTGTTGATTGGACTCATATATTTTCCCCTTCAGTGAAGAAAATATTTATAACATGGAAATGATGATGGTGATGATAGCTAGATTTTGTTGTTTGTCTTTGCTAATGACTGCATAACCTAAGAAAAGTCTTATAGTTCTTTGAGCCTCTGATTTCTCATTTGTTGTTCTCTGAATAATTATTGTTTATGCTGGTTTAGAAGTTGGGTTTATTTGATCTATTACAGACAAATGTGATGGCCTGGCCTGAATATTTTGAAATGTATTTGGTATTTGCACCTTATCTTGGATTGCTATAAGTAATGGAAAATTCTCTTTCTCTGGGAAGGAGAGGACATAGTTTATTAGTACTATATAAAGGGGCACTTCACAGAAGGGAACCCTTCTAATCTTTAAAGCACTTTGTATACTCTAAAAGGATACTATCAGGTCAATTTGAGTTCATAGTTACATCTTTAGAAAGATGAAGTGCTAGTAATCTCAAGTTAAGATTCCCCCCCTCATTATTCCTCTTTATTTTTCAGAATAAAGCATCATCCCATCCTTTTAAAAACTTTAAAAGGACGAGATGATTCTTCTGAATTTTTTTGGAATGTTTAGGGAAATGCAAAAGTTGGAGTAAATACAACTGATATGTATTACTAGTTTGAAAAGTATTTTTAGTCCAAAAGAAGTATTCGCTTCTAAATATCTTTGCATTTCTTCAGTATTGTCTTCTCACAAAGGCAAAAAAGAGAGATATTTATGTCTGTGATCTTTATGCCTGTGATCACAAAGGCAGAAATATCAAGTGACACTTCCACATAATATCTAAGTCTAAATCCAGGTGACAGTCCCAACTGGAGTAGGACTAATTTGAATCAGATCAGTGAATTTACTTTAAGTGGAATTAGAAATTGGATTTAGGCCTTGGCATACAAACTGAAAGTTATTTTAAAAAAGTTTCTTTACTGACAATTTGGAACAAAATAGTAATATTATGGCACGGAGAAAAAGAAAGAAAGAAAGCAATAAGGGAAGAGAAGTGGTATAGAAGAGACAGAGTGCAAAATGTTTAAAATACAAATATATGATAGCTTTCTAATTTTTTTTTCATGGCCAAGAACACTTAGAACATTGGAAGATTTTTACAATTGAAATGTACAACCAGGTGATAGATGCTAGGGCATCAAGGAATTTCTTATAATTTGGTTTCCTTGTGTTCTTCATACGGTATGCAAAGCAATTATGAGGAAAGAACAGGAAAAAGATGTCTATGCATCTGATGAAAATGTTTTCAGTCATAATTAAACTATCAAAAAATTAGTTTGAGAGGTTTAATTAGCTTGGCCAGGATCCAGTACAGCTGACCCACTGAGAGAACTGTTTCAAATAGTGGAATTAAGAGGGGGCAATTCTTCTTGCAGCTTCTGTGTCCCATGACCTCAAAAAATGTTCTGCACGGCTCAGAAACCCTCTGGAGAAAGTGTTTGAGCATGGCACAGACTTCAGGATAGATAGAGCTCCACTGAGTCAGGCACTAGTACAGCATTGGATTTAAGCTTCCGATTTGCTTTGAGATTGTTTTATCTTCCTTTTCTTTCTTTTTTGTTCTTTGCCATGGAATATGGAGTGAGTCTGGGGGCGCTGTGTATGAGTGAAAAATATTTTTTAAGTGATGCAGGATTGAGAAGTTATTGACCTTTTCTGTACTCTTTATGTCTCTGTTTGGTTTAAAAGAATATTTTATAAACAATAACAGAAAATGCAGATTATACAGACTCATCAATGTATCATTTTAAGTGTCTTTGATGTTTGCAAAACGAGTTAAGGTAGATTGTAATCGTTCATATATGACTAGCCTCTCTTGGCTTACATATGCTTGATGCATATACGTCCTCTTCATCCTATATCACAGCTTGCCTTTTTACAAGCATTGAATAATTAAAACTTATATATTCCTCCTTCCTCCTGCTGTGCAAAAGATTTGCACAAATGGAAGCCTGGCTGACTACAGCTATGTGAAGTTAATGACTTTTCAGAGGTATGGAATAGATGCAGAATCGTACACTGTTGCCTGTGATACACATATCTGCTGTCCCGTCTGTCTTTGTCAGCTATAACCTTTTATGTGAATTTTGCAGTAATTCAAGAGTGAAAGAAGGGATGATAATAATAAAACAGATCCTAGAGGTATGAGCACTTACCCACACATGTGCTATAGGAATTTCCTACAAGAGTGAAATTGACTGGAACAGAACCTGCTTGCAATCCTGTGTAGACACGCAGTGTCAGAACAGGTCTATTGCTGTTCTAGAGGTAAGGGAGAAAGTATTCTTATTGCTCCAGAGAAATAATGTTCTGAACACAGTCTGATTTTACAGAGGAAATTTAATGAAAACTTGTTAATGAAAATGCCTGTCAAATGCAGCAGCTGAAAAGATTAGCAAGGCAAATCTCCTTACTTAATTTCTTTTCCATTGCCGGTTTTTTGAGGGTGTTACTTCAATATTACCAAAGGAAACCTTTTCAGGAGGTGATTAATCTTCCCTTTCTGCAAGATATGAAAGTGCCTCTTTAAAATATGCTGGCTTCACCTGATGGAGTCTTTGAGCTGGGCTTCTTTTGGCATGCAGCATGCTCGCACTGCATTAATTGGCATACTGTATTTAGTGGCTGTCTGCATTTCACACAGATCCTGACAAAGAACACTAATCGCAGCTGTCATCCATGGAGTTAATGTGCCTAATGGTTCAGCCCTTACTATTGGGCTTCCAGTATGTTTAGTTCACTGACATGGCTGTTAATGTTAGACTCTGGTCTTCTGTAGGATTATGTTCTCCAAATGCACAAAGACTGAGAGTTAGGGATATTAATTTAAACTCTCTTCTCCATCTTTACATAGGAAAATTTGTTAATACTGTACAAGAAGCAAAAATAAAAAGTATTCCCCTGTACAATGACTGCGAAATTCTAATGTCAGTAGCTATGGTGTGTTCAATTTCTTGTGAAAATGTAAAAGACGAAGTGGTGTTTTTTGCTAGCCAGCTTGTTTGTACGTACAGTACTTTTCAGTGTTTTTACATGGCACTTTGTATGTAACAGTGACTTGGCTTGTTTCACATACAGCATTGTCAAACTGTGGCAGTGTTCATATTTCTCTCTAGTGTGACTTTTTTGATTGTTCAGATTCATGCAAAAGGAACATCAACACACATAAAAGGATAATCTACCAGAGTATAGACCCAATTTAAATCCATTGGAATGAACTCTTAGTTGGTTTGTGGCATCTGTGAATGTAGCAACTTGGGAAAGGTTAGAAGAGTGTTGTAGGTTGTGATTATAAATAGTATTCTTTCATTTAATCTGGCAGTTCTCTTAGATGACTGCAGTTTCCAGTGTGTGAACTATGTTAGAACAGTTTTACATGCAACATAAGATTTACTGCTCCTTTGCAAAGCAATTTTCATGCATGACCATTACTGCACAACTGTGTTGATACTGTGTATCCACTCTTTTGTATGAGGGCTGTACTTCTTACATAACACCTTGCTATATTGAAATTATGCATTCAGTTTTAATAGCAGTAATGATTTCTTCAACATTATCCACCACATTAAATATGAGGCGCCTGTGCATTTTTCCTGCTTTAAATATCATTATAGTCTCTTAAGTCACTCTGGGTGAAGATTTGCCAGTCCTAGATGGTGATCCATACTGTTGTGTAATTAACTTGGCTGTGATCCATCTCTGAAAGAGCTGATGTATTATCCTTCTCCCTCAAAGCTATCTACTTACCATTTACCTTATTGCCCCCTCCCTTTGCTAAAACTTGCATTGTCAGGAGAAGGCCATTTCTGTTCATGGTCCCTCATCAAAGTGCTTTAAATATTTCTATGTGCTTTGGAATTGAGGTTGAGAGTTTGATTCCCCACTGTGCCTCTTTGACACAGTGCTGAATTCGATGATCCATACGGTCTCCTCCACTTCTGCAGTTCTATGATTGATATTCATACATGCTGTCTTCTGTGTGTAAAAGGGAATGAAAGGAAGTGAAATCCACGAAGCTATTTTTCCATGTTTGTTAGTGTTAGCAGAGTTTAGAGGAAATGGCCAGTAAAGAAAATTAGCATGCAACAGATACTGAACAGAATTAAAATACTTGTGTCCATACTTATGTTTCAGGAGAGGCAGAACAGATTAAAATATCAAAAAGCCTTTTGTAAATGTAGAAAAAAGTGAAGGAAAGTACTGAAAATACCATTGAGATAGGCTGTGTTTGTTCACTGAAAATGTACAAAACAGAGGAAGGGTGCACTGTAACTGTAAATACTGCTTCTTGCATGGCATTTAATCAATTTGCAAAACAGTGATTTAAAATTGTCTTACAGACAGACAGACAGACAGACAGACAGACAGACAGACAGACAGACAGACACACACACACACACACACACACCAGCAGTGTGAAATGATGTAAGTTGTGTAACAAACTTTAATGGGATACTGGTTGCATCCCTGGCTGGGTACCCAATCATATGATCAGAGGGATGCCCAGAAACACAACCAGCACTTTGTCAGTGAGTTACAATGTGCTGCCAAATTGATTTCCTTTATGTGATATAACTTGGCCACAGGATTCTGGCCAACGAACGGCGTGTGTGAAATCTTTTTAGTTTTATAGGCAGCCATAGTTAGATGATTTCATTTATTCAGTTGATTTTAGGTATGTGACCAGCTTGAAAATATATTATGATTACAAATGGAAACACAACAGCCTGTCTCCTTACGAGACATACAAAGATTTAGAAGCATTCTGTTACACAATTATAGCACACATCAGGTTTTTCATGGTTAATGCTTGGCCCTAGCATCTAGCTTTGAAGGAGTTGTTTTTCTTCCCCACCTAACCTTTGCTGATAAGGCTGTATTCAGTGACACTCTCGATCCTCAGAGAGGTGCTCTCTAAGTCAGTAGTAATCATGCCCAGGGTTTTGGGTAGCATGTAGGCCCTGAACTTAAATACATAAAGTTTCAGAAGTCTTTCATTAAGGCCTTCATATTGTATAGTTTGAATACTATATCATCAACATATTGTTTATCATTGAAAAAGAACATATTCCACAATCCATATTTTTTTTCCTTTTTTCCAGCAAAAATGGCTTTGGAAAAAAAAACAGGAAAAAAATCAGTCCCCCCCCCATTTTTTTCCAGGCCTTCCCATCTCTATCATTAACATAGCAGTGGTAATCATTATGATAAGGGAAAAGGTACACTAACAGGACACTATTGTAATTAATATTCTATGGTTATTTCAGCACTCATCTTGTAGGCCTGTGTAATGGAAGTGATGTCATTGGAGGTGCAGGTGGCAGCTTACTAAAGACTTCCTTTTGCAATTTCGAGGTGCACATGACATGTATGTATTGCCGTCATGTGCACCCTGAAATTGTAAAAGGAAGCCTTTTATCAAGGCAATCTGCCACTGCAGTTGATGTTGTTCCCATTCCACAGGGTGATCCTGCCCTGCAGAATCTTTACCACAGAGTAATTTATGGTAAGTTTGCAAAGTGCTTACCATTGAAGCTATCCTTAAAACAATGTCTCCTGGCTGGGAGATTCTTTGGGAGATGCAATCCAAAAGAGAAACTTTCCAGGCTCTGTCTTTCTTAACTGGCTGGCAGCCAGTCCTCATTTATGTTCTGTCCTACTTGCACAGTGGCAGGTTTCTTTTTCCCCCCTTCATTTTTGCTTTTTGCATTGCACATTTTGTTAGCATTCAGGCATAATTGAGCTAGCTTTCTGATAGGGGTTGGTGACCTAGCTTTTCCTCCGTCTCTTTCTTACCACTACCATACGATCTCTGTTGTCTCTTTGTTTCAGCCTGTTAAATTTGTGCTAGCGATGTGGCATGTGTACTGTTTTTCCAAATAGCCTGAAGTTGGCTGTAACCAAGAGAGGCAGTTAAATAGTGCCCAATTTCCTTGCTTCCTGGCGTTCAATTGTTTAACTCCATTTTCTGGATTTCTGCAGTTTTGATTTACAGAGAAGTAAACCTCCCTGGTGCCTCTGGGCATGTCTTAAAGCCATTAGAACAGGGTCCATTATTCCCTTGTGCTTAGAAATTCTTCTCTTCTGTCCAAACCATGCATCAAAATAATGTATTCCCTACAAAGGCTTCTGGAAAATGTTTGAGAGGACCTTTTCACACTTGGGGACAGTTCCAGTTTGGAAGAGGGACTGGGGGAGGAGGAAATGCAGGCTCAGGGAGGGTCTGACTCTAACTTGCACTGAGCGTTGACCTGTACCGCCTTTACCTCTGTGTAGAGGGAGTGGCGTGAACAGAGCAGAACCAAAGCGGGCCATGAAAAGCGCTGGGAGAAAAAATTACTCTTGACAAAGAGGCAATCGTACAAAAAGTGTCGTATAATTTATCGCCAGGACTTTATTTCTAGTTGCTTTTCCTGGAAAGATCGAAAGAGTGCCTTCCACAGGCCGACTTACTTGCCTTCTACAAGGGATAAACTAGAGGAAAAAAAGGGAGGGGGACCTTTTTTTTAAAACGAAAGATCCATCTATCTTCCACTCTCCTCCTCTCTTGCTTCTGCTTTTCCCCCACTCTACTTGAAAGGGCAATGCCGTTGGCAGGAATGCTACTTTTGCCTTCATTTTGCCAAAGGGTTTAGTTTCCTTTCATTTCTTGCCTCTCTTCTTGGACAAGTTGTTTCAGGAGAATTCCTTGGTGTATATTTGGGGTCATGGGAATGTTGTTCCGATTCAGATAGATAAATCTATAGATGAGATACTTGTTTTGATTAAATATAATATCAGGTACATGCAAAGTAAGATAGAAGTGATACAATTTGCATATCTTCATTTTGACACAGAACAGGGGTACTGTTATGTAAGCAAGGCAATGTTATTTGTTTGACTCTTTCTCTTTTCATATATGTGCTCAGTCATAAAGTTCAAGAAATAAGTGGATTTAGAAGAACCTTGTGTGGGAGAAAGATGTTCAAAGATAAAAAATTAGTGTATAAGAAAATCAAAACTTTGGTGCGGAAGAATATGTTACAGCTGCCTCATCAATAGTGAGAGGGAGGAGCAGAAGCCAGTTGCTCTACTTGAGGCACAGAAGCACTTGAAATTGAAGAGGAAGATTGAAGCTGTGCAGTCTGAAAGGCAGATGAAAGATGGGCTTTGTTGGTCACATATTGAAGCACTAGATGGAGGAAGTAAGGCAACTGAGAGGAAGGAGAGAAGATTACTAGTGTTTTAGATTGAGGACAGATGCTTACAGAGAGGTTTAATTGGGGAATGAAGAATCTGGAAACATTCTTGAAATAGAAACCATATCTGTATGGCCATTAGCAGAGTAACAAGAGCAATGGACATCCTGTGTAGGGTTTTAAAAATATTAACAAAATAGTTTCTCATGGAAGAGAAAGTGACTGCAGGTTGATGTTAAAGGCTGGGGAAATAGGCAGAAAGAGAAATGACAGAGAGCTAATAACTGCTTGGAGTAGAGAATGGAATCTAAAAACTAAATATGTAAGATGGGATCAACTGTATTATTTTATTGTTTATAGTATATTGGAAGCTGCCTAGAGTGGCCTTATAGGCCAGATGGGCGGGGTATAAATCAATCAATCAAACAAACAAACAAACAAACTATTATCAGCAGTGCCATAAAATTAGAATATGTCTGCTTCATGACTGTGAACATTTTCTCTCCAGGTTTTAATGCAAACATAGTTAACATATTAAAAATTTGGGACTGCTGTTTTAAATGGATTTTACTGTCCTGGCAAGCTTTATGATTAGGGAATGGCTAATATTTTTAAATTCCATGGTGCTTAGTGTCTTCTCTTGATGTTGGATAGGATACTAATTTCAATGGTTGTTACTCTCAGTGAAGGCCATTAGAAAGGTAGAGGATTATCTCCTTTAATTGCAGATATTCTTATACTTTCTTCATCCAAAGCCTTACATTTGTTTAAATCTGAAAAAAATTGCATCCACAGGTAGTGTTCAAGATGAATAGAAAACTTCTAAATATTATTTCATCTCTACAGGCTTTGCATATATATCCCTTTTGACTAGTGGAACAGGAAAATGGGGATTAGCAAAACAGAAAAATGTAGGGAAACAGCATCCTTTCACCCTGAAAATGAGGAACAACACACATACTGTAATTCTGAGTAACATTAAGAAGCAAGCCATGTAGTAGGACTGAAAGGTAAACCAGTTAGGTCATCTATTCACATGTGAAGAAGTATATGTTGTAGTTACTCGAGCTGTCCTCTGCAGTGTCCATAGATGTGTACTGGGGGATTTTGATAAGTAAAGTGTGTTCAAAATAAAACATTCCCTCCATGGTTTGGAGAATGATATTGTGCCATGTGTACGTTTATACATTTGAATCAGGTCCTGCAGTGTTCACTCTGTTGTTTGTACCACATCTTCCCCACTCTTCCCGTCATCACTCTGTCTCCTTGCAAGTGAGCTTTATTATTTGTAAAGTGCAGTGCTTAACAGATCTGATGCAGCGCTTATCAGACATAGTGCTTCTCTGACACAGCACTGCTTTTGATAAAGTTTTTTTTTAAGTTTCAGGCAGAGATAGCAGTAGAGGAGATGGTGTTCCCCCTGTACACTGCCAGATGATGTTGGGTGGCCAGAACCCAGGTTGTAAATGGTGTGGAACAATGGCTAATCTACCCAGACTGGAAAAGAGAAAAGGGAAACAATTTGAACTGTTGTAGGCTTGCTGTACATAGGGTGTTTCTTAAAATCCATATGACGATCCTATCTGAAGTAATGAGCTTTAGTTATATATTTATTGAATTTTTATATCACCTAGTTAGTGCAAAGCACTATTCGCAGTGGTTACAAATAAAACCTATAGATGTAATATAATATGACACCTCCAAAAAAAACTATAGAATAAATAAATCAAGAACAGCCTAACAGTAGCAAATCGGTCACTGTACACTGCCATGTGACACTCTGTTGAGTATGTCACCCTCAGCATCACCTTCCACTACTGGTTTGGTATAATATAAGTGATCACACATCCTGGAAACCCAGAGTGATGTGATCCCAAAAAACAGTAGCCCCTCACAGTGAATGAAAAAGCTCTACATGGCAATGGGAAAAACTAGCTATGTCATGTGGTCCCTGGAAAATACATCACAATTAACCATGCCAATAGTTGGGTAAAATGGGGGATAAATCATAATGTAATCACACCTTGAGGCAAAGCAATTGTGCAATAATAACCTTGTCTGGCAGCATATTATGTTAACTGATGTGACAGTTTGCTGCATTATTAACTGGAGGTTTGTCCCAGAAGAAGGGGAATGTGGAAGTGCAGCAGTTCTCATCTGCTGAATCATGACTCTTTCGGATCCAGTCTGGGTGTTGTATGGATTATCCAGGTCCCTTTGTGCAAGACAAGAAAATCAAAGGTGTGTCCCCTGGAAGCAAAACTACGTTGTACCATTGAGATGGGTGCCTATGGAGTGATGCTGACAGCTTAATTTTCATCTTGATTGGTTGTTGCTTGTTTTAGACTCTTTCTTAGGCTGATTTAATATGAAATGTGGAGCACATGAAAAATTGTTCAAATCATGCAAGGTTACATATGTCCCGGGATCTCAATCAAGGGTTATAGACTTGTTTACCAGTTCCCTTTTCAGCATAGTGTTCATACGTTAGTAATCTGGAACTGAGAAGGAAGCCAGTATGATATTTGAATGCAGCGTGCAGAGGCATCCAAGGCACAGTACAAGGTTTCTGTTCTCCCTATGGAAAGTGCCCCTCTTCTCATTCTAATTCAGGACACACAGTTTTCAGATATCTAAAGCCTATATATAGCTTGCAAGTTAGCGCTTGCCCCATCCCAACTTCTTTTCATAGTTTTTTAAAATGCAGACAGCTTCTTTATGCTGTCTAGTGATAAAATCATCATCATAATATTTACATGATAAAATTGCCCCCATGCTCCTAGAGGGCAAACAAGGACTTTGCAAGCAAAAATAATAAAGAAATAAAAATAACATAAATCTTCAGTTTAAAACTAGGGAAGCTGAAAAGGGCCACACCGGTTGCTCTTTGCCCACTCTCAAGAATGGTTTAAATTACCACCACCACCCTGAACCTGCTGGACCACTTAACCTCACAGTGCACGTAAGCCAGCGTCACCTCCTGCACCCCAATTGCAGCAGTAGCCCAGCTACTGCACTCCTACCTCCCTGCTTGCCTGGCCACTCTGTGGCTGAGCAGGGAGACTCGTCCTCCCTCCCCCTTGCTGGAGTGACTTGGAGGCAGGAGTGTGGCAGCCAGGCTACTGCCATGATTGGGGTGCAGGAGATGATACCGGCCATGCACACTGCATGGTAAGTGGTCCAGTGGGTTCTGGGGGTGGGTGGTAATCGAGACGGCCACCTATATTCCGGCAGGCTTCGTGTTAATATATGAATACAAAGCTCCCATATCTAATCAGGATGGCTGTTCTGACTGAGTCAAAGGTGTGATCCTGAATGAATAGCTTTTATTTTCATATGCAGGATCTGTTCCAAGATGTGTTAGCTGCATACTTTATATCTTGGCTCATTGTTCAGTTATTGCATGTGCTTGGCATGAAGTCTGCAATCCACCTAATATTTGTTCACCTGTAAAGACCAATACTATTGTATTTGGGATAGTCCCTTCTTTGAAGATGAAAAAGGGCACTTGTTTCCTTATTTTCAATCTGGTTCAGCCTTGGGTTTAACCCATTTGGTAGTGTAAACAGATTAAAGAGAGTTTAAGCAACTGGGTTTGTTATATTAACAATAACTGATCATGTAAACAACGCTGCAAATAGGTGGAAACCATGGCCTTTGGCAAGTATGCAGAATGCCGGACTAACTCGGCAGTGAATGTGGCAGCTTATCCCAAGCCAAGTACTGAATGTCTAGAGCTCCTGGGGAGTGTTTAGAGGGGGTCACTGGGGAGATTATTCAGATTTTGAAGTGGTCTTCATTGAGCACTGGCTGACTCCCACACCCCTTTGAGCTGCCTGTCTGAATGGACAAGAGCACTCAGAAGCAATTGCTACTTAGCAGACAAAAGGTGCCGTGCACACTTCCCCCACCCCCCCTTATCCTTGCCATGCTATTGGGGCTCTTGTGCTTGGTGCCCTTTCTCTGCCTTGATTGGGTGCTCGCCCAGGGATTCGCTCAGGGAACAGGCTCTCTTAAATAAACAATACTGCCGCAGCTCTCTGCTGTGGTGGAAAGAAATACTCAAAAGTAATATGACTTCTCATGGAGCTACTTGATATTTTGCCGCACAATGGTTAATTCTGTAGATCTCATTAAGATGTGTTGTCAGATTTTCTGGTTTAGGAACACTTAGCAACTTGAAATGCATACACTCTTGTTGAACCCTCTGGCTGCGGAGATAAGGAGAACGAAACCAAAGTTCTGTTTAGGAAAACAAGGTAACTGGTTCACAGGAACCCATGGCATGAGTCAAATTCCTTCAGTTAAAAGTGAAAACAGCAGAAAATGAAGAATCGATATTTTGGGCTAATAATATTGCAACCCCCTCAATCAAGATGTGCCATAGTTGAATGGAAAGGCTTAAAACATAATGTGGGACCTGCTGGTAGGTTCCCCAACATAACTTCATGGAATATTCAGGAACTCCTGATTAGCTTCATGTTCTTTGTGTGCCATGTGATGTCAAGTCACATCTGCCTTATGGCAACCTTAATAGGGTTCTCAAGGCAAGCGAGATATTCAAGGTATGATTGTACCATTACTACCTCCCAGTCAGTCCCCATCACTAAAGGGAGATTTTGAACCCTGGTCGCCCGAGTCTCCTAGTCCATCACACAACTGGAAAAGCAAGAATTTGTGCTCCCTAGACCTCTGGAGATATATGCGGAATTGAGTTGATATGAGTTAGGAGTAAAAATATTGTTTTCTAGGGCAGGGTCTCCTGTGCGCTTAGTGAAATTTGGTTCTGTTTTGTTGACAGCCATGCATTTGCCTGGGATTTATTTCTAACTTCTTGTTTAGGTAATACATCTTTTACAGCTGTTTTTTCCTGACAGTCTGTTGTTTCTAAGTCTTTTGTACAAACTATATGCTACCTTCTATCTTGCATTCTTTTATCTTGCATCTAGATTGTGGGCAGACAAAAGAGAAGAGGCATCAAAATAGTTTAAAAAGTCAGGAGTCTCAGATTGTGTACCCTCAGATTTTGTCTCCATAACTCAAATTATTTTTAATTGCTCCCCCATCCCCATCCTGCCTTCATGAACATTTTATTTTTCAGAAAATATTTTGGAAAACTAAAATACTTGCAAGAACTCTCTGAAAAATAAATCTCTTTTAAACATCTGCCATTTAAGATACTCGCAGCATGCCATCACCAGATTCATGTTTTAAGCAGTCAGTAGTTCTGCTCAAACTTCTTGCAGAGACTTTTGTGTTCCAATGGTGTTATAGTCCATTACCACTTTATTTCAGTTGCTCTGGACACATTTTCTTGGTGCATATGATGTGTGTGAGATATCTGCATTGTATTGTCACTTTATAGCTGTCTCATAAAGATAAAGGAGTAGAGTGTTATCCTTCTGTTTGTCACAATTTCCTTGGCTACCTTTGTCCATACCTTCCTACTACCCCCCCCCCCAGTTGCTATGTACATACTATGGTGGTTTATAAATACATGTATTGGTTGCTTCTTGCACAACTGTGATTTTGCTGCAAATATGTGGCTACATTTTACTGGAGATATACAACTGCACGTTTGGCTAAAAGGTGCAGGGAGGGGGGGGAAGAAACATCTGCAAAAATGTTGAAACCGTGAACACACCATGCATCCCTTGGGACCATCAGATTGTTTATTTATGTATACCCAGTGATATGGATATTACGTAAAAAATTAAACATACCAAGTTTGCGTCAGATTCAGGAGCAGAAGGGAAGCAAAGAGATAGTAAGCAGTGGCAGTGATAGTAAGTACCGTATGTGAGTCAGAAAGCTCACCAGAACAACGTAAAGCACGCTGCACTGGCATTATGAACAGTAAGCCAGGTCTCCTTTTAACCAGCAGACCGATGCATGAAAGTACTAGTAATTCTTGCAAAATCACATTGGCAATAAATCAACAACTTTTGATAGGTGCATTTCCTAGTTGTTGTTGGCTGCGGTGAGATTTGTTATGTATCTGCAAATCTTCAGATTTCCCTGAGCAAACTGCTGTATTTCTCTTGCTTCTCATCAGCTCCCTTTCAGCTCTCTCTGCATCCGCCATTTGGTATTCACTTGGTATCTTTGATTTGTGAAAGACTAGGATGATTTATTTTTATTTAAAGGGGAGAGCAAAAAAAAAAAGGCCACTGGGTGAGATACTTTGTAAATTGTTGGATTTCATATTGTGAAAGGAAGCAGATGCATAAATTTAGATTTGTCAGTAGTCACTTGCTGAAAAGTAAAGTTCCTTGTGCAGCCACACTCACAGGGCCTTTAGACACTCAGTGAAGTTAGCTGAGCAATTTGTGGCACTCTTATCTCATAGCGTTCAACAGTTTTGACATTCCCAAACAACTCAGGACAGGCATGAGTGTTGCTCAGGGACCACTCTTAATGGCTCCTTAAAACTAGTGTGTCTTCATCCATTCACATTCAACCCTGGTACAAATGTGGGTGCAATCTTTTCCCAGGAGTAGATTTTATTCTGGGATCAGTTTACAGATTAGAAGCTGAAAGTAACCACTCACAAATAAGAAATTACTTGTAAGGAGTCTCCTTTCCCTAGTAACTAGTAACATAATAAGGTACAATAGTAGGTTCTATAATAAATTCACTACTTTGTTGTGTCACTAGCTTCTAAGGTTATTTTCTAGTTGTAGGGTGTGTGGCCTTGCTAGATGTTGTAAGAAGAACATTACAAGATTCAAGTTCTGGCTTTCTGTCTGCCTTTGTGTCCCAAGTGGTTTTTTTAAAAAAGGAACTATTGTAGTTATTTTTTGAGAATGGGGGAAGTAAAAGTTATTTTTAGAATATTTTAACTATAACTACCTGTCGGGGAGGGGGCTCTAAGTTATTACCTTTTGATAGTAACTTCCCAAATTGAATGCAAACAGATTGCAGACAGGTTTCTGCAATCATTTGAATGTTCATGTGTGTTTAGTGTAATGTGTGACATAGTTATCTCTTTTATTGCTAGGCCTTCTGGACTTTTTGACAAACAGGCTGAAATTCTGTTGCTTTGTTATGTGTGCAGAAAGTCTTCTAGCGGGAAATTACAGTGGTACATCAACTTAAGAACTTAATCCATATTGGAGCTTGTGTTCTTAAGTCGAAGGACCATTTCCATAGGAATGCATTGAAAACCATTTAATCTGTATCTACTCTTTTTCGTTCTTAAGTCGAGGCGCTGTTCTTAAGTCAAAGCATTAGTTCCCATAGGAACTAATGCAAAGCCGGTTAATCCGTATCTACCACTAGGGGGTGATTTTTTTTAAAAAAATTTCTTCTTTTGACCTAAGGTGAATTTAGGTCAAAAAAAGGCAGGAAAGGGTGTAGTTTTTTTTCCCCTTTTTTGGTTCTTAAGTCGAGGCTCCGTTCTCAAGTCGAAGCAACTTTTTCCGAACGGAGCCGTTCTTAACTCGAAGAGCTCTTATGTAGGGACATTCTCAAGTCAAGTACCACTGTAATAAACTTCAACTATGATTCTCAAGCATCCTCCAAGCCAGCAGGCAGGAGCATCCCAACAGAGAGTCATTAACTACCATCTAGAAGCAACTCAATGTTACACCGTTTGCCTTCTGCATGCATAACAAAGCAAGAATATTTCAGCTATTATATACTATGTGTATGCTTCATTATTGAATATATATCAATTTAGGATAACATTTGTAAAGATGAGCTCTGAATGTCATGGAGTATGCCACAATAAATTGAGTGGAACAAAATCCTGTTGAGTTTTTATTCTGGAGTTACGCAAGTGCCATAAATCCTGCTAGTGACTCATTGCAAGTTAAGTCACATGACTTAGTGCACAGCAGCACATTGATGTATGGCTGTTTGTGAACAAGATCTATGCCAATTATGTTATGTCAGTGGACATAGCTAATTGGACTTGCCATAGCTTTAAAAGTGCTAGTGGTTGTTCTCGTTGCAACAGACTGGCATAATTATCTTCTAGAAAGGTCAGAGAGGTATGTCTGCAGTCAAAGATCAGTTATTTTCTCTGCTAGGATTTTTCATAAAATCATAGATTTGAAAGGCACTTAATCCCTGCCTTGAAGCGAGGATATCCATCCGAAGATTAATAACAGTGTACCGCAAGCAGAAGGCATAGATAATGTTGCTTCCAGAGCAAATAGCATGAAGTGAGCCAAGCCACACTTGTTAAGGTTTAATCAGTTGAATACATCTGGAAAAAATATTTGTGGATTATGAAAGAAGAATCTGGCAGTGCCCATGGTGCCTGGAGTAAATTGAAGGTAGCATTCTCAAAGTAAGAGATGATGCCGATTTTGGCTGCTGTTTGCGGTCAGGTTTTCAAAGTAGTTGATCAATTCTTCTAGCATTAGATTACAGTACTGTTGTTGTTGTTTTTTTTAAAAAAGCAAACTGCTTATCATAGTTACATTGTAACATGTTGCGGTGCATCTATCACTCTGATGATTTGGAAAGGAAGACTGGTTTTTCTGATATGGATTGATGGGGCTGACCAGTATGCTGTGTTCAGTTTGTGGCATATTTGTTTTGTAAACTGAGAGGTCTACTCTTTTCTCCCTGTGCATATGCACTCTGTGTATATCTCTTGAGGTTTTGCTATTATTCATGTCTAGGTCAATATTAAGTTGTATTTCAGGCAAGCGGCCTTGTTCATGCAATGTGCATATAATACTGCAGTTATGTGGAATCAGCTTCCATGTGACAACGAATGTATGTGGAGAGGTCCTGAGATGTAGTAACTTTTGAGATCAGCTGGTCCCATATCCACCATGTGGGTTATACAGTTTGGAAGGAAAACATGATGATAGAATGTCATAGAGAAGACTGTTGCAAGATCTGTGTCACAATCTTTCTGGATGGAACGACTGGGCTTTTGACAAGACTGCTGATGACCTGTGATACGTTTTTCCTGTCTGTGTACTCTTCTGAAGATTGGTGTTATATGATGGTTTATCATTTGAAGTCCACAAATTCAAAAGTCTGGATGAACACAGTTATATTTTTTCTGCTGATTTGAGTACCCTACTAAAATCTGCCATTGTTTGATTTCCCTTTCTTCCTATCATTAGATATCCCAGCTTGCCTTTTGAATGCATTTTATTTTGCTCTTCCAATTAATCTTACAGGCTTCTGTTTTGGAAAATAACAACCTTTGTTCACTTTTCCAGGGAAAAAACCCCACATAAAACGTTATTCCCCATCAATATCTGCCTGGAGGATTGAATGCCTCTGTGTAAATAAAGTACATTTATAAGACTCTACATTTGCTTCAGAAGTCTTTAAAATTGATACAGGGTTGGCACACAGAAGGATGCAGGGATACTGTAGAAATGCAGTGTGTTGCTCTCTTACAGAGAAGGGGACATGGAGAAATTCCCATTAGCTGCTGTGTTGTCCTTTTTAGCCATTGTTTCCTTCCTGCCTGAACTGAAGAATAGTCAGTTAGTTCTTTGTTAGAAAAAAGAAACATTTCAGATTTTTTGACCTCCATGTTTGGTATTCCTTTTCTTCCTCTCTTTCTCTTAAAAAAAAAAAGTTTCTTTCCATGGGCATTGTGGGAGAATCTTCCCCTCTGCAGGGGATTGTGGGAACCATTCTGGTCTCACTTATCACCAGTGACAAATCAATGGAAGGCTTCAGAAAGCAAGGCCCCAGGATTCCAACTCAGCTCAGCTTGGGAGCAGTGGGAGGCTTCCCTGATGGATAAAAGGCTCCTTGCAGCTCTGACTTGTTGCCTTAAATTTAATGGGGGAAACCTTTTCACTCCCTTTAAATGCAGCACTCCCCTCCCATCTCAATTTGTCTTGAGAAGGGTGGTGGCTTGTGGGGGGGTCACTAAAGAGGGAGAATGGAAATTGTATATGTGTGTGGTGGTGTGGGGGAGGGTTTAGGTTTGTAATGGTGCTTTTTTTTCTGTTTCCTTTTCACAATGGTCTGGCCAGTGCATACAGAGCCAGACTCACAAAGCCTCCCTGAAGCGGCTGGAATCCCGCAGGGCTCCTCACAGGGCCTGTTTTCCTGTGTGTATTCTCATCAACAAAACAGTGAGACTCAGTAACAACCTCCAGCTTTGGGCAAATATTTCTACAGTTTTTCTGTAATAGCTCTTTTGTGGGAAGTATGGTAGTGGTGGTAATGAGGAGAATTGTGTGTATGTATGTTTGTTTAGAAAAAAAGGATAGATGAGTGGAGGAGGAGTGCTATTTCTTCCCTTGCAATTTGTTTTGGGACTTGATGCTGTTTAATTTTGTTAATGCTTAATTTCTGAATACAAAAAACTGCAATCTGTACATGATTGAAAGCCAAGGGAAACATGCCTCTTAACTGTAGATGCATGTAACCTGCAGTGGTTTTCTAAGCGAGACAGAAAAACACTTAGCACATATACAGAGGAATTCATCTTTAGTATAACTGTACGGACTACATGCCGTCAGTGTGAAACTCAGTTTGGCTTCTGCAGTCGTGTTCAACAGAGACTTGTATAGCAGCCGTGTATAGAAAATTTTACTTTCTAATGGCAACCTCTGTGTATGTGCAAACACACTCTATTTCTGCCAACACCCCCCCCCCAATGGCAGAGCACAAATTGGATCCTTTCTTTTGCTTGCCCATTAGTGATGGTGGCAGGTGACTACTGTTTGAATGCTGTTTGGGGTTGGAAGCTGGAAATCAAAGCACAAGCCCCCCACTGCAGGAGTTTTTCTGTGTTTTCAAAATGATTGTAAAGGGGTGGTATGGTACGTAAAAGATAATTCTGGCTTCTCTTGCAGCGTAAATTGAGAAATTGTTACTGGGGACTGGATGTCTTCTCATTGCACAGAGTGTGTACAGAAAGAGAAAGGAAATTGTTCTATTTTCTACACACTGTAGTTGAGTTGAAGATGTAAATTAAAGTATGTCTTTCCGAACAGATAAGGAAAGCAGAAAAGACAGAGTGACACTTGTAGAAAAGTTGTGCTTCCTTTATAATTTGGTGTTTCAGCTCTAGAAGCTTAAGGAAAAAGTTCCTGTTGGTTATTGACCATTTATGGTAATAACACATACATACAGAAACACATACACTATTGATGATGTAAGAAATAATTATGTTAGCAAGAACTCTTAGATGTGAGCATGAAGACTGGGGCTGGATAGCTGAGTGGTTTGGGTATCTGGTTGTGGAGCCATAGGTTGGGAGTTTGATGATTCCCCATTGTGCCCTTGACGGGAGCTGGACTTGATGAGCCATAGGGTCACTTCCAGCTCTGCAGTTCTAAAACTGTAGCCAGTAAGGAAATGGAAGAAGGCACACAGAAGGACTTAAAAGTAGTGCAAGACTGTGCTTCAGAGGTGAGTGTAATTGTAGTTGCAGGATGTTATGTGGAGCACTTGTGAATACTGTACATTGATCAAGAGGCATACATTGTTCTGCTGACATGATAGAATAGTTTGCAGATACAGCTACATTTTTCAGATGACTTCAGTATTGTAGGATAGTAGAGGATGTAGCTTACATCTTCGTGTGATGGCTTCTCTGAAAATAGCATTAAAGAAAAAAAAATAATCAGAGGAGTACCATGCATCCAAATAAGGCAACATAATTTGCTTCAGGTGTGTTGTTGACTTAAGATAGTTCAACTTTTTTTTTTAAAGACTAGAGCTTGGAAACTTTATTTTTAAAAAATAATTAATTAAGTAACTTTTAGATTAGAATTGTATTTTGTTTAATAAACAAAATAAATATGGTTGTTGTGGGTTTTTCGGGCTTCTTGGCCGTGTTCTGAAAGTGGTTCTTCCTAATGTTTCGCCAGTCTCTGTGGCTGGCATCTTCAGAGGACAGCAAACTGTGCTCTGGGTAGGCTTGAGAGTGGGTGGAGTATTTGTGGCTGTGAGAAGGCTAGTTTGTGAGGTAGATAAATAATATGGGAGCAAACTGTCCCTACCCAGCTTTTGGATGACTAGTCTATTGATATATGTCATATTTTCTTATTCTATTTGTTAGGTAAACAAATGCCACCCTAAGTGCTAAGTCAGAGACTTTTTTAAAAACTAAAAAGGAGTTTTCCTGCTTTGATACCCATCTGTAAAACCAGATGAAGCAGCTTCTCCTTAGAAGCCCTTGAGCACAGTTTCCACCCTAACACATAGCTAGAAACCTGGCAGTCTCTTTATAAGTTCACTGAAAGCTGCCATTTGGAAAGCTTATCCTTGCAAAATAGAAGGACTGATGTTTTAAGATGATACATTCTATTTTTAGAATTCAAAACAAATGAAACACAAGATCTTTTGGCAGTTTTCATTTCAAGAAATTGCACAGTTATGGGATATCAGTATCCCATTTGCCATCCAGTTCCAAGGAGATCTGAAGGATTAAACAGTGTGAGTTTATATAGGCAGCTAGCCACTGTGTTCCTTCATCTTCCATCTGTATATGTTTGAAAGCAGAGGGAAGCATGTCTCATTTGCTTTTATCATAGTGTATGTGTTTTTTGGGGGGGAGGGTCAGGCTAGCATATATACAGAATTTACCTGAATTGGCCAATAAATCCTTGAGGGAGATTAATTTAAGAAAACTGATGAAAAAGAAATTGGACAATTAATGTGATGGGTTGAGAAGAATTCCCTTTGCCTGTCATATTTTTTTCTCTTGAGATCCTGTGGTTGTACACTGCTCACCTATTTTGGCATAATTCCTAGAGCCATCTGTAGACTCGTTTGATTGTTATAATATTTGGTAGTAGCAGATGGACACAGAGACAATTATGAATGATTACCTCCTTGGCATGTTGGTATGGTGTTTCTTTTTTAAAAAAACATCATGTGGGTTTACCTTAATTTTAATGGAGTTTATTTAAATAGTCCTGTATTTTTTTATGCTTCTAAGGCCCTTGGCAGCTGCTGCCGTTGCCACCGGTACAGGAAACTTGGCAGGATTTCCTGCCTCAGATTCAGAGAGTGTGTGGTTACTCTGAGGTTGCCAGCCAACCTGCATCTCCAAACCCACACTGCTCTAGACCTTTCTCACCTTCAAATTTCTCGGTTTGAGTAAGATGATTAATTTCCCCTTGGGTTTTGTTAATTAATGGTATGTCAGTTTCTAAGAAATCCATCAGCATCTACAATTCAATTTTAGATGAGAGCTAGCCTATCTGGATGAGGTTAACACCAGGAGGAAGAAGATGAGATGGGGGAGTTTGACAGTGATTTAGTGTTTCCCTCACCAGTTTTCCTATTTGCTGAGCTTTCTAATTTGTCAAAGTCCTCTATTTGAGTCACATGTACCTAAGTGTTGAACCCCTGGGAATACTTGAGAGACATGTGCTCCACCCATCTTACAACCTAGCTATTTCAGATGGAGCCAGTTGAGCGTTAGCATGTTTGATGCTGGGGTCTTGGGATTTTTAAAAATAATTATTTGGCATTTCACTATTTATGTGAAAGCTCCCCAGTTTTTCCATGTGGAGCTCAATGACTTCATCACAACAGTGGACCTATCTTGGTTAGTATCTGAGCCAGTGTAATGAGAATTGTATTGGTTGGGGTCAGATGGTGGGAGAGGTTATTATGACTTCTTTGTTATGGCCTGACCATTACCTAAGGAGGTTTATACCTCTCTGGTTCAGGATGCTGCAGTGGTGGGAGGCCTATTTCAGTGTTTTATCCTTGAAGAAGGATATATGTTGTGGGTCTTTAGAATGCGTTGTAGGATTTATCAAATTTGTTTGCTAGAGTTGGCCTCAGGAAGTCGACTTTTTTTTTTTTGTTAAATTTGTAAATCAAACCATTTCCCAAGAGCTGAAGGCAGAATACTGTACTGTATCATATTCTTCACCCCAGTATTTTATCACCACAGAAAGCCTGTGAGGCGGCTTTGGAAGAGAGTCAGCAGCTGGTTCTAAGTCATGCAGTGAGTTTTATGGTTGAATAAGGATTTAGACATTAGTCTCCCCGGGTGTAGTCCTACTGTGACCATTTGTCTATAATGTAAAGATAAGGAATTGTAAAGAGGGAGCTGAGGGAAGTTGTTGATCTGCATTTAGCAGCACTTGGATAGCAGGCTCTGAAGGCATGCAGATCACCTGGTGACAGTTCTCCCAACTTGAGGGAAATGCATTTTAATTCTGATTAAACCATAAAAATCATTTCTGATTTTGTTTCTTCTTATTTTTAATAATGAAAACATTTAAAAAGATTAAAATTATCTGCTAATATAGGGTTCAGGGATTCAGTTATAATTGTTAAAAACCTGCCTGAAGAGATGGGTGTTTAGCTTTTTTCAGAAGCATAAAAGGGAAGGGGCCATCCTGATCTCCTGAGGTAGACCGTTCCGTAGCCTGGGAGCTGCCACTGAGAAGGCCCTCTCCCATGTCCCCATCAGCTGTGCTTCTGCTGGCAATGGGACTGAGAGGAAGGCCTCCTCTGCTGATCTTAATCGCCAAGAAGGCGGCACATATGAGGAGATACGGTCCTTTAGGTCAGTGGTCCCCAACCTTTTAGGGCGCCCAGCTCCCCACTCAACTGATCAGTTCCCAGCCCCGCCGCCCCAGGCAGACCTACCGGCGCTGCCCCACCAAAGCGCCCCGCATGACTTTCATGGGGCTTGTGCAATCTTCGGCCAGCCCAACGCTGCTTCCCACCCGAGGTGAGCGAAGAAGGTCAAGCCAAGCCCTGCTTGGGCCGTGCGGATTAAGTGGAAGCTCCTCCCGAAACCATCAGCCTGTCCTGGGCTCAAGAGCCCCCCTCCCTGATGGAGGGCTAAGGATCACGGCTTGGTGCGGGAGAAACTGGGGCAGAAAGCCTGCCGGCGAGCCCACTGCTTGCCTGGCCGGCCATTGGACTCGCCTTTTGTTCAGCCCCCTTTGCAACTCCTTTTTAGATGCATGGGTTAAGCTGTTTGTCAGTGCTAGGAGATATCATAGCCTGCAATAAATACAGTGGTGCCTCGCTAGACAGTTACCCCACATGACAGTTTTTTCGCTAGACATTGACTTTTTCCGATCGCTATAGCAATTTGCAAAACAGTGATTCCTATGGGGGAATTTTGCTGGACAATGTTTGGTTCCTGCTTCGCAAACCGATTTTCGCTAGACAACAATTTTGACAGCTTCCTCCGCACTCGCAAAACAGGTATTTTTGGGACCTAAGCTTCGCAAGACAGCGATTTAAACAGCTGATCAGCGGTTCACAAAGCGGCTTTCCTATAGCCGATCTTCGCTAGACAACAATAATTCTTCCCCATTGGAACGCATTAAACAGGTTTCAATGCATTCCAATGGGGAAATGCTTTTCGCTAGACAATGATTTCGCTAAACAGTGATTTCAGTGGAACAGATTATCATCGTCTAGCGAGGCACCACTGTATTGGATTGTCCTGTTAATTTCACATGAAAGCAAAGTGATATTTAAAATTCTGCAGCAAAGGCTTTTATTGTAGAATGGGATATGTCAGGTTTTAAAGCTGGATACAAAACGGGAAGAGACACTAGACAGCATATTGCAAATGCAGCTTGGCACCATAGCAAACAATTTGAGAAGCTGGTTTAGATTCAGAAGAAGTGAAAATTAGTAAAAGAAACATAAGATATGCAGATAACATCATGTTATTGGCAAAAATTAGCAGTGACTTGAAATTACTACCGAGGAAAGCAGGTTGGATTTAAATAAAATTGGTTTAAATTTTAAAATTGTTTTTTATTTACATTTTTAAAAAAACATTTTTTATTTAAATTGTTATTTAAGTCAATTGTATTTTTTTTAAAAATCATTGATTTTTATCCATCCTGGAAGAAAGTTAAAGAAGGAAGTGTAGAAGCAGGATTACAGTTTAATATTATGAAGAGGAAAAAATAGTGACCATAAATTTGACATTAACAACAAAGAAATAAAATTGTGAAACATTTCATGCATTGTGGAATTGCATTGTGGAACTGCAGCAAAAAAATTAGTAGGAGAAGAAAAAGACCTAACATTGGGAAGTCAATAAATGAAGCTACAGTCAAATTGTTAAGACTTGAGTAGAACTGTTATTAATGAGACCTTTTGGAGGTCATTGATTCATAAGTAAGTTGGGAGGGACATTTATGGTGCTGAAGATCAGATTTGAATGTAATGATAAACTGTGGTTATCATTACCATAATAAGTATAAGTGAGCATTTGGTTTAACATCCTGTGCTCTGAGGAAAGAATAGGGAGACATCACTTTTGGTTTTGAATAACTTCAGTTTAGAGTTAATTTTAGAAAAAAACTTGGTTAATCTCCATTGTCTTAACTAAAGACAGTGTAACTAAAACAAACTAATTTCAACTGTAATTGATGAAACTGGCTTGCTTCAATCATAGTCAATATTGTGCACAGTTTACGGGTTGGGTGTAATGCTAAGCTCCAGGGATGGGGACTTGCAACTTGATACTTGCTGTCGAGTTGCACTAGAGTTGCAGCAGCAACTTCACTTGGACTTGACTTGGGGTTTTCCGCCAAAGACTCATACTCGACTTGTGACTTGGAACCATTTTTCCAAGTTGCTTGTCAAGTCGTCCTACCATCCTCCAGAGTCTACCTTCTCCTGCTGCCACCACGCACCACTGTCCTCAGAAGCTAGCAGGAAGCTTGGTTTCCCTTCCAGGAGCCAGGCCCGCCACTTCTAGGCATGCCCAGAAGCAGCAGGCCTTGCTCATGGAAGGGAAGCCAAGCCACTATTTCCTTCTGAGGTCAGCAGTGTGCAGTGGTGGCAGGAAAAGGTAGGTGTGGAGGAGCAGTGGCAGGAGCAGGTGGACAGTGGGGGGTGGCAGTGGGGTGGCGGGAGTGTAACAGTGGCAGGAACAGGTAGGCAGCTGAGGGGGGGAGGGGCAGGAGCCAGGCCCATTATTTCTGAACATGCTAAAATACAAGGTCCTGCTCTGGGAAACGAAGCCAGATCTGCTGCTTCTGCGCATTTGCGTGCACGTATCCCCTCCTGGCTTCCGTCCAAGCCTTTGGGACTCAAGCTTGAGGCCCAGGAACTTGGTACTTGGCACCAAAGACTCAGGATTTGACTTGAGTCTTGGTACCGAGGATTTGGACTCGAACTTGGGACTTGGATCCAAAGTCTTACCAACATCCTTGCTAAGCTCCTGATAATTAGAAATGTTTTCTGAGTAGTCTTTCTAGTGCGTGACAGGAAGGAGTCTCACGAGCTGAAGGCTCATATAACTCAGTTGCTAGAATGGTAAACTATTGTTTATCATTACGTGGGTGTGACAAGGTTAGACCTGGGGCTGTTTTTAAACTATGGTTCATGACTGAGTCAGCATCGGAAACCATGTTTAATATTAGACTGGTGCCCTAAATATCTGCTGTCTTACAGAGCCTTTGTTGCTCATCTGTATATAATGATTTCCCAGGCCCCACAAGTATCTAGATAGACATCAAAACTTGGATATAACTGTGAAGCACCCAAACAAGTTGCAGAGACAGCACTTGAAAAAAAATACTTTTAGAAAAAAAACCTTATAAAAATAATATAGTAAGAAATCATTTCTTGGCTCTATGCTGAGGTTGTTTCTGTTTGAATTTAGAAGCAGCAAGTCTTTGAGGAGCAGGAGCCAGGCTTGAACTATAGAAGTCATGGTAAAATGAGTTGTTGTGACAAGGCAAGATGCAGGCAATTTTGTGCTAATATTCTGTTCTACTTTTCCTTTGAATCTCCTCTAAGTCGCTTCATTTATCCCTGGAGTCTGCTGTCCTTTAGATATAAGGTGAGATTCTTCTGCCTTGCAATAATCTAAAAATGAAATCAGTGACCACATTTATTTCCCCTTAAGAAATTCACATACAAAGCTGTCCAGTTTTTTAATACCTTCACATTTCATATACTAAAGGCAGAATTTGTTGCTTTCTGTAGTAGTTAGCTGTTTGTACTATAATGTAAAATGGTGTGTGTGTGTGTGTGTGTGTGTGTATGTTGCTGAGAGTGCAACCATCCAAATGTTACTCACCCATTAAGAGATGTCATGGGTGAGTAACATTTAGAAGGGTCAACATTTGTACGGTAAATATAATTTAGATGGTGAAGTGTTATAGTTTTGGATGTTTCATGTCAGTGGTAAGCATCTGGGGCAGTCAGTGCATTTGAGTTCAGGTGATTTTTATTTCTAGGAGCACAGTGTTGGAAAACTGGCTGTATAGCTCAGTTGTGTAAGTATCTGGTTGCACAACCAGAGGTTAGGAGTTGGATTCCCCGCTGTGCATCCCAGAAGAGACAGCCTGTGTGGCCTTGGGCAAGCTGTACAGTCACAGGACACCCCCAGAAGAAGGGAATGGTGAATGAGTTCTGAGTATTTTCTACATGGGAAACCCTGGAAAGGGTAGCTATAAGTCAGAATTGACTTAACAGCACATGATTTTTATTATTGATGTTGGAAAGGACCAAAACACCATGGCTCTCTTAACATAAAACACCCTATTTCTTCTCTCCTGCAAAGAACAGCTGATAGATACATGTCTTCTCTTCTTAACCTACCAATTTACTCTAAGGATAGCCCCCCTGATAATCATTTATGAGCTGGCTTAGCATTCTCCTTGTTTGTGCTTTCTGAATCTTGGGGGAAGAAGCCCTACAGCCAATGGTTCGCACACTGGGAGTCGCACAAGAAACAGAGTGATTTGCAGTAAAATAAAATAAAACAATTACTTCTGAAAGCAGAGAGTCCTAACCTAGTGAGCAACTACAGAGGGAGGCTCTCCCAGAATAAAGACAAAGATACTCTTTTGTAAGGTCTATAGTGGAAGATTACAAAGTAAGCATCTGATCACATCCAGGATTATATACATTAGCTGCAGATACCAGACAAACAAGAAAGTCAGATGGAACAATGCATGTCTCCCTGATAGGCTGACAAACTTCATTAATGGCTCATGATCAGGAAGTGCTTATCAGTGGGTAAACCTCTGTGTGCATGACCTCCTACAAGGAGGATGTGGCCTTTTTCTGCTGCCACCCTGTGCTCAATGCAACTTCCATGCTCAGTGGTTTAGGTTTTTGGCTGTGGAGCCAGGTTGGGAATTTGATTCCCAGCTGTGCCTCCTTGACTAGGACTGGGTTCGGTGATCGATAGGGTCCCATCCAGCTCTGCAGTTCTAAGATTATAGTTAAAATTATGGTCCCATCCTAATCAGTGGCCAGGATAATGGCAGTGGCATTCTAAAACATCTTGGAGGGCTCCAAGTCAAAGAATGCTGCTCTAGTAATGTTTGAGAGGTGCTGGTGGAGAGGATCTGTGAGAATGTTACCCAAATTTGCACCAAATATATATCTTTAGGTGGTTGTTCTTTTTTGAAGCTGTAGCCAGCAGTCTTCCTTCCATTGAGCAATTTTTGCCTTTCTGTATTGCCACTTTTGCTGGCTTAAATATCTGCTTACTAAGTCCTCTTTCTTGATGGCCCAATAATTGATTATGACTGTGAGGGGCATATCCCATTCTTATGGCTTGCATGCAGAGGGGGGGCATGTTTGAGTGTGTTTCTTCTATAGTTCCTACTCCCTCCCACCTTTCCTGTTTAGTGCCATTTTATTCGAGCCACTTGGTTGGGGTAGAGTACCATTGAACTGTTGGTCACTTGGTGCTTATGTTCTACTTCCCTCTCAATGATCTGAAATGAATACGAGGGAAAGGATGAAAGGCCACATGCCTGCACAGAAAACAACGCCAAGTATGAGTTAGGATCCATGTTGATTTCCACCAGGAAGCTGCCTCTCAGCAATTATAGTCCCAACTTCCTAAAGATGAAAAGAGTTTTGTTCCCTCATGACCCTCACACTCCAGCAAATTCTACACTGCCTCAAACAGACAGACCAGTTGTGGAATGGAGCAGGTCAGCTGGGGCCTGAGAACTTTAGGGGGTTTCTTTCTAGATTTCTGCCTTCTCTGTCCTGTGTAGTGGAAGGAGGCTGGTTCTTGTTTCTTAATCTTACCTAATCACAACAGTCATGGTAATCATAATGATAAATGATAATAAACACCCATGGAAAATATTTAAGAGTCTTGTTTTTGGTATTTTGTGTTGTATTCCTGCCAAGCAGTTGGGCTCCTAAAAAACCCCTTCCCCATAAGGTGAAAGGGGAGAAGAAAGAACAAAACAAGTCTGGCAACAGGAGGAGATGAATAACACTGGCAGAGGCTATTGTTCATTTTAATGCTGCAGCAGGGGCAGAGGGAAATGTTCACACGCCATTTTTGGGCATCCTGCTGGGCAGGCAAGGAAAGGGGCATTCCAGCTGGTCATGAGATTTGGCTGGCCAGATTGAGTTGGGCTGAATAGATTTCTGTCCATTTAGTTCACGCTCTGTGTGTGTGTGTTTAATAGTAAGCTGCTGATTAAGTGCAGTGGAATCCAGTTAAAGAAGAATCTGAGGCCAACACAGATCACTGCGGACACAAAACTGTCAGGTTATTAGTGTATGGTAGCCTGGTTTTATCTCCTTGTTAGCTGTAGGTCTTGGTTTTGTCATATGCAACATTCTGTCACTCACTGACTCAGAGCGCAGATCAGTTCAAGCAGCCCTAGGATATTCCAAAAGACAGTGATGTTGTTGATTTATAAAGAACCTTAATGGACGAGCACCTGAGAGCAGAAACTGGGACAGCTACTTCATCATGTAAAATCTATACTAGATGACCTAAAGGTCCACAGTTACTATCGCCAGTCCTCCTCCTTGATAACTATTGCACAGAGCAGGCCATATTACTATAGCTAAGCTAAAATGGTGCCTCTTTTTCCATTTTCTTTCGTACGTTACCATGTTGAGCAGATATGTGTAGGGAGCCTAGTGTCCTCCAAATGTTTTGGTTTCACAATTTTGACTATTGACCATGCTGACTGGCCGGTGGAAGTCGTAGTTTAAAGTGTCTAGTCCAAAGCAAGTTGCATTATTACATTGCCTAACAAGGATAAAGCCGTAGGGAATTGGTCTGCATCATCATGTATTGCCTAGTCTTTCTCAAAAGAATGTCGTCGTTCAGAAGCCCACATGCCTCTGAGTATCAGATACTGGGAACAAAAGAGGAGAAGGCCACTGAAATACTTTTGTCTGTGGACATTCCTAGAAGAACTGTTTGGCCACTGTTAGAAACAGAGTAGTAGATTAGATAGACTTAGCATGATGATGATGATGATGATGATGATGATGATGATGATGATGATGATGATGATGATGGCGGCGGCGGCGGCGGCGGCGGCGGCGGCGGCGGCCCCATACTGTGGGGAATTGAACTCCCAACCACTGGCTCTGCAAACGGAATCAAACCACTAAGCTATGCAGCAGTTTGCCATTCTTTTTGGCGAACTAGGGAGAGTCTCTTGCGTTTGAGGGAGTCAATGCAGGTTTCAAAGGTCTCAAATCAGAACAGGCAAAGCCAGAGAGAAAATCTAGGGTTTGTTTAAAGACTACTGGGTAAGAATAGTTGTAACACTGACAATTCTTTTATACAATAGAACTTGTGTTTATCAAGTGGAAACAAAACAAAACAAAAACAGGAAGCAGAAGGGCTTGTTGATGCATCTATTTGCCACCCTTTAAGAAGTGCTGGTTTCTGCAAATGTTACCTGCAATGTAGAGTATTTGGGTATTTGCACAAGCTTGGGAATGAGTAGTCATGCTGGATGAATCTTCATTGTTCTTTCCTGGAATAAGGAAAAAAACTGACAGCTAGAATAAAGATGAGGAGCTCTCTTTTCCCTGTCTTTCCTGTTTGTCTTACTTGTCTTTCTATTCTGTCTGAGTAGCTTGTTAGTGAACTGCCACTGTGTCTGCCTGATTCACGCCCTCTGCTCCTTCTGTCACTTGTTTAATGTGCTGTGCTTTAGTTTGCTTGTGTTGCTGAGGGCTGCAGTTGGTGATTTCATAGAAGCAACAGGAGCCTTGTGAAAAGGCAACTGAGTGCTGCATAGACAGAGCGAAGGAGAAAGGCAGCTGGCCCATCTCCCCCTTTCTAAATATTTCCCAACTTTCAAGATGGAAGTATGGGTAGGTGAATCATGGAAACATACTAAGCAAGTTCTCTGGTTATTTTGCACTCCCTCAAATCCTGCAGAGGGCATCTCTTCCCACAGTGTGAGTGTGTCCACTGGCTTCGAAATGTTTTCTGTAGAGAGGTGAAAAGAGCAAGACACAATTGGGAGGGAACAAAGGTTCTTTGTAGGCCTTTGGGAGCATTCTTAGTGGGGTTGTTCAGTGTCCAGTAAACATTTGGGGAGGGTGGGAAATCATGGGGACAAACACTTGCTTTTTAAGTAGGTGGCGTTACTTGTCTATGCTAGAAGCAATGGGACTGGTGATTGCTTTCCCGCTATATGGTCTTCTTGTTGTTTTTTAGTCATTACGTCATGTCCGACTCTTCGTGACCCATGGACCAGAGCATGCCAGGCCCTCCTGTCTTCCATGGCCTCCCGGAGTTGGGTCAAATTCATGTTGGTAGCTTTGATGACACTGTCCAACCATCTCATCCTCTGTCGTCCCCGTCTCCTTTTGCCCTCACACTTTCCCAACATCAGGGTCTTTTCCAGGGAGTCTTCTCTTCTCATGAGAAGGCCAAAGTATTGGAGCCTCAGCTTCAGGATCTGTCCTTCCAGTGATCACTCGGTTGATTTCCTTCAGAATGGAGTTTTTCAAACTTGCTGGCATATTGAGTGTTGCAACTTAACAGTGTCGACTATTAATAATTTAAATAGTTCCACTGGAATGCCATCACCTCCACTGGCCTTGTTGTTAGCCATGGCTTCTAAGGCCCACTTGACTTCATTCTCCAGGATGTCTGACTCAAGCTCAGCAACCACACTATCTGGGTTATCTGGGACATCCAGTTCTTTCTGGTATAATTCCTCTGTGTATTCTTGCCACATCATCTTGATCTCTTCTGCTTGGTCCCTACCATTTTTGTCCTTTATCATGTCCATCTTTGAATGAAATGTTCCTTTAATATCTCCAGTTTTTTTTGAACAGATCTCTGGTTTTTCCCTTTCTATTATTTTCCTCTGTTTCTTTGCAGTGTTCATTTAAGAAGGCCCTCTTGTCTCTCCTTGCTGTTCTTTGGAAGTCAGCATTCAATTTTCTGTAATTTTCCCTATATCTCCCCTGCATTTTGTTTCTCTTCTCTTCTCTGCTATTTGTAAGGCCTCGCTGGACAGCCACTTTGCTCTCTTGCATTTTCTGTTCTTTGGGATGGTTTTTGTTGCTGCCTCCTGTACAGTGTTACGAGCCTCCATCCATGTTCTTCAGGCACTCTGTCCACCATATCTAGTTCCTTAAATCTGTTCTTCACTTCCACTGTGTATTCATAAGGGATTTGGTTTAGATTATACCTGACTAGCCCAGTGGTTTTTCCTAATCTCTTCAGTTGAAGCTTGAATTTTGCTATGAGAAGCTGATGATCAGAGCCACAATCAGCTTTAGGTCTTGTTTTTGCTGACTGTATAGAGCTTTTCCATCTTTGGCTGCAGAGAACATAATCAATCTGATTTCGGTATTGCCCATCTGGCGATGTCCATGTGTAGAGTTGCCTCTTGTGTTGTTGGAAAACAGTGTTTGTGATGATCAGCTTGTTCTCTTGAGAAAACTCTATTAGCCTTTGCCCTGCTTTCTTTTGAACTCCCAAGGCCAAACTTACCTGTTGTTCCTTTTATCTCTTGACTCCCTACTTTAGCATCCCAGTCCTCTATAATGAGAAGAAGATCTTTATTTGGTGTCAGTTCTAGAAGGTGTTGTAAGTCTTCATAGAATTGGCCAGTTTCAGCCTCTTCAGCATCGGTGGTAGGTGCATAAACTTGGATTACTGTGATGTTGAAAGATCTGCCTTGGATTCGTATTGAAATCATTCTAACATTTTTGAGATTCTATCCTAGTACAGCTTTTCTCACTCTTCTGTTGACTATGAGGGCTACTCCATTTCTTCTACTGGATTATTGCCCACAATAGTAGATATGGTAACCGGCTGAATTGAATTCGCCCATTCCCGTCCATTTTAGTTCACTGACATCCAGTATGTCAATGTTGATTCTTACTATCTCCTGTTTGACCATATCCAGCTTACCAAGGTTCATACATAGATCGTACATTCCGGGTTCCTATGCAGTACTTTTCATTGCAGCATGAGACTTCCCTTTCACCTCCAGGCGTGTCCGCAGCTGAGCGTCCTTTCGGCTTTGGCCCAACCACTTCATTAGCTCTGGAGCTACTTGTCCTTCGCTCTTCCTCAGTAGCATGTTGGATGCCTGCACGGCATAGCCCATAGCTTCTCTTAACTACTCAAGCCCCTCCACCATGACAAGGCAGCAATCCATGAAGGGGATTATATGGTCTAGTAATGACCTTTTTTAACTCGTAGGAACAGAAGTGAATGTTTAGGGAGTGCCTTTATCATGATCCCATGATTGTCTCTCATACTGTACTTTATGAATAAATACAAGTTGCAGATGTTCAGTGTGCAGAATTTTAAAATCCTGCGACAGCATAGCAATTGTAATCTGATCATCTTAGATCTCCAGAACTGAAAGGCACCTTATGGATCATCGAGTCCAGCCCCTATCAGGGAGGCATAGTGAGGAATCAAACTCACATAGCTAAACCACCAAGCTATTCAGCAGTTCGTGGGCAGATGGTTCATCTGTGTTGGTTTTTTTCAGAATGGAATTTTTTCAGGATGGAGTTGTATGATACAGAACTAAGTATTGAAGTGGATGTTCAAGAGTGTGAAACTCACATGCCTACCTAGTGATACTCCCTGAAATTGAAGGCTGTTCCACTTGGAGTAAAAGCTTTGTGCTTGAACAGGCAGGCACCGTCCAGTGAAAACCCTTTGTAATAATTGAGGCAATTTAGTTAAAGCCATAGATCTAGCATGTATGGTAAGAACATGAATGACTAAGTGAACATACCTGAGGATCTTTAGTCTCCAAAACTTTTATGTTTGACATTGAGATGAAACTTCTAGTTTCCTTTAGTGGCTTGTTGAAAGTATTATTGCTCAAAGATGTGCACTTTGAACAGTCAGGACCTGAAGGGAGTACAAGGTTGCTGGAGGACTTCCTTAGCATATATGTATTTTAACCACCACTAAAACCATGGCATGTAGAAATACATTGCACAAGCTCTCTTAGAGACCACAGCTTATCCATAGAATCTGGCAGGCTTGGCCATTCGTGCTACCATCACTTCAGTAGATGGCCCCTAGAAGAGGAAATGTAGCTGCTCCTTCTGCTCCTATTCCACTCTCATGAAAAGTCAGTAACATGTTTTGGGAGGAAGGAAAGAGCTCATTTTGTAAGCTGCAGGAAAATACTGCTTGACGACTTCATCACCACCTGGCAGTAATTTTTGAAACTGTTGCCAACTAGCAGTTTTCCTTTTCCCCTTCACAGAATGGTCGGATGGATGTGTGTATAAAGCTAATTGCCTTGCTTACCCCCTACCTCTAAGTGCAATACAACGTGCATCCTCTGAGTTCTCCTTCTCTCTTTCTGCTTGTCTCCTAATTGCCACTTTAGGGCATTGACTCCAAATTTACCTACTGCAAAAAAAGGGTTGCAGTAGGACTCAAGGACTAAGGCTGCCAGTCTCTAAAATGAAGTACACTCTTTGGCATACTGGTTGGCTCCTGTGAGAGTGCTAAGCAATTATTTTAGGTACGGTAATTTTTCTCCCCATCACCTACAACATGTTAACTGTACTGTATTGTGTTTTGCCCAATGATTGTAAATATCTTAAGATAACTCAGTTATTCTATGATTTTATACATCAATGTGTTTGAAGTATTTGTCTTGAGTATGAAAATGCTGTGAATTTGGTGAGAGTGTGAGTTTTGTTTGTTTGTTTGTTGTATCTTCCTTGCTAGAAACTGCACCTCCATTCATTCACTGAATTTGCTCAGAGCTAGAAAATCTTCCTGGAGCCTGAATCAAGTTGTCTGACTAGTGGAAAGGAGTGCAGTCATTAGTGTGCATGTTCTGTTGATTAATACACAAGTAGTGTTTTATTCAAAGGTGACCCAAAGTTTGTGTCAAGAAAATCTGGCCCACACATATTGTGCTACTATCCTTATTTAGCAGATGCATTATTTAATTACTGTATATGTGTGTGTATAGAATTTAAAAGAGGGAATACTGCACCTATCACATTTTGTGCTGCTTGTGTTTCAAAAGTAGAAAAGCACATTATGGCCAAAAGCCACATCAATGCTTCAGGCTCTAATTGATAAATGCTTATACAGTACTGTAATAAAATATGTTGGCCCTAAAGTTGCAGTGAAAGTTGTTTTTGCTGAAACAGAGTAACATGCATACTCTCTTGGAAGTCCCTACATAACATTGTTACTGGAATACTGTACGTGAATAGAGGTTAGAATTAGGGGTGTGCATTTTGATTTAGAAATATTCAATATTCACCAAAATCCCATATTTGAATAGTTTCAAATATATTCAAACCCAGGTTTAATAGTTCTGAATATTTGAATTAATAATTCTTAATGTTTGGAATCCCATTTATTCCTGTAGGTTAGAAAGCAGAAGGGTAGGTTTTGGCTTGCTAGAAGAGGAAGTGAAACCTGTTTCTCAGACATCCTGGAGTGATTTTTTGAGAAATGAAACTTAAGGACACTCTGGGAACAAAGGGTAGTGGTGTGTCTTGATCAGGATTGCCATGGTTTTCCCAAGGAGGGCAGCTAGAGTTAGAGCTAAACCTGTGCATTGGTACCTTGGTTTATGAACACCTCGTTTAATGAAAATCCATTGAAAATAATGCCTTGGTTTATGAATTTTTTCCGCAATATGAAGCAAGTTTGCATTGCACCTGGGAGGTTTATAGCGCCACCCCCATGCATGCATTCCTATCAGAAACCGCATTTCGGTTTGTGTATTTTTCACATTATGAAACGTCCCAGAGAACGCATTAATTTCGTAAACCGAGGTACGCCTGTATATATCTGTCTGCACCTATGAAATATAGAAGCAGGAACAAACACCATAATATATTTTTTCACATTTATTCTTCTAAATTGAAAGGTGATCACAGCTGTTTATAAATCCTCTGAGCATTTGCTGTTAGAATATGCTCTGGTGCAAGCCTGCACTGCAGCAGTGTTCTCTGTGTCCTTTTCTGAACCTTTGACTTATATTTACATTCTCTATATCTCATTGCATACTGTTGACTTAATATAGTTAGGAATAAAGTTTAGGATTAGTAGATTCCTAAATTAATATGTTATAAATAAATAAATAGGAAAATTATTATATTATATTATATTATATTATATTATATTATATTATATTATATTATATTATATTATATTATATTATATTATATTATATTATATTATATTCAGTCCCCTCTCAGGTAGTGGAATATAGTGACAGATATATTAAATCAATAGATTTTGTGTCTCTGTGTGTGCATTTGTGATTCTCATCAGAAGGTTTTTTTGTTGTGCTGTAGCAGAATTCAATATTGTTCATTTTGGGTAGAGACTGTAAGCAGTATTAAACATGGATATGGTAGAAGTAGGCACTTGGGGAAGTCTGTAGGAATACTGCCTGCATTTACTCCAGCAACATCTACTGAAAGAAGTGGTAAAGGAAAAAGGCAGCCTAAACCTGCTATTATGACTCCCCAAACAAACTCTCTTGTCCAACTGCCTTGTCCAACACTGACACTATGAAAGAGCAGCAGGCTGTAGTACAGTGAGTGTCTGCCAAGGAGATGGTAGGAAAGCATTTGGTTTAGTGTGGCACAGATATGAGTGAACTTAGACACGTTCCAGTGAAATTTTTGTGCAATTCCAGCCAGAGCAAGGGGCCAAAAAAGATGGAGGTGGTATTTTTCTCCCAAAGAGCCAGTGTGCCAGAGAAGGACAAGGATGTGAGCACTCAGACTGACATTGTCAGCTTGGGCAGCAGCAATGCTGCTGCTTTTGTGCTTGGGGAAGAGATTGATGAAGAGCGCCAGACATTGTGTTCTATATCCGCACTATGCAGCTCAATTCAAGGAAGGGTTTACCCCTATTGCCAGCAAATCTGTCTTGTGCAAAGCAGCTTTATGGTTGGTGGAAACTCCCCTTCAAGTACATAGACAATTGATGTGGGGAAGGAAAGTAGACTGAGAGGACTCAGGTGGGCACTATTTCAGAAGCACGTGACACTGAAATCACCCCTCACTCTCCAGCTGCAGTTGTCCCACCAGTTGCTAGAACTAGTAATGATGCTCCTAAGAAGTCAATAATCTGGAAGCATTTTCAGTACTAGCAATTCCTGTTAGGAACATGCAGTCAAAAACTGGAGCTGCTAAGAATTCAATAATATTGAAGCATGTGTGTACCCTGTTTCACCAAAAATAAGACCTAACCTGAAAATAAGCCCTAATATGATTTTTTTAGGATACTTGTAATATGAGGGTTGCGCTGATAAATATTGAGCCTTTCCCAGAAAAAATTGAGCTAGGAAGCTGTAACTGCCACACTATTCTACATATTTCCCCCAGGAAGTCAACACACTTGCGACATCTGTTCTGCAGCTTCTTAAGTCCCTGCAAATAAAATTCTTCCGACTGCTGGTGTAACCTCTCATTTGCATCATTAGTTGCCTCCAGAACACTCCCAAATCGTTGTCCCTTTAGGTGTTTTTTGAGTTTGGGGAGCAGATAATAGAAGGAGCCAGGTCGGGAGAATAGGATGGATGGGGCATCACTTGAAAGTCTAAGGATGTCAGTTTTGCCATTGTTTCACCTGCAGTGTGTGACGAGGCGTTGTCATGCAACAGGACACCTTTGGAGAGCTTTCCTCGACGTTTTTCCTTGATGTTTTGCCTCAACTTCGTCAATGAAGCACAGTAATATTTTACATTGATGGTTGAACCCTGTTGGAGGAGTCCACCAGCAGAACTCCCTTCTTATCCCCAAAAAACCTGTTTCCATTTGCTTCTGCACCGACCTTTGCACTCGGAACTTCTTTGGCCTGGGGGAACCGCTGTGCCTCCATTCCTTAGACTGTTCCATTGTCTCAGGATCATAGCAGTAGATCCATGTCTCATCACCAGTTACCAGTTTGCCCAGGAAATCTGACTCGTTTCTTGCAAAATGTTCCAAAACAGCCACCAATGACTCCACACGTTTCCTCTTTTGTTCGGTTGTCAAAAGTTTGGGGATCCACTTTGCTGCCAGCTTTCTCATTTCCAAGTCATTGTGGATAATGGCACCAACTCTCTGATGTGATATTCTCAGATATACTGTATAGCAGTACTTTTGGTTGATATTCGGTGGTCCTCCATGATCATGTCATGGATGGCTTTCATATTTGCAGGCACAGAGACAGAAACTGGCCTTCCACTGGGTTTCTCACTCTCAACACCGAAATGGCCAGTTTAAAAATAGACAACCCAACGCTTAACTGTTGCATATGAAGGACAAGTGTCACCCATAGTTTGTGACATTTCATCATGGATTTGCTTTGCCCCTTTCCCTTGGAGAAACAGGAACTTGATTATGGTCCTATGCTCTTCCACATTGAACTTTTCTGGAGGTGCCGCCATGTTCACTTTGGACCTGAACATGAAAGATAAAGTAACTTATTATCATAGGTACTTATTTTTTGCACCATTGAATACAGACAAATTGGCCAATACACCCTGCAATTTATAGCTTCCTAGCCCAATTTTTTCCTGGAAAGGCTCAATACTTATCAGCACTCCCTTGTATAAGCTCTACCCCAAAAATAAGCCCTAGTTAAGTGAAACCCCGCCTTCCACCATTGTGCAGCAAGCAGATGACATGAATGTATTTGAACAAACATAGATTGTTGTACATGAAAAAAATAAAACATCTCCTGAAAATAAGCCCTAATGTGTTTTTTGGAGCAAAAATTAATATAAGACCTTGTCTTATTTTTGAGGAAACACGGTATGAATGTGAATGCATCTGTGCAGTGTATGTTTGATATCTCCTGGTATTCCTTGGTAGCTTTGCTGAAGTTTCCCTCCTGTGGCTCCGTCAACATTTAACAAATTTGCCTCCAGTTTTCATGTTTCCTTTGGCTCTGGATCAACACAAACTCCCAAAATCCAAAACTAATTCAAGACTCTGAGTAACAGTAGCTTTTAAATTTTGGAATGGTGCCAGTCAGCTGGGCAGTCTGTTCATGGAGGAGTCATCTAATTCCAGTGTCAACAATTGTGTTGGAGCTGGCCTTTCCTTTTTAAGGTTAGCTTCTTAGTAATTTAACAGTTAGCACAGGAGACTGGGACCTGCCTCAGTGTGTCTTGAGCCAAATTGGGTGTTGTCTTCCAGCATCACAGTATGCTGATTGGACATCCTTTAGGTCAGAGGCTGAAGGGGGGAAAATACAAGTTACACCTCGATTGATGAAGTGGAGCAGGAGCCTTAATTTTTATTTTCTGAGCTGAAGCGTGGAAATCCTGATGCAAAAAAGTGTAACAATATGTTGGTTTCCATAGGGTTTGCTTAAAGACATGTTGAGTTGCACAGCAGATTGGTGAAAAGGAAGAAGAGAAAAGAATGATTTTCTGGCTTAAGCCTTAGGTTCAGCTTTGTGTCATGATCCAGATGGATCTACCAGGATGTCATCATCATCTGAGTTTGAGGTTCACTGGTGAAAAAAGACCATAACAGTGGCTGGTATGCTGCATGTTGTTGAGCAAGATTGAAAACCCTGGTCATACCTGACATGGGCCAAAACACTGTTCATTTTTTTTCTGTGTCTGCAGTGGGCTGTAGTGTGCAAGGTTGTCCTTTATATACCAGGTACACGAAGAGTATTTGTTGACCCTTTGCATACACTTAAGACCCACTGTTTTCATGGGAGTGATCTCTAGCTTCCATTGCTGACTAAGACAGCAGGATTCCATCCATATGTTTATTGAGATGGGTTAGTTGGCCCTTGCTTTCTCTCTGCCTCTGTTATTCTCCTGATGTGGAAGATGAAACCATGGTGTAGTAATTGAATTGTTACTGAGGATTATAGAACTTGCCAGGGCATAGATTCAAAGATTTGATCTTGGTGAAGGCTAAGGGAAATGTTTGTTCCTGTACTTGAAAGTGAAATATTTCTTTCATAAATCCTTTCTAAATTAGGTGTACACAGCTGGAGACTGCGAGCAGCAAGTGCTGAATGATGATGGTTCATAAGTTGTTTAGAAAGCAGGCAAGATGCGGGTGGGCTGAAGAAGGTCAATCTTTCCTTCTTGAATGGCTGTTCTGTAGTAACATTACAGCTGAACCTTTTGGGCTCCCATCCTTTTTTGGCAACACTACTGGAAATGTCTAGCCCCATGTGAACCTATAGAAAGTATTTATCATTGTTGGTTTCCCCCTCCTCCCACAAAATAATAGCTATGGTTCCTTTTACTTTTAAGTCTTAATGTCTTCCAGTTTTCTGGTAAGCAGTGGGAGATCTGTGATGACATTGTGGTGAGGTGGTAGCCCTGATTCAATGAGCCTAGCCTAGTTCTGCTGTAGTCAGCTCAGTCTGGGCAGTTCATAATTCTCCTCGTTCTGCTGTTTCTCTGAGGGAAACTTTATATGATGTGTGTTAGTTATATATTTTGGAAAAAAAACTTTATAGAACCATTCTTTCTCCCAAGATAGCTGCATTTATCTTGTGGTTCTGTGTTTGAAGTCCCCTGCCTGTGGGCTAGCAGAGCAGAAGTTTCTGCCTCATTTTTGCCGCAAAGCCACAGTCACCATCCTTTTCTTGCAGAAAGAACTCATTTTTATGAAGCTGGCTCTTGTGGTTGGCTCTCCCAGTCTCTGTGTAAACAGAGAATAGCAGGAAGCAAGGGAGCTGTGTTTCAGAGGTGCTCCACTGCTAAAAATGACTGGCTTCCTACGTCAAAGTGACAATTTTGTGACTCTTTTCAGTAGAAAAGTCCTAGTTCATGCCATAGTAATGAAAAGAGACATATTGCAGCTTTTGAGTCCACAAAAATGTCACTCTGAGGCTAAGCTGTTTTCTTATACTGTATTGATCACTGAATACTTCGCCATTATAGCCCCATTGGTGAAAATGGTTTTTTTGTAACAGAGAAGAAATGTTGTGGTGTGAGGTATAAGGACATGCTGTCACTTCATGTCAGTGTGAAACCATAAGTATCCTGGTTGTCTCATACATCCATTGAAAGAAAATAATGCCAAGAATTCTGTCTTTCTAGGTGCCACATAATGTTATGCCTGTATAAATGTGCCAGGTGTTCTGCCCAAGCAAATACCATTGTGTCCCTGAAAATAAGACCTGTCTTGAAAAATGGTGGTGGTGGAATGCCTCAGTGCAGAATAGTACCTATAAAATCAGGTTTTTGTTTGTGTGAAAAGCCTTCATGTTTGGAAGATGCTCTCCACTTCAGACTCATTGTTCGTCATATGAGCCACCAGTGTTGAAGGGAAGGGGCTCGCCTCTACTCTGCTTGCTTATCTTATACAAAAACACCTGAACAGGACTAGATTTACATTAGACATGTGCTGGGTTTGACATACTGTGTGATGTGTTGGCATAGTTTTCATAGATCTGTGCCTGGACTGCACCACATCAGGTTGTTAGTGGGGCTAAGAGGGTCATTGGGGGGTGTTCTTAGCACTCTTAAGAGTGCTAAACAGATAATGGACTAATTTTTATAGAGTTTGTAAACTTGATTGATTGATATACCACCTTTCTCCCCGACCGAGGGTGGCCCACAATAATAAAAACTATACAATAATTAACTGTTTTAAAACATCATAGAAAACATATTAAAGAAACAATTAAGCATATATCAATATCTAAAAAATAATTTTAAGAACATTTTAATAAACATTTAAAAACCTCTGAAGTTTAATAAACATAGCATTCCCAAGGCCCTTATTGCTTAAAGGATGTCTGAAAAGAAAGTTCTTTGCCTAATGATACAAGCACAAGAAAGAGGGATCCAACCTGGTTTCCCAGGACACTGCATTCCAAATCTTGGGAGCAGCCATTGAGAAAATTTCCAAGTGAAATTCACTGGGGAATGATTAATATAAAAAGAAATAGTAAATAGTGTGTAAAAATAAATATTAAAATATTCCCTGCATATTGGAAACTGGATGTTGGGAAGAATTCTTCTCAGTATTGCTCTTCTGCCCAACACACTAGGTTTTTGTGTATTCAGGCACTTTTTTACATATTTAGTGCATGTTGTCGTATATGCCTCCACTTGTAGTATGAACTATCACAGACCAGATCAGTAAACTAGAAACAGAAATAAATTCTAGTCAGTCAAAAGACTGGATGAAGGCCTGCCAGACCCTGTTAAATGGATATGATGGAGAACCATTTTCCTTACTGGTGGGCTTGAGCCCATGAGCCCTAGCTACAAAAACAATCACTGATAGGCCGCCCCCCAGTCATAGTGGACCAGGTGAGGAGTTCTGAGCAAGTTGTCAAGGTTTCCCTCTTCAGGCCAGTTCTAGGAACACAAAAAAGGTACTCTGGATTTTTTCCCCCCCAAAGTCCAGGAACTCAAACTTAATAAAATGCCTTGTAAACATCCTAAGAATAGCAGTTGCTTTACAGCTATCTAGTTTTGCTTGTAGACAATCTTTAATGAGAAATTCGCTTTTAATACAAAGCAGCCAAATATATATCTTTTTAAAAATTCACTTACAGAAAACTGGGAGAGGGTGAAAGAAATGCAGAAATTCCAAATAAGATCAGCAAAGATAATCTAAATTAGCTGGTTGCATGTTACCTATTTGGGCTGATTCAGAGCATGTTGAGAGTTCATTGAAGAAGGGATGTTCTGAGAAAGCTTCCTGACCTAATTGGATGTAAGGAAGATTTTTCAGGAATGAACAATCTCTCAGTTTTATAGGAATCTATGTTCTGTAAAATCTTATCGCCTTTTACAGTCTGATGGCAGTTTTGTCTAATTGTGCAGTATACTCAATTTGTGATGTCAATGGTCTGTCTAGCAAATTAGAGAATAACTTACTAACTGAACTGACCTACTTTATAACCCTAAAGTTGAACCTCAATGGACTTGGCTGGTTGAAGCCAAGAGGACTTTTTCGAGGGGAAATAAAATAAAACTTAAGTTTGAGATGCATAGACAGAGATAAAATATTGGATCTGTGTTTATTCAGGCTGCTTGAGAGTTGTTCAGGTGTGCCAGACAGTCCAGGGAGCACTGTTGGATAGTGGGGTATAAATACCAAGGAAATAATATCTGGGAATCATGTGAAATATGATGCTCTCAGAACATTGACATGGGCAAAGTTGAGAAATATTGGCCATGAGCTGCTGGATTTGGAGTTGATTCCCAGATAAATACGACTTGTAGATTCCTCTTGAGTGATTATAGGCTCTTTTTGAACCTTTGGATTCTGCAGGATGTTTAATTCCTATACAATTTGAGAATTATTGCCCCCAAACCTGATATTCAAAATTACGGATCTCAGGAGGAGAAAGAGGAACATAGTTTGTTGATAAACAAGTTTGTTTTGAATGCCAGATATCACTGGTAATAATTTCTGCTGAATCTTCTCCTTTCCAGTGGACCATTGTGTATGCTAAACTTTTATTTCTGATGCCAGTCTTTAAATGCAAGCCTCTGAATCTAAGAAGATTCCAACTGCTTTGCTTAGCTGAGATTTCTCTCTCCAAGCATACTAGCTATTGGGAGATGTATTTTCTTAGCTGATGCATCCGGTCATCTCCAAAGTTATGTCTCCCTTAGTTTGGCCGAGGGTAGGAAGGCTCCTTTGAAATAATGTTTAATGTACCCTGTTTCCCAGAAAATAAGACCTAATGTGAAAATAAGCCCTAATATGATTTTTCAGGATGCTCGTAATATAAGCCCTACCCCCTAAAATATTTATTTATTTATTTATTTATTTATTTATTTATTTATTTATTTATTTATTTATTTATTTACAATATTTTTAGCCGCATCATTACCAGTGGCTTCTGGGCGGCGTACAACAATATTAAAACTTTAAAAAACATTAAAAACATTTAAAAGACTATATAAAATATCATATATTAAAATAATTCTTAAAACATTAATATTAATAAGTCCTGCTGCTCATGTGGCCAGCTAGGGAATACTGTTTAATTAAAATGCTGGCTAAACAGAAAGGACTTTGCCTGGCGCCGAAAAGCCAAGAGTGTTGGAGTCAGGCGGATCTCTATAGGGAGGGCATTCCAAAGTTGGGGGGCAACAGCCGAGAAGGCCCTATTTTGACATGCCATCCCCCTCACCTCTTTCAGGGATGGCACCTTCAGAAGGGCCTCCTGGCAGCGGACGGGCAGGCTCATATGGAAGAAGACGGTCCTTTAGGTAACCAGGTCCTAAGCCGTTTAGGGCTTTATATGACAAAGTAAGCACTTTGAATTGGGCCCAAGCAGCAACCAGCAGCCAATGTAAATTTTTCAGAACCGGCGTGATATGAGTCCGTGCAGCGGCACCACTTACCAGCCGCGCAGCCCGGTTCTGTGCCAGTTGCAGTCGTCGGACCGTCTTCAAAGGCTGCCCCACGTATAGCGCATTGCAGTAGTCCAGTCTGGTTGTTACCAGTGCATGAGTGACTGTTGCCAGGCTCTGCTCATCCAGGTAAGGGTGAAGTTGATATAGTCTTCACAGCTATAAGAAGGCACTCCTGGACACTGAGTCCACCTGGGCTTCCCAGGTCAGACCGGGGTCAAGGAGCACCCCCAAGCTGCGGACCCTGTCCTTTAGGACAGTGGTCTCCAACCTTGGGCCTCCAGCTGTTCTTGGACTTCAACTCCCAGAAATCCTGGCCAGCAGAGGTGGTGGTAAAGGTTCTGGGAGTTGCAGTCCAAGAATATCTGGAGGCCCAAGGTTGGGGACCACTACTTTAGGGGGAGTGTAATCCCGTCTAAGGCAGGGAAATGACCCTTTAACCTATCTGGCGGGGCACCTACCAGCAGCACTTCTGACTTGTCTGGATTGAGCCTCAGTTTATTGACCCTCATCCAGACCATTATTGAGTCCAGGCACGAGTTCAGAACGGTGACTGCCACACCTGGATTGGTAGAGAATGAGAGGTAGAGCTGGGTGTTGACAGCATATTGCTGACTCCTCAGCCCAAACCTCCTAACGACCTCCCCCAGCGGTTTCGTATAGATATTGAACAGCATGGGGGACAGTATAGAGCCCTGAGGAACCCCATGATGCAAGTGGCATGGGTCAGAGCTACTGTCCCCCAGCACCACCTTCTGGACTCAATCAGCCAGGTGGGAGCGGAACCACTGTAAAACAGTACCTCCTATTCCCATCCCAGCCAATCTGTCCAGAAGGACACCATGGTCGATGGTGCTGAAAGCCACTGAGAGGTCCAGGAGAATCAACAGGGATGCATTGCCCCTGTCTTTCTACCGGCAAAGGTCATCAAACAGGGCGACCAAGGCAGTTTCTGTCCCATAACCCGGCCTGAAACCTGATTGAAATGGATCTAGATAATCAGTTTCATCCAGGAGAGTTTGGAGCTGCTCAGCCACCACACGTTCCAACGCCTTGCCCAGAAAAGGGAGGTTTGCTATTGGTCGATAATTGTTCACTAGACCTGGGTCCAGATTAGGTTTTTTTTAGGAGTGGGCGAATCACTGCCTCCTTTAATGCTAAAATAAACCCCAGTTAAATGAAAACCCACCCTTCTCCATTGTGCAGCAATCAGAAGAAGATGACATGACTGTATTTGAATAAACATAGATTACTGTACATGAAAAATAATAATAAAACATCCCCCGAAAATAAGCCCTAATGCATTTTTGGACCAAAAATTAATATAAGACCTTGTCTTATTTTCGGGGAAACACGGTAGAGCTTAGAATGAAGTGAAATTTGGTACTGGGGAATAAGATTTTTCAATGCTGTGAATGTTTCTTTAAAGTAATTTTTGTTTAGTTCATTGAGACTGATCCCAAAAAAGCACACAAAGTGTTGTCACCTTGGTAACACTCTTTAGATTGCTCTGTTGTGCTGTTCTTCTGAAACATAATTAATATGCTGGATTTCTCTCTTGTAATACTGTACTGCTGTTTTTTTTTAAAAAAAAAATAGAATTAATGTATTGGAGACCAGGAGGATACCTATCCCTCTTAATAATGGCAATTATGCCTTAATAATTATGGTGGTGCCAATGGTAATTAAAGCAACTACAATTGTATTATTGTACAACTTGCATTATAGAAGAAAAAAAATTAGAGATGGGGGTATTCGTATTCATATACAAATATGAATACACCCACACAGCTGGATGTAACGAGGGTCCGCTGCCACCCGCGGCTCTGCTCTCCCTTCCAGTTGCTCCAGAGCTCGCAGTCAACTATTCACTCCTGGAAGAAGGAGGGAAGATGAGGCTCCCTGCCAGGCTGGTGAATGGATAGCTGACCATGAGCTTCAGAGCGATTGGAAGGGAGAGCAGAGCCACCAGGGGGGCCAGTGGATGGTCTGGCCTCAGGGGGCCGGATCCTCATTACATCCAGCTGTGCGGGGGTGTTTATATACGAGTACGAATACCCCCATCTCTAATAATAATAGATTTTTTCAACAAAATAAAATAGTTGCTGTGGGTTTTTTGGGCTCTTTGGCCATTTTCTTAAGGTTATTTTGAAGCCATTGGGAGATGTATTTTCTTAGCTGATGCACCCGGTCATATCCAAAGTTATGTCTCCCTTAGTTTGGCCGAGGGTAGGAAGGCTCCTTTGAAATAATGTTTAATGTACCCTGTTTCCCAGAAAATACGGCTAAAGAGCCCAAAAAACCCACAGCAACCATTAGATCCCAGCCGTGAAACCCTTCGCGAATACAAAATAAAATAGCCTTTTTATTCTTAGTTAACATGGCAGTTGTGCTATGAACAAACAGGTTATGTTGAACTTTGGACGCATTCCACAACAGAGCAGTTTGTTCATCTTTTGTGTCTCAGTAAGGGCATATAAAAGCCAGAAGTATTCTTTCTAAATTGCATACAATGTGAAGGCAAAATTGATGTTACTGTTTATATGAATGTGATAGATAATGAGCAATGGTTGGTTTCTCTAGTGCAGTGGTTCTTAACGTGGGCGATAATGCCCCCCAGGGGGCGATTTCATTTTTCAGGGGGGCGGTAGAACGAAAAGGGGCGGTGTGGGGGCACTGGAGCAGAAGGGGGCGGTAGGGGGGCGCTGGAGCAAGCCAAACCTGTTAAGATGGCTGCAGCCTTTTTACAGTATGCATGAATATATATTTTCCTCCAATTTTAATTTAGTTTCAGAGTTTTCGTCTTGAAATTTTTAGTTTCTGCATTGTGGTTTGTTTTTATGCCCTTTTTATATTTCTTTTTGCATCTTAAAATTTGCTTGCAACTAAATCATTAAATGTTACTTTTGGGGGGCATTTCATTTTCTTGGAATTGAATTTTGTTTTCAGGGGTCATTGGATTTAAGTGTCTTAAATAAATAAATAAATAAATAAATAAAGAAAAGAAAGAAAGAAAGAAAGAAAGAAAGAAAGAAAGAAATCATCACCGCGGGGAGGGGGGCAATGATAACTTCCTCAATGGCTAAAGGGGGCGTTTCTTTCAAAAAGGTTAAAAACCACTGCTCTAGTGTACTTTGTTTATTTTGCAAGTGACAAAGTGATGTGAGCTAGTTCAGTTTAACTGGAAATACATTACTGTAGTAGTTTCAGTTTGATTGGCAGTTCATTGTGCGTTATGTCTGTTAAGATCCTGAGTATCATGCCCTATGTCATTTTGTGGGTCACACATGCTTGGAATGTAATGTTGTGTTAAAGGGTGGTAGGTGTTTGAAAAGTCAGTAGGAGAACATGAATATTCTGAAGATTATGTGTGTATTTCTGTTGCAGTCTCCTTGAAGAGATTTTAAGTACCTTGCAATTTTATGCTGTAGATCAGATTTTAATAATTCTAACATCAAATTTTAAATCATTTCAATACGTATGTCTGACAGCAGGAAATGTACTTAATGAACAGGAAAAATAGTGTCCTTATTGCCCGGAACTCTGTATCCTGTGTACAATAAATAGAGCAAGGAGATGAATTTGACCTCTGTGAGACAGGACAGATATGTGGCAATGAGAGAACTGTCTACAAGGCTGGACTGAAGCCAGTGCCTTGGATATAATTATCAAAATATTAGAGCTGAGGCCAATCTTTGTGGCTTGAGATAAGAGGAAGAGACAGTTTGTACTCCAAGGCCTATTTTGAAATCAGAATCTTAATGACCATTGAAGTGAACACAGTTTTGTGCAAACATGGTGAATGCCAAACCACTAGAACAGGCAAGGACCTTTTTTTACTACTGTAGCTGAATCTTCCAGTATGCTGGGTTGACCCAGAAATATAAAGTTAGGTCTTCTAGATCTTCAGAATCCTGCTTCATCGTCGTTGTCGTCGTTTAGTCGTATCCGACTCTTCATGACCCCATGGACCAGAGCACGCCAGGCCCTCCTATCTTCCACTGCTTCCCGGAGTTGGGTCAAATTCATGTTTGTTGCTTCGCAGTCCTGCTTCATACCTACGGTCTATTTAAAAGAGCTGCCATTAAATATACCTATAATGTGAGTGTGGTACTCAGTGTGGTGTAGTGCAGTGGTCCCCAACCTTGGGCCTCCAGATGTTTTTGGACTACAACTCCCAGAAGCCTTCACCACCGTCTCTGCTGGCCAGGATTTCTGGGAATTGAAGTCCAAGAACATCTGGAGGCCCAAGGTTGGGGACCACTGGTGGACTCAGGAGTCCTGAGTTTAATTCCCTGGCTGTGCCATGGAAACTCACTGAGGGGTGGTTAAATATCTCATTTGAAAACCCTATTAGAGTTGCTATAAGTCAATTGAATGTGACATCATTTGAACCAAGATTTTTCAGGCTTATCTCCAGGGATGAAATAAGTGGTCCATATGACATAGCCTTTAAGTTTTCCTTTTCAATGTTTACAGATTCCTACAGAACGCGAGCTGCACAACAAAAATTCTAATACCATTCATCTGTGGATGAGTGCTATCAGTGAGCCAACTTCCCCCAACCTGATGTTCTCCAGACCAACAGCATGGACACCACTGGCTGGAGATAGTAGAAGTCACAGTCTGACATGAGTAAACACATTCAAGGAAGGATGAATTACAGATTTCAATGTGTTATCAGTTAATACTAGATATGGGCGTGAACCTCCGGGTTCAGCAGTTCATGCCATCTCTAGTCAATACATCATTCATGCCTACATGATATTCTGACTAGGCCAGTTACGGTGGTTAAACAGTTAATAACAGTAATAAAACGCACACACAGATGCTGAAAATGTTAGAGCCAGTACAGAGTCTTGAAGAAAAAAGAATCATAATAATAAAAAAAGAGGAAGAGGTTGGTATGAGCAACATTCTGGTATAGCCAATCAGTAGACAGATGCTAGAGTGAAGGGCCAGAAAAGAGTGAGACTGTAGTAAAGGTAGTCAAGGTTCCCCTTGACATTTAGTCCAGTCGTGTCCGACTCTAGGGGGCGGTGCTCATCCCTGCTTCCAAGCCATTGAGCCAGTGTTTGTCCGTAGACAGTTTCCGTGGTCACGTGGCCAGTGTGACTAGACATGGAATGCTGTAGTAGTCTCTGCCCTATATGAGTGGAACATGAATGAGGGTTTCTTTCTACTACTGTGTATAGAAATGGAGGAATGTTTTTTTTATATGTATTGAAAGGTAACACGGCAACTCTTTGATTTCTGAAAGTCAGAAGATTAACTGCAGTATGTGTTGCATTTCTAGAGGAACTGGATGAAAAGATTGGAAGTTCCATTGCTGCCCTTGTTAGTTTGTGATGCTAGCAGGATGTTTTGAGAACATGTTCTATAAAACAGAGATTCAGGGCTTCAGAGATCTTGGTTTCAACATGCCTTCCTTTTTATCTTGCAGTTGGCCTTGACTAAGCTTATTCAAAATGCCCTTTGATTTCATTCTGATTTACATTTAAGTAATGTTGTCCTGTGTGCATTTGTTTGGGAGAAGCTCAGCTAAATTCTGTGGAAATTAACTTGAGTGAAGTTTGGATCAGACTAAAAGCAGATGTAAGATTTCAGATGCAAGATGCAAATATATCTAAGTGTCTCCAAATATGTCTTCCTACCATATATTCATATACTGTATTTGATTCATAATTTCCTGCCTCTCATATGATGATTATTTTATTTTGCTTCCTCAGGAGCTTTTGTTTCATTTCTTTTTTTGTGTATTGGCTGAGAGCCTCTCTATGTGTGTGTTCCCACTTCCCATGTCCCTAATGATTTTAAAAAAAAATTGATCTAAACGTAGATTCCTGTAATTTCTCCTAGCTGCATTCTTGGTGTAGTTTTGGCATATTGAGTTCTTCAGCTACCATTTGACTTGTGTGTTCATATTAAAGCCAGTTATAATAACTTTTTTGAATAACATGATATAAATTTTCATCTTGCAAAGCTGTCCCTAACATGCAGAGAGCTTTCAGAAATACTGTAGTGTTTTCATTTTAAAGATGGGGTGTCTAAGAGGTTTAAAGAGATGTTTTTCAAGGTATCATAGCGCTCACTAGGATAGGGTAGGTGTAGTAAAAGTTCCATTTATACTCCATTTTTCCTCCAGTAATTTGAAGGGAACCTATGTGGCGCTTCTTTCCACTTTTCAGTTGTGGATTTCTGTCCTTCTAACTGCAAGATCTGTCAATGCAGTCTTTTTGAAAACAAGAGGAAAAGTCATTTTTTCTTTTAGCTAATTCTTTACTTTTTGCATGACAGAGTGTACTTGACTATGCATTTCAAATAATAGCTGCTTGACCAAGATATATTGGAACCTTCTCCCACCTGGGGCTCTCCTGCTGTGTTAGACCTTACCGCTAAAGGCTGTGCCAGCTGGAGATAGGAGTTACAGGTTGGCAGAGGTTGCTTTAGCTGCTAGCTCTGATTCTCCTGAAGCTGGCAATAGCTTTTCAGTGGGTACTGAAGTGATTATGTCATTTTAAACTGCCGTTATTTGCTTGAAGGCAGCTTGTTAGAACCAGTCCTTTCTCTCATTCCCTTTATTTTTCTCACTTTATTGCCACAAAGAGATTTATTGCCTTCGGTGTGCCATTCTTTTATCCTGGAAATTGACTTTCCTCAGATTCCAGATAATCTTTATAGTATGTGTGATTGCTACCATTTACGCTTGCCCAAGTCATAAACCTTATATGACCTGTATAGACTTGCTGTGCTTCTTTTCCTTCTCTGAATGAATCAAACCTGCTGGATCTGCCTGACGCATTTGGGTAAACTTTTAAGGAAGAAAAGAAAACTTTGGAACGTGGAAATATTATGCATTATGGTATCAGATAGATTCATTGACGGTAAGAAGAAGGCTGTTGATGGCTCTAGCTTCCTGGTGCATGCAGTGGGGTAATTTGGTGTGTAGTGAGAAGTGTGTGCTATATGCTGATAAGTGGCTTCCAATAGGATTTTCAAGGCATGTGAGATATTTAAGGAATGGTTCTACCAGTGCCATCTCCAGTGAGTTTCCATGGCCAAGTGGGGATTTGAATCAGATCTCATGAGTCCTAGTCTGTCATTTTATCCACTATACCCCGTTGGCTCCTTGAATTCAAAGGCCTTTTCATTCCTCTTGACTGTATGTGTGTAATATGTTCTGATGTAGCTTTGCAAGTCGTTATAGATTGCACAATGCCTGTGTTTGCAGAAAACTTAATGCCATTGACCTCAAAACCGGGGAAGAGAAACTAGCTTTATAGCCTTTTCCCCCCACACTATCTTACATATTTTATCTTTCAGAAATTGTCTTAATTTCTTATCCTTACTCTACACATTATGATGTCTCTTGAATTTTGCAGTAAAACAATACATTTGTTTGAATAGTCCACATGTGGAACTTAATAAAATGTTATGCAGGACACACAGAGACTGAGCTTGAATTATCATTTCCAAGAGTCAGAGTAGATCCACTAAATGAGTGGTTGAATTATACAGTACAGTGGTGCCTCGCATTACGAGCGCTCCGTTTTACGACGAAATCGCTTTACGTTGAAGGTTTTGCGATCACAAAAGCGATCGCAAAACAATGTTTCCTATGGGGGAATTTCACTTTGCGATGATCGATTCCCTGCTTCAGGAACCGATTCTCGCAAAGCAATGATTTTTGGCCAGCTGATCAGTAGTTTCAAAATGGCCACCGGAAAAAAACATGGCTCCCCGCTCTTTTCTGGGACGGATTCCTCACTGCACAGGCAGCGAAAATGGCCACCCTATGGACGATCTTCGCTGGAAGATGAGTTTCAAGCCCCTAGGAACGCATTAATCGGGTTTTAATGTGTTTCTATGGGCTTTTTGATTTTGCATTGCGACATTTTTGTTCTACAGCGATTTCGCTGGAACGAATTAACATCGTAATGCGAGGCACATCTGTATATCAATTATGTTGAGTCTGTGAATCTACTATAGTTGGGACTAGTAATAGGATAATGACTGTAAGGTTTTGCAATTCAGTGAGATTTCTGCCTCCCAGTTTTCACATATGACCACCACTTCATAAGAAGAAAACCTGAGTGGATTTAAGCATGAAGGGAAATAAAACATTGCTGCTGGTATTGGTGATAAATTCTTGTGCGAAGCTGAGTGTTTACTCAGCAGCAACCTTCCTAATTCTTATATCTGTCTGTCTGAGCTGCTCTTCTGCACCTGTACATAGTTGGTGGACCTCTGGGTTCTAGCACCCCATCCCTGACAGAAAGTAGGTCCTGCATTCCTGAAGGCTACCCTCCACTGTTCTGAGTAAATTGACAGGATTTTTAGGCAACAGCTGCATGAATTTCCTTGTCTTTTGCCCACATGAAAATGCTAATGAAATGTTTCATCCTCAAAGAAGGGATGTTACAGCCATTCCTGATTTAGAATCTGCAGCAACACAAATAGCACCAGAAACATTCCAACACACGTATGGGAAGAGTGCATTTTATCCCCTTAATCACTTTACTTATCCAATGGGCAGGTTTCTTGGCTTCCAACTCATTTCCGGATCTCCTCAGCTGACTGGTGTGAACATGAGACAAAAGTGTCATATTCAGACACATGGATCCTGTCTTCAAGTTTCTGATACACTTGAGTGATCTATTGCTTATGTCCTATTTTTAGAGATAGAGCTTACTTGCAAAGAATTTGTTCATGCAGTAATTTTATTTCTCATTTCTTTTCTCTCTTGATGGTAACCAGACAAAGGGTTTTATATTATTAAATAATTTTGAAGAAAAATTGCTGTTTTACTGCAAACCATCTGGTGACCGGCCAGTGCATTCTCATCTACCATCTGCCTGTTTGCTGCTTTCAATTATAAACAGTGTTTTTATTTTTGGCTTTTTAGACCTTGGGCATTCTCTTTTAAATACAAACCCTAAAGTCTTGTATGTTGTGACTTAAACTCTTATAATACTAAAAAGGACTTTGGAGATTGTCCTCATATGGTGTTCATCTGCATGGCATAAGGAAGAATATAGAGATGGAGGTGTTTGGGAATAGGATATTGAGCTAAACTGCCCCAGATATTTTTTCACAATACCAATCTCTAGATTTTCTCTCTTGAACAATTGCATTCAGTGGTTGCTTCTAGTCAATTGCATCTCAGAAATCTAAGGCACATTAGCAGGGAGTGTGTTAGACAGTATATGATATGTATGGGAGGGTGCTTACAATGTCACCCTCTACTGTGCATTTTAAAGTAAGTTATATGCCTCTTGCCACATTTCTCTGAGATACTGATTATTTTCTTCCAACAGGTGCAGCTAGCAGCGGCACAGAATGTTCTTGTGGACGCAACCACTTCACCTGTGCAGTGAGCGCCTTTGTGGAATGCACTTGTATCCCTGCTCAGTGGCAGTGTGATGGCGACAATGACTGTGGGGACCACAGCGATGAAGATGGCTGCAGTAAGGCAACTATTTATTACTGAGAGGGAGGGCTTGGCAGTATAGCATTAGGTGCTGTAAAGGGCACAGGTCACTTTTTGATATCATAGCAGCCTACATTGTGTGAAGGTAATTCTCACCATAATTTATTCCACTGTTAAAAGAGTCCAGCTGTGTACATCTCCATCAGGAACTGTGGGGCTCAGGGTGTGGCAACTGTGAGTGGTGTTGTTGAACTCTGATGCCGTCCAATTATTGCTGCTTCCTCACTGGCTGTCATAAAAGTCACAACTGTGAGAAGAAAAGGAAAATGTAACTAGCACATACTGCAAAGACCTTTAAACAAACCAGTGTTAAATGTTATGTCTCATCATCTCCCATCTTACAGTGAACTAAATAGGGTTTTCAAGGTAAGTGAGATATTTAAGGAGAAGGTTTACCAGTGCCACCCCTCCCCCATCTGCTAATGAGTTTCCATGGCTAACCCAGATGCAAGCCTGGTTCTAGTTCGACACAGTATCTAATACATCACACTGGACAGATGGTTCAGTGGTCAAGCAAGAAAGAAGGAAGTGGGAGAGAGAATGAGAAAAGGGAACACGATGAAGACAAATAGAAGATACAGAATAGAACATTAGGAGGCCAGAGGAGAGGCATGGAGACTATGGAGGTGAAGTGTGAATGAAAATGGAAGGTTCTCTAAAGGCAAAAAACCTGGCATTTGGAATAAGTCACGAAGAATCTTGATCTAGAATCAGTACTGTGCTTTTTTATTTTAACTATTAAAGTATTTTAAATAAACACAATTATCTTTGCCCCACCATCCATGCCACAAACTCCAGGGACAATTAGAAATGCCACAGTGCATTTCTTTGACCATGCAGGGAGACCCATATATCTTTTGAAAGTAGCCTATTAATGCACTAGGGAATAATCGGTCCTGACTGCATTTGCCTTGGTACTGCACTAGCTGTGAGAGCAGTTAGGTGACATATGTTTCCTTCTGTTCAATTCGGATACCACCAATGCTCGTTTGCTATTGAAACAGAGTGGGCAGAGAAGGCAGAGTTTTGTTGCTGCTTTTATCTCTCATCCATTGAACAACATATGTTGTATTTCTTTGGACTGATTTCATTCCCTGTATATAAACTGTACTTTTTATTTCATCCTCAAACATCCAAAATGTGGAACAGATGACATTTCACAAACAACCACAAATGTCAAGCAGGTAGCATGTTCACACCCTAGGAAAACATCCAGTGCATCATATTCAGCTGATCAACAGAGGGGGATGTGGAGGGAGCACTTTGCATTTGAACTTCTCTCTTTGTTTCTTTTAGTTTTGTAAAATAGTATATAAGCATATATGTACCTAAAAACTAACAGTTCCATGAAGCAAGCATTCTTGTTAAAACAGAGCTGAACAGTGGAACAGACTATCTAAAACATGGATGTTAAAACCCTTAAAGTCATATGACTCATGTATTTCTTTTTTATTCTCTGTGTTCATTACTTGTTTCAGTCTTCAGTTTTAGCAGAGCAAGAAAAGGGGAGTGCCTTTCAGACACTTCAATTCTTGTATCGACTTTACAGTGCAATCACACACCCCTCAGTTCTGCTCTTCTCCAGCCCATTTCGCATCTACGCTAGACTTTCCATCAAAATGACTACAGGGCAAAAATGGTATTCTTCCTGATAGATAAGCTTTAATAGAAATAAAGTCCAAAAATGAAATGTGTAAAATAATAACCTAAGGAAATCATTCTCCATAACTAGTTGAATATCTAGTAGTGATTTCTGAGATACAGAATTCAAGCAGAATATGTATCTGGCTTTTAATAAACTGTGTCTTTTGTTTTTCCTTTTGATCAAGAATTGTAATTGCACATTTCTTGTTGCCTGCTTCTCTGTGTTTCAGTGTTTCTGGTGGAGAAGCTGAAACTGCAAAACTGCAATTATTTCTATAGCCTCACCCCCCATCTCTCATGCATGATCCCTCTTAGAGTTACTGAATGTAAGTTAGCAGCCATAACTAGCTAAATCTTCATTCTGTGTTGCTCTTGGCTACTAAGCGTTGCCGCTGCTCTTTTACTAGCTGAAAACCAGAAGCATAACTTACGCTGCATCAGGCTGATAAAGTTAGCCCTCCCTAAAGATCCCAAGTCTCCACTGTGATCCCTTCCATCATAGGGAAGCCATTGAAGGACATGGGGGGGGGAATCACAGATGCTTGTAAAATTATCCCAAAAGTGGTGGTTTTAAGAAATTGAAAAATACCATTTTGTCTGGCAGCACCCAAACTCATCCCCACAACGAAAGAAATCTCGGTGGAGCCTTGGAACCTTTGGGGTGTGGGGGTGGAATCAGAATGTTTTAATTTCCAAAAAAGAAACTGTGGCTGATGACATCATTGGTTTTATGCAGAGTAAGTTAAAGCAACAGGATTTTGGCCATTATTGTTGTCCTCCTCAAATACATTTAAATTTTAGATTAACAGTTTTTAATAGAGAAATACCATGCTAATTGAATAGATAAGCTAAAGCATTGCAGAGCAGAGGGTACTTCAAATAGAAATGGGAGAGAAAATGAGGAAGAGTTTGGGGGAAGATCTAAGGTTCAGATCACATTGTGCATACACAAAATGTATAGAGAGGATGTGAAAAGTGAAAGTGGAGAGAGGGAGGGAAAGAGATATAAAACATAGTAAAAGATGGGATTCAGAACACAAATACAAGGACCAAGAGAACTGAATTTGTTTAACTTCCTTGTACCTTGTACCTTACTCTATATCATTTTCCTCCCCCTCTTGTCAACACCCTCCCTCCTCTCTCAGTCCAATTTTCTGCCCTTGGGATGTTTCCTTCTCTTTGATTTCCAGTCATGGGTGAAAGGATTGCTTTTACCTTCCTGGGTGTGGAACCAATAAACTGGGTTGGTTTTGAAAATGAAAACTCAATCTCCTGTGCAGATGTTTTTGCAAGAAATGGTGCTCTGAAAGTAGGCGCCGAAAAAGGAGGGGCAAAGAATTTGTTTTATTAGAGAATCCAAAATTAGCTGGTCATGCACAAGTAGTAGAAAGGGACTGTGCAGGAAAGAATAAAGCAGAGGTAGTTTAAAAGCCTAAGCAGAAGATGTCCGTCTGACAAGCCATCATCTTTGTACACTGTTTTGTACAAATGGATAGATTACTTATATATCTGAAGAGGGATTTACCTTTGGCGAATGCTCTGGGTGTTTGTGTATTTGGGGGACTCTGTTCGAGTGTTACTATATAAGATTCTTGTAGTTATGGTTTCCTTAATAAACCTTGCATGCTGCTTGGCCACTTTTTTTTAAAAAAAACTTGTGTATTGAGATAGCCTAGCATCTCATTTACAATTATTGTTTTTTCTTGTAAATTCTTTTGGTATTCTCCTTTGTAAATTCTTACTTCCTCTTAAAAACAATCAACTTTTGTGCAGGCTGTTTCTTCTTTATTAGCCAAGTTAACATTTGAGGGATTTTCATTCTTGCACAGCTGTCTGTCTTGTTTCCTTTTGTTCCATATGAATTTGTCTTTCTTTTTTTTACATGGGCTGTTTCCAACAAATCAGTATGTTGTGCCCTAATTTTTAATTGAATTGGGGCTATACAAAGAGAAAAAGTAGTACATTGGCCCTGTAGGGAGGTTAAAGGGACGGTTATATTTTATATGGGGGTGGGATGGGGAATAACAAAAAAAAATTGTCCCTTTAGTTGGAAAAGGTATAAAGAAGAGCATAGATATATTGGAACATCTTCTGTGGCTAACCCTATGGTTGTTTAACATCTTCCCCTCACATACAACTTCACTCTCCTTAAAACAAAAAAGAGTATTGTGAAAACCTAAAGACCAACAGGTTTTATTTGGCATAAACTTTCTTGATCTGTAGTTCACTTCATCAGATACAATGGCTGTAATTGATGAAAGCTCATCTCAATTTTTTAAAATCTTTAAAGTGCCCTGAATCTCCTTGGTATTTTTTGCTGTAACAGACCAAAAGGACTATCACCCTGGATATCTCTGCTACTTATTTTCATACAGGGGAAAGTGAAATGACAGTTTGCATTTGGCAGAAATAGATGAATACTGATTTGAATATAAAATGTAGTCACAAATACATTGATCATTTTTATTTAAACGATGAATGAATATGGATTTAGAGGTGCCTGAGCCTGAGCCTTCTCAGTCTGGTGAGGCCTTATGCCGAGCCATAATAGCCAGTCCTTTCTCCAGCATCTGCTATTTCTGTTGAGCTGTTTCTATACCCACATGTAGCCACTGATAAAATATGCATTTTCCAGCCAGTAGTGGAAGGTAACTGTCCTTGTGCTGTTAAGACAGGTATGTAGCATCACGGAATTCTTCATGCCCCACATGTCACACAGCACAGGCAGCTTGACTCCATCCATTCTCCCAGTAGCCGCCATATGGAGCCCAAAATTCAAGTAGCTAGATTTATGGGATAGAAGCCAAGAGTCTTGTCCAGAATCAGATCTGGCAATCCTATCTTCAGCTTAAAGAAAAGTTATAAAGGAGCAAGCAATTGGTAACAATGTATGATAATTAAAGCAGTAGTTCCCAACCCTGGGCCCCAGATGTTCTTGGACTACAACTCCCATAAATCCTGGCCAGCACAGCTTCTGTGAGTTTTAATCCAGGAACATATGAGAAATCAAGGTTGGGGACCACTGCTCTAGAGTCTTTCATAGGATGAGTTATTGGTTTCTGGTTTTCCACATCCTTGCCTTTTTGCAGCTGTTGCTCACATTTTAAATTTTCTTTTGGCAGGATTCCTTCCTCATGGTCTTATTTCTTGTATTATTTGATTTCACTGCTTCAGAACTTTTGAGCATGTAGCTTCTGAAGGATTATCTCATGTCTTTGGAGAGAGTTGCTCAAGGGAGGTTGTCTGCTGAGTTTTTTGTCTACCTGCCTCTAGCAAAGGTAGCTGCTCTCTCTGCATCAGGCTTCCTTCTGGTGAGGTTTGCTATCTCTCCATTATGCTATAAGCTTAGATGCTGTCATACTAATAACAATGGGCAGTCTGAGAAATGTCAGTGCCTGATTTGTGTCAGTCAAGCCATGCTTACCTATTAAGTTGGTTTCTACCTGATATCAAGAGCAACTCCGTTACTGTGTGCTTGTCTCCTAACCAGAACAGAGGACAACAAAGACTCGTGTGGTACTTTTAAAAACTAGCACATTTTGTTTGGCTTAAGCTTTCATATCTTGCTTATACATCAGAGGGAGGGAGCTGCCTGCTCATGAAATTTCACGGTATAATAAATTTGTTTGTCTTAAAGGTATGATTTGGCTGTTCGTTGTTTTTGCTTCAACAAACCACTTTGGGAAACACATAGAGCCCATCTTTGTTCCCTTAAATGACATTATTGAACATTTGATAATTAATTTATTTGGATTACTAGTCGCAGCTAGCATTGGTATTTATTCTGAATGTGGGTCATAGTGAAAAGCCAGTACACATATGAAAGCTTTCTGCACAGAGACAGCATGTTTCCTTGATTTAATACTACTCTGTTTCCCTGAAAATAAGATCTAACCTGAAAATAAGCCCTAGTTAAGTGAAATCCCACCTTCCACCATTGTGCAGCAACCAGAAGAACATGACATAACTGTATTTGAATAAATGTAGATTGTTGTACATAAATTTTTTTTAAAATCCCCTGAAAATAACCCCTAATATGTTTTTCTGGAGCAAAAATTAATATAAGACCCTGTCTTATTTTCAGGAAAACAGGGTAATCACCACTTTTTTCATAGAATTTAAAGTGATATATGTAGGTTCTTAGCAGAACTTGGCAAAATTAATTTATTTGGATTATATTTTCTAGCACTGGCCATACTGACTGCAATTCTGGGAGCTGTAGTCCAAAAAAATCAACTTCTTGAAGCTTCTTTGATGTTGACACGGTGATTAGATCCATACCTGCTTTGCTTGAGCAAGGTTTCTGAGTTCCATTCCTTCAGACTATGCCTCATTTAGGTGCCGCGAAAGAGTCTTGAAGCATGCTTTATACCTTCTAGTGGCTGGAATCCTGTTACTTGGCATGGTAAGTCACACTAGAGTAGGTCTGTTGAATCAGTAAGGATCTGGTGAGTCAACTCTTCCGTAACTAAAAATGATTCAAATGGTTCTAGTTGCAGCATATTGCACAAAAATAAGTCACAGTTAAAGTAGGCTCATTTGCCTCAATGGAACTTACGGAAGGGTTGACTCACTATATTCCCACTGATTCAGTGGGCTTACTCTACAGTAGTGTGATTTACTCTGCTAAACAACAAGATTTCGGCCTGTTTGTTTATGTGTGCTTTTTCTTCCACAAAGATGGTCACCTTGTTGATAATATGTCACAAATGGGTTTTCCCTAGGAGAGGTTGGGAGGGATGAAAACTTAATAAATTTAAACAGAATGTGGTATATTTAAGACTTGGAACATATTCTTGCTGTCCTAAATTTCAGCATTCATAATAAAGCATTTCAGGAGGATAAGCAGCAGTGGCTGTTTGTGCTGCTACTTTTTTCCTTTTCACCCATCACCATATAGGAATCCTTTATAAGATTTATAATTACTAATGGGATTACTGGCTGCCTTTTAAACTACCTGCATTTTAAGCCAGAAATAAATGTTAGCTGGGTACAGTTTCTCCATTGTAAAGATGGATATTTTGGCACATGAGGAGTTACAGAGTGCAACATCTTACTCTTGCTTGCTTTTTCCAAAACACTGTACAAGTATAATAAATACAAAATATAATAAAATACAATAAACCATAAACCCTATGGCTAACGAAAACTACCATTAACTAAAAATGCACAAATTAAAACCTGTTTGAACATTTCAGGGCAATATTCACATTTGGTCAAGGGCTAGGTTAGGGCAGCTTTAAATAATTCGGTCTTAATTTCCTTCCTAAAACCAGAGACGGATGGTGCCTGGAAAACATTTGTAGGAAGCTTGTTCCAGAGAGAAAGGGCCACGACAGAGAAAGCTCCATTCTTAGTGCTGGCTTTTTTTGCCTACTTGAGTGTTACAGTTCTTAACATCAAGGACTGTGTAGAATGGGTACTATTTTGTGGGAGAAATGATCTCCTAAATATCAAGGTCCTAAACCATTAAGGGCTTTATAGTTTATAACCATCTCCTTAAATTGAGCACAAAAACTAACAGAGAGCCAATGAAGGCATGCCAGGTCTGGAGATATGTGTTCATATCTGCTGGTACCTATAATCAGTCTGGCTGCTGCATTTTGGACCCGTTGAAGTTTTCATATTACAGTAATTCAGGGGCAGCCCTACATAGAAAATGTTACAGTAGTCATTGTAGAGATTACCAACACACAAACCACTTTTGTTAGGCATTTCTTCTCCAGATAGTGGCACAGCTGGGCAGTCAGCCAAAGTTGATAAAAGGCACTCTTGGCCACAGCAGATATTTGCACCTCCAAAGAGGGAGCAACGTCCAAGAATACCTGCAGGCTGTGAACCTAATTCTTAAGGGGAAGCGGAACCCCATTGAGGCCAGGTCCCTCTAACCGGTGCAATGACTTATTCTAAAAAGGATGTCTGTATCCATCACCACCACTATGTCTACTGGGGGGTAAAAGCAAATTTGAGAACTGAAATAAATGCATTTAAAAATGGGTTTAATCTTTCTGGAAAAGCAGGTAGGACCCTGTATTTATTTGCCAAGGTCTCCTGGAGATAGCATTTACTTCTCACCATGCATCTGAGATGTACTCCCAGTTTCTACCTGGTTAAATTGTAGAGGCAAAAATAAGGTGTGAACATATTCACTATCACAGTGCTACTTTGGTGGAGTTCAGTTTGATAAAAGTTGTTTGTTTAGGTTTATGAACTTGCTAAGGCTTTCTCATAGAAAATATACACAGCAAGGCCAACATCTGCAGATGTTTAAGACGTTACAAATTACGCAGTATCTAAAAAGAGACTCTTAATCTCATTAGGACCCTAGGAACTTTGCTAAACAGTTCATGAATGTTCAAGCACATGCTTCATCTTGCCCATCGGGCTTTCTTTGTTCCTGCCAGAAGCACCACAGCATAATTAATAAAGATAACTGATAACCTTCTCCCAGTGAGAGGCAATATCAAGAATAGTTGAGGAGTCTTCAGTAATGCATGCAGCAGGGCATAGAGTACCCTGATGTAGGTGTGAAGTTGTCTTTTTCTCTGCGCTCTCAAAGGACTGTAGATATGAAAACCCCAATTTTCTTAGGTTCACTTTAGTTCTGCCAAGTCCACTCTGTCACTTTAATTGACTTCATGTAACCCAGTTCTCCATGTGTATTTTGTAACTGTTATTTTATTGGACACTTCCTCTCTTTTTTATGACTTGTTTTGTATAGCAGAAAGAGACGGATTTGCTTTTTCATATGCCTTTTTCTTTCCAGACATGTAGGAGGTAGCTTGCAAGTGGACAGGAAAAAATAAATTTTACTTAAGTGAAGAGCTAACCTACTATAGGAATTTGATGTGAAAGACTCATGTGAAGGGAGATAATTTGTTTTGTCTCATAGAATTTTTCCACCTGCCATGAATGTGCAACTGTCTTTATTTAATGTGGTAAGACTAGTTGATTTTATGTATAAAGCAAAATTTGCACTGAGTTTAGTTTTCATATTTTCTGTTTTAAGAGTCAGCAGTGTTGTGTGTGTTTGTGTGTGTTATAAATGTCCCACATGGCTTAGTCTGGGATTGTAAAAGCGCTTCAAAGTGGCGTGCAGTTAGGTGTCTGGTTGTCTCTGTGGTGGAAGGGATGTGGGCTCAAGTGAGCCACTGTGCATCTTTCCCCACTCCCAAAACTCAGGTGGCCTTGCGTGCAAGAAAATCTCTGTGTCAGTAAAACTCTCAGAATGGAAACAGATAGAAGCCTGTCTGAATGACTGTTGAGAACCTTGGGCTACTGCAGTCCTTTACTCTATCCTTCCTTATACATGCAAAAGTGATAATGAGAACAAGCCTCTGGGCAGAGTGAGATGGTTGGCTTAGGTGACATTAATGGCAGCTCCTGTCTGTTCTGTCTGAACTTCCCTCGATTGGAGGGCAGAACAGTGTGTGACACATGGGAAGTCCTCTGCCCCCTATGTAAGCCTGCCTCTAAAGTTGTAAGTGAAAAGACACTACCACTGCAGATGATGACAGCAGCCACAAAATTAAAAGACGCCTGCTTCTTGGGAGGAAAGCAATAACAAACCTAGACAGCATCTTAAAAACCAGAGACATCTCATTGCTGACAAAGGTCCACATAGTCAAAGCTATGGTTTTTTCACTAGTGATGTATGGAAGCGAAAGCTGGACCATAAAGAAAGCTGACCGCTGAAGAATTGATGCTTTTGAATTGTGGTGCTGGAGGAGACTCTTGAGAGTCCCCTGGACTGCAAAGAGAACACACCTATCCATTTTGAAGGAAATCAACCCTGAGTGCTCACTGGAAGGACAGATCCTGAAGCTGAGGCTCCAATACTTTGGCCATCTCATGAGAAGAGAAATCTCCCTGGAAAAGACCCTGATGTTGGGAAAGAGTGAAGGCAAGAGGAGAAGGGGATGACAGAGGATGAGATGGTTGGACAGTGTCATTGAACCTACCAACATGAATTTGACCCAACTCCGGGAGGCAATGGAAGACAGGAGTGCCTGGCGTGCCCTGGTCCATGGCGTCACGAAGAGTCGGACAAGACTAAACGACTAAACAACAACAAGCAATGCTCAGCAAGATTCATCTGCCAGTACAGCTAGCTCTTGTGTGTGTGCTGTGAAGGGAACACCACCTTGTCTTTCAGCTTTAGGCAGCAAAATGTCCTGGGCCTACCCTGTACCTGAATTACTGGCAGATGAGGATTTAATTTCCTAGGGTCCAGCGATAGTCCACATTAAGAGAGAGGACTTCTTAATTCAGGTTTTGCTTCTCTGATTGGTAAGAGTTCGGATTCCCAGAAGATGTATAAAAGTATGTGATTGTCCACTCTAATATTTTTTTCTGTGGAAAAAACAATGGCCCAGTTTGAGTTGGCTAGCAACTATTGGTGTAATTGCTGTGTTACAAATGCCTTACTTGTTGGAATTGTAACTCTCAGTGAGCCACAGAAAACAGGGCTTGTAGAGAAAATGGCAGTTGAATGCTAAAATAGCCTAAGGAACCTAGAGTGGGGAAGACTTTGCAGCAGGATGAGAAATTTCAAACAGTCTGAGTAACATTAAACCCAGAGTAGGCTAGCATCAAAACCTCAGGGACTGAATAATGCAAATAGATCAAATTGCGTCAAATTCAGAGAGAAATCTCTTGCAAAGGAAAGAATAATGGCTGCCAAGATAACAGTAGATAAACTTCCATTTGGTTGAATAGCATCTGCAGTTAGCCAAAAGGAAAGAGATGATCTTCCAGGTAGTTGGACCCCATTTGCATTTGTTTAGTAATCTTCCTTTAGTGGCACAGGAATGTCAGGTATTCCTAACTGTACCTATCAGTATTCTGTTGCTGCAGGGCTTGTGGATCTATGGGCTAAAGATGTCATGGGCACTAGCCAACAATACAAGACCCCAAGTTAGTGATCTTAAATACTGTATTTAGTTCACACAAAGCCCTATATATAAATATAGTATGTGTTGCACACAAATTTATCTCTAAACCATGTAAATTATAACATTGACAATTCAAAACCTAGTATCTATTTTAAAATATGGCAGTGGTGCAGGGCATTTTAATCCTGTTTGATCTTTCTCAAGTCTACATAAGATGGGTCTGATCCTTGGAGGAAAAAAACTAATTTCTGCTCAATTTCAAATCAGTTGTTGTTGGGCTGAAACCTTTTTAATATTTGTTGTTTTTGATGCAACAATGTTAACATTCCTGTGTGTGGAAAACATTCATAAAACATGCAGTGTCAAAATAAACATCTGGGCTGGTACATTAACTAATACCTGTAGAGTAATAAACACATTTCAAGTAAACTTAATTCAGGCTACAGGTATTAGAACTGGTAGTGAGTGTTAATTTGACAGTTTCTTCCTGGATTCCTCTGAAGTTCCACAACACTTTGTTGTTTGCAGCAGGATTTCCATTCTGGAAAGTGTTGGGGATGGTGTGAATGGGGCTTTTCAGTGCAAGGAAAGATGTACACAGATACCAATGCTGTGAAAGAGTTCATCATGCAATTAAGGATACATGGGCAGAAGCCTGCTTCCGTACATTCATTGCCTTGACTGGGTTCCTCTTTGTTTGGAGTCATAAAAAGAGCCCTGTTTGATCATATCAAAGGCTTGCCTAGTCTAGCATCTTGTTTCCCACAGTGCCTAGTCAGATATCTATGGGAAGCCCACCCCCCCAGAACATCTCTGTAATGCCACCCTCCCATTTATGTTCTCCAGCAACTAGTACTGAGAGTCACAATGCTCCTGGTGCTAAAGGAAATAAACCCGTGAGCCATCCTGAAAGCTTTGTTCACCTAAAGGTGTATGAGATCTTTTTGAAGTTACTTGAATAGCAGAAGCGCATTTTAAGTGTGCACTATGTAAAAAAAAAGTACTTTCTGGCATCTTTTCCTGAATCCTGTACTCTTTGGCTACACTGGATAAACACCTGGTTCTCGTATTGTGAGAAAAGGAGAAAAATCACTGTGGTGGCATTTGCTACAGAAGACTAACATGGCTGCCACTCATGCTTAACCAACCAACCAACCAAACAATCCAAGATTTGTCTACTTGAGGTCTCCACATTATATATGGTGTGGTTGTGGATTTAGCAATTGTTTAGACCAGTGGTTCTTAACGTGGGCGATAATGCCCCCCAGGGGGTGATTTCATTTTTCAGGGGGGCGGTAGAACGAAAAGGGGCGGCATGGGGGCGCTGGAGCAGAAGGGGGCGGTAGGGGGGGCGCTGGAGCAAGCCAAACCTGTGAAGATGGCTGCAGCCTTTTTACAGTGTGCATGAATATATATTTTCCTCCAATCTTAATTTAGTTTCAGAGTTTTCATCTTGAAATTTTTAGTTCCTGCATTGTGGTTTGTTTTTATGCCCTTTTTATATTTCTTTTTGCGTCTTAAAATTCGCTTGCAACTAAATCATTAAATGTTACTTTTTGGGGGCATTTCATTTTCTTGGAATTGAATTTTGTTTTCAGGGGTCATTGGATTTAAGTGTCTTAAATAAATAAATAAATAAATAAATAAATAAATAAATAAATAAATAAATAAATAAATAAATAAATAAATAAATAAATAAGATATCATCACCGTGGGGAGGGGGGGGATGATAACTTCCTCAATGGCTCAAGGGGGCGTTTGTTTCAAAAGGTTAAGAACTGCTGGTTTAGACCTTGTGCTGACAGATTATACTTGCAGGTGCCAAATATAGGTATATATCCCTGGTCTTGGGATGTTTCAATATGACAAACTCTGATAATCCCTCTCTGTTCTGAAATAGCAGTCATTTTTCTGCTCTTCTCTTCTGTAGATTCAACTCCTCCATATATACTTGATTCCTTTCTTAATACAGTGGTTCCTGAGAAATTAATGCTTTTCATTCATGTTTTCTTATAGAAGTTTGTACTTAGGCGCTTTGGGCAAAGTTCCTCTTCACAGCGGCTTAAGATAAGGCTGGCGAAGCACCTTCTTTCAAAGGCCATACACCCTGAAGACTTCTTTGTTTGCATCACAGGCAAGCTTGGGACATGCAGGAGGTTCTCAAGAATTTTTGCCCCTTGTTCATGGAGAAAATGAGCTTACTGTTTGCACACAAACAAATTGTGACTGTTTCTCTTGCAGTAAACAAGGAAACATGGATGATCCTGTATTTCATTCCAGTGTCTATGATAATTATATCCACCTCTTTTTTCAAAAAAGCACAAAGGTTATATAGGTTAGCCTCTCCCCATCACAATTTCATTCTCAACAACACTGTGCAATGAGCTGGGCTGAGAAATAGGAGAAATATGAAAAGTTTTGTTTGGACTACAATTCCCAGAGCCCCACAGATATTATGGAAGTGGCCATTCTAGTAGTGGGATTCTGGTAGCTGTTATCCCTAAACAACTACTACTCATCTCTGGCAGATCACAACTATCCCAAGATGACCTAACAGTCTTTATGGCTGAATAGCATTGTGTGTCTTTATCTCGTTAGTTTGTGTTCAGTGCTGTAGCAACTATGCTGATTCTGTTCTGAAGGATGGCAACAGTCAACTCTAAAAGACTGAGTCTGTACATGGTGCCCTTTTCTTCATGTTGTTTTGGAACTTTTGAAATTATTGTGGAATCTTCCTGCAATCATCATCTTAGGTTTAAGAGTAAAACTGCATTCATGAAGTGGTAAACCCTGCATTAATAGGAACAGGTATTTCTTATTTTAGTTGTAAGCTGAGGGCAAAAATACAGTGGCCTGGTTTGAACATTTTGATTCTGGCTGAATTGGCAGACATGCCTGTTGGCTGTTGAAGAGGGAATATGGGGCCCCTTTTGTGTGTAACTGTTTCTCTGTGTCATTTTCCCTCCCACCCCTCTCATTTTCCCTAACCTGAACCTCATTTTTCATATTTAAGGGGAGTATTAAATTGGGAGGAACTGCTCCCTGTAGGGTTGGAATTTTCATTTTGAGCAGTTGCCTTGTGTGAGTAGCAGCAGCTCAATGGGATAATGGTATCTGCTCTGAACCAGCGCTAATGGCCTAACCCTGTGGGAGCCTGAAGAATTCTCCCCCAGAGAGCCGGCATGCAAATTCCCTTCCAGGCGGCTACTGCACAGGCCTTTGGTGATTAGTCACACTAGGGCTCAAGGCTGCATATGTTGGAAAGGGAGGGGTTTTTGGGGGGGGTTGCTTCCTTGAAGCTGCAGCTGAGGCCTGGGAGAATCTGATCAGCAGCGCCCGATTTGATGGGAAAGACAGCAGCAGTGCAAGCTGCCTCTGTAGTTCTGAGATTATTTTATGGGCAGGAGAATAATCTATCTAGAATTTAGTGAGTCTAAAAACTATGTTGATACTTAGGGACAAACAGCTTTTTCTAGTTTAGTAAAGGTAAAAGGTAAAGGTTCCCCTTGACAATTTTTGTCCAGTCATGTCCGACTCTAGGGGGCAGCGCTCATCCCGCTCTTCAAGCCATAGAGCCAGCGTTTGTCCAAAGACAATCTTTCCGTGGTCACATGGCCAGTGTGATTTAGACACGGAACGCTGTTTACCTTCCCACCGAGATAGCACCTATTTATCTACTCGCATTTGCATGCTTTCAAACCGCTAGGTTGGCGGGAGCTGGGACAAGTGATGGGCGCTCACTCCGTCGCGTGGATTCGATCTTACGACTGCTTGGTCTTCTGACCCTGCAGCAGAGAGGCTTCTGCGGTTTAGCCCACAGCGCCACCACGTCCCACTTTCTAGTTTAGCAGAACTCAATTGTTGGTCAGAACGGAAAAGTGGCTTTTGTATGAGATGAAGAGAGCACAAGTGGGTGATATGAACATTTTAAAAGATCTTTTGGAAGTGTCCAAAAGACCTTATAGGCCAGATGGGTGGGGTATAAATCAAATAAATAAATAAATAAATAAATAAATATAAATAAGTGTTTTTTACTTCTTGTTTTACAAGCGGTTGTAATTTGTTATAACTGACTCAAAAACTAAAACCATACATTATTGGTATACCATTTTGGATTGTGAACCAGCAAGTTTATGATCTTTTTCAACTTATAGGGACTCAACTTCCCATGAATATAACTGGGGGAAAGCAAAACTCCACTGGAGATAAATCTGTATGAACATTTGTAATTATGCTGCAAGATTGGAAGTGCTTGTGAGACATAGGTGTACTTTTCTCTTTGGATCTGTGTAACACTGAGTTGCTTCATTGTGAGCACTGTTTGCTACGAGAAGGTGAATGAAATCGCTCATATGAACGGTTCCTAATTGCTGTAGAGGAAAAACTAATTGCACATTTTGAGAACACATAGCACAACGCTTCTGGAATTCATAACATTTCAGACTGTAAATGGGGATCTCATGGCTGAATGTTTCTTCATATCATGTTCAGTAGTGTAGCCACAAATTCCGGACATGAGACTTACACAAACACTTGTCATTTGCCTGTCCCCTTCCTTCCTGAACACACATGCACACACTCCAAATTATGATTTAACTGCCACTACCTGAGAGCTACCAGCATGATTTTGACCCAACTCCGGGAGGCAGTGGAAGACAGGAGGGCCTGGCGTGCTCTGGTCCATGGGGTCATGAAGAGTCGGACACAACTAAATGACTAAACAACAGCAACCTGAAAGTAGGGAAACAGGAATCCATGTGAAGGTGATGGAGAAGCTGCCCTCTAGAGACTATCCCCCCCCTTTCTTACATAGCTTGTGAAATGCGGGGGCAGCAGCAGCTGCGGCTGTGGCTTTTCTACTAGGCTCTCCCATATTTCTACTCTGCCCCCTCCTTCTCCTAGGCTCGGGAATGGGACAGTGAAGATGCACAAAGAGAGTTCAGAGAGTTCTTTTACAAAGAGAAAAACAGTTTTCAGAGCTACTCCATCGGTGAGTTATAGGATGGCTCTTTTTCTGGGCTTTCACTGACGCCTTGTGTGTGTGTTCACAGACAAAGATAGTGGTGCAGAAGGCCAAGATGCAAAAGCAAAGTGTGCTGCTTATATACCGCCTCATAGTTCTTAAAGTAGTCAAGGTGGTTTACAATTTTTTAATTATACAGACTACACATTGCCTCTCCCCCCCCCCCCCCAAGCAAGCTAGGTACCCATTTTTACTAACCTCAGAAGACTGGAAGGCTGAGCCAAGCTCAGATCCTTTGATACCAAACACTGACTGTGAGCAGAGTTTTATCTGCAATACTGCAGTTTAACGACTGTGCCACAAAGCACCCAAGCTATCCTAACCAGGCAAGCGAGGGTGAGAGGATGTGCTAACTCCCTTAGATGGGACAAAATTCCACCCCCAACCAAAGAGGAAAGTGTCCGTATGGGATGGAAAGGGATAACAGTTTGGAAGAAGGAGCTAGTGTAAAGATTCCATGATTGTCTGGGGGTGGGGGTGGGGATAGATGGAAGGATCTCTAACAGGAGAAGTTCTGGGGCTTCAGTGACCTGTGGGGTGGTAGGGCTACATTATCGCTCAAATTTAAAAAAAGATTTGTGTTTTGCACAAACCTTTCTGTAATTTCTGTCTGTGTGTTTTGGGAGGGGCTATATCAATCAGGGGCAGCAAACTTGTTTTCACCAAAGGTTAAATTGGTTCTAGGCAAAGCACATTAAGGGCTGCATGGGAGGAGATGCTGAAAGAGGGAATGTTGAATGATACAGCTATGGGTTTTTTAAATGCCACATGTCTAATACATCCCTCATAATTTGGTGTCATTTTAAATTTTGAGAGGGAGTTATGGTCATTTTTATAATACCTGCAAGAAGACTCATCTAAAAGGATGAGACTGCCTGGCTTCTTGGTTCCAATTAAGTAAGCCTTGTGTTGCCCATTTCCCTTCTCTTGAAGGCTCAAGCAGGATTATGCTTTATTTACCAGCCTCCTGGCTCTGAGTGTGGGCCCCGATTCCATGTAGCTTCAGCTGTTTTGGAGTTGAGGGAAGATGCTATTGCTTTTTCATCAGATGTTAGCTGGATGGAATTAAGCTTGAAAGTGAATTATAAGACCAAGAGTATTTACACATACTTAAAAAGATAGGTTTATGAGTCTCTTTTTGTCCATCTCATTTCACTTTCTTTGTGTGCGTGTTTCATTCTGTTAATTTGTTAATTTATAGTTTTAAAAATATGCATTGCCTGAAATCTGTTGTGCTGTTATGCAAAAGGAGTAACAGGGACCTCTATAGATGTTATTTGTTGCACACTGAGTCATGCAATTCAATTTGCCACAGATAATGTCTATGGAGATTTCTTAATTTACAACAATTCACCTGTAAAAGATATGCCTTTTGTGTAACAGCATAACAGTATTTTAGCCAATGAAATACATACTTTTAGGTGCATGTGTATCTACCCATTTAGAATTGTACTCTGCCTTCAAATTCATAGTTTAATAGTTTAAACAACGTCACTAAACTGAGAGAATTGCAAAGCGTGTTATGGTCTAGATGGCACACTAGCACAGAAAATGTAAATCTAATAAATTAGATTTATACCGAGTTCCAGAATCATTATTACTTTGAAGACAAATTTGGAGAAAGGAGCAAACTGGTGAAAGAACTATGCTAAAGAATAGTAGGCCCCAAAATTATATTTAAAATTATTAATAATACATATCGTCATTTTTATTTTTGTGTAATGAAGCAAGGGAAGGGTGGTGTGTGTAAATAAGAGCAGACTCATTAAATATGAACCCACTTGCCTGTGGCAAATACATGATTTCCATAAGGTGAGCAGACGTGGCCCCATTGTGGAGATGGAAAAAAAAATAGGCCCAGTACTGTTCTCAGCAATGTAATTTTATTGTATTTTAAATGTAAGCCGCCCAGAGACCTTTGGGTAGTGTGGGCGGCATATAAATAAAATAAAATAAAATAAAATAAATAAATAAATTGGCAATACTGGCTGAAAAGGAAGCAGAACTCTCAAAAGGTAGAAAATGAAAGGAGAAGGAGAAGACAGGAAGCTCTTTTATAGTAGGAAAGAGTAACATGTCTCTGTCAAAGACTGATTAGATACTGAGTTTCTTGTGCTTTTGTATCGTTCTTTCTAACAACCTTAAAAAGATACAGTACCGGTAGTTAGCATGGATCACAATCATGCACTGGAATGGCAAGTCCAGTGGTGCCAAAACGGGGGGAACATGTGAGAGAAGCTTGAATGAGTGGAGCCCACCAAATCTGTTGAAAGATCTGTCTCATCTAGAGCTTCAAATGGTAGCTGACTGTAGAATTTAGGGGGGTGAAGTCCAAGAATTAATTTTTCCAACTTTGTTTGGGAAACAGAGCATTCTGTTTTGAATAGTACAGTAGTTCAATTATTCCCAATGTCACAGACCCACCACACCCTGGGTTTTGTTCCCAAGCGTCACATATTAATGACTTCTGTCATGAATCTGCTTTTCTCAAGAGACTTTATTGGGCAACTCCCAGTTCTAGTTTCATATGAGAGGGCAAAAATGCTTCTTGATCCTCATTATACAAACCAGTAGAAATTTGTCATATTGCTTCTACATGGAAAAGGCCCAGACATTTAAGCCTCTTTCTATCTACAACCTGTAGAAAGGGAATGGGAAAGGGTGCATTAGCAAGCCCTCATCCTCAACCTTCATGTACTGAGTCTAAGGTGAAAGGTTTCTGTGACCTAGTAGGCACACATTCACTTCCTTGTGCTCATGCATATTTTTCAATTCATTAGTCTGTTGCTGTGGGCCCTGGGGTTGCAGGCCCCAACATATCCATTGTTGTGGAATTTCGCAGCCATTGGTAGCAATTCCAGGTGACAAGCTTTTGGGAGACAGTGAAAGGCGGACCATCTGGCGTGTCATTCTTGGCCTGCAAGAGAACTTCTTTTCCTCTTGTCTCTTGTATTACTGCTGCATTTTCCCCCTCCTCCATTCCCTGTGTTTGGTTGTAGGGCGGAAGCCTAGCTGATGACAGTTAGAAGATAGCATCAGTTGACTGGGCAGGGATGAAAAGGCTTCACAATCACTACCTTTTTCTTACTCTCTTTTCTTTTTTCTTTTCTTCTTTTAAATAGTTGAAGTAATGTTTTTCTCTTCAAGAACACACCTGTCAGGAACAAAAAATACAAATAACAAAATCCTGTGCTACTCCCTTCTAGTCATAGTTGGCAGCCCTTGAAAGCATAGTCCTCGTAAGGCTGAGAGTTTCTTTCATCACTGAGAAGGAGAGTGGGGTGTGATTGATTTATGCCGTCCTTTTGAATCCTATCCTTTATGGATGGCGGCCTCAGTTTTCTAAGGGATTTGGGGAGGAGTGCATACTGCACAATTAGAAAAACTGTAGTGTTTCTGGAAATTTAGAAGAAGTAAAAAAAAGTAGCTAAAAAAGGTAACTTTTCCAAGATCTGTCACAATATGATACAGTACAGCTCACATTGTTTGTTATATATCTCACAGCTCTTTCTTTTAGTGTCCTGGAATTCTTTCTAGATCTACAGTTTATAGAGCAACAAATTTGCCCTTATTGCTCTTTTGCCACATAGGATCCGGATATTTTCTTTCACTTAAGGAGTGGTGTTTCTCCTTTTAGTGGTCTGAAGCACAGGAGCATCTCCATGTTTTTCCCCCTCATCACCTTATTTACTCACAGATTGTGCTAGAAATGCAAAAACTTTGCCCCATTGTACCACCACAAAAAAAGTTAGAAGAAGCTGAGGGGAATATGGTCTCCCTTGATATCTAGACAAGGGTTGAGGGCAAGTGCATGCCCAGAAGGGGTTGCTTCTGCTTCTCTGTCTCATGTTCTTGGAAAAATTGGCTCACCTATATATTCACCCTATATAGAGGGATGAGATGGCGCTGTGGCTTAAACCGCAGAAGCCTCTGTGCTGCAAGAAGACCAGCAGTCATAAGATTGAATCCACACGATGGAGTGAGCTCCCGTCACTTGTTCCAGCTCCCGCCAGCCTAGCAGGTCGAAAGCATGCAAATGCAAGTAGATAAATAGGTACCTCCACGGTGGGAAGGTAACAGCATTCCGTGTCTAGTCGCCCTGGCAATGTGATCACGGAAAATGTCTTGCTCTGCAGCTTGGAAACGGGGATGAGCACCACCCCCTAGAGTCAGACAGGATTGCGCATTTGTCAAGGGGAACCTTTACCTTTACTTTACCTATATATTCAGGATGCAGCTTTTTCTTTCAAAAACAAGTGCATTCTACAGGCAGGCAGTTGGGCCTACTTTTGCTACTAGCTAATGTAGCAATGTGTTTTTCTTAGAAGGTCAGTAAAATAAATACTTTCAGTGTGTTCTCAGAAATTGGTGACTATCTTAATTTATCTGTGTATGATTAAATGAATTTGCTGTTATGAAGAAAAGACAGACATAGAGTAAATGCTTCTTAGAGTCTTTTTGTCACTGCAAACATTTTATGAGGTTTGAGAGTGTTGTCTGTGAGTTAGATATAATGCTTGTTGTCATTTTTGTTGTTCAAGTTTGCATATCAAGTTTATCAAATTCAGTAACCAATTTGTTTGGGAGCGTTTGTGGGAAATTGTTAAGAAACTTCTAAAATCTTAGCACTGGAAAGCAGGTTACGGTACAATAAAAGATGGAGAGGTGGAATTAAATTTCCTGTTGTAAGGAAAGTAAAAATACTGACTGGCATTGGGAGTCAAATGGGTGCAATATCTGTATACTGTGGCAGATTTTCAAATTTAAGAGTGCTTGTTGTTTATATACCATTTCCCCAAAAATAAGCCCTAACCTGAAAATAAGTCCTAGTTTGAGTTTTCAGGATGCTCGTGATATAAGCCCTGCCCCCAAAATAAGCCCCAGTTAAGTGAAACTCTGCCCTCTACCACTGTACAGCAACCAGAAGAAGATGACATGACTGTATTTGAATAAATGCAGATTGTTGTACATGAAAAAAAAGTCTCCTGAAACGAAGCCCTAATGTGTTTTTTGGAGCAAAAATTAATACAAGACCCTGCCTTATTTTCGGGAAACACAGTTGCTGCCCTTATGTGCATATGGGTAGAAAAGTAAAGTATTCATGAGAGAGCCATGGGGCTCCTAATGATAGAGATTGTATGTCCTTAAGTCTACCATAGCTTTCAATGAGCAGCATGTTAAGAGTGACTGTTTCCTCTCATGAAATAACTCAAAATGTATTTCTGAGAAAGAACTGCCTACTCTACCGCTCCATTCCAGTAATCTCTTCAGCAATATTGTTGAATCTATATTTGTTGTCTTTTAAGCATAATTTAGTGTAATTTGAAGGGAATCACAGAATTATGTTTTCATGGAAGTAAAAACTGAGTTTAGGAAGAACCAGATTAGTTATTAATGGAATTTGGAATTAGATATTAATGGAATTTGGGAAGATTTGTGAGGTGTTCCTCTGGAGCAAATGGGTAGGATTTTTAGAATTGTACCTACCAGCAAAGTCAATACATATTAGTGAAACATAATGGCTTCCCCTAATAGCTTAATGTCTCTAATTCTTGCATTCCAGTGCTGCCCACTTGTTCCCCATTGGATTTTCACTGCGACAATGGCAAATGTATCCGTCGTTCATGGGTCTGTGATGGAGACAATGACTGTGAGGATGATTCTGATGAGCAGGACTGCCGTAAGTCAACTCTAGACAAGTATTTTATGCAAAATAATTTTAGCAGACCAGACAGAGTACTGCTGGCATTATTTCCACTATTATTGACTCTGGGAGTGTATATGTGACTAAATATTTGAGAGGCTATTAGCAACTGTTGTAACAGCTAGGAGTGTCTACCTTCAAATTCTCTTGAATTGTCAGCTATGGAAATAGCTTGGTCATCATAACCTGTGCCTTAGTAATTTTTCATTTGTACTACCATAGTAAGCTGTATGTGGGCCTGCCCATTGAGTTGGTTCAGAGGCTTCAGGTGATTCACAACACCTCAGTTATTGAACAGCATGCAAATATGGGGCCATATAACAACAACTTTCCACAATCTTCATTTCCTTCCTTTCTACCTCTGAGCCTACTCCAAGCTATTGATGTTGCCTTATAAGGCCCTAAAACAGCCCAGAGCCCAAGTATTTGTTGATTATCGACCTGACACTCTTAATTATGAGCTGTCTGTACATATCCATTAGATATCTTTAGTAACTCATTTTGTTGGTTTGAGGTGCATCTCTTCACCCATGCCGTTGAGTCCTTGTGAGAATACTTTTTAATATTTTGTTTCTTGAACAGTATTTTTGTATGTATTCATTACTGAAATGTTTAAGTTTTTATGGTATCCAGTTTCATATTTTACTTGTTGACTGTCTTGGGATTTGTAATGAAGAACAATATGTAAGTTTTGTATAATAATAACAAATAATCACTTGCCAGAATATGGGTGTTCTCTCTCTCTCTCTCTCTCTCTCTCTCTCTCTCTCTCTCTCTCTCTCTCTCTCTCTCTCTCTCTCTCTCTCTCTCTCTCACACACACACACACACACACACACACACACACACACACACACACACACACACGAGAGTTGGAATTGCTGCAGTAAACTGATGATGTACTATTTGCATATCAGTCACATGCCTATATTCTAGATGCATTTGATCATGCACCTGGAAAACATCTGACAAGTGCATTTAGCTTCAGCAGCCTCTACAATTCCTCTTACACATAGGTAAATATCTCATAGGATTTGAATCACTGTGTGTTCTTCTTTCCATTGCCAACGAATGACTTAGAACGTTCCTTTCACATGCTGGAAGTCAGACGAGCCGTCACGTTTTAAGTCTCCCAGATTTCCTCCTTCTGCAAGTCAAAAAGGCTCTTTGCCATGCCTCACTTGCTGCATGGGGGGGGGGTTCCCATGTTTCTCCCCAGACCATTTCCAGGTATGGATTGTTACAACTATACATTTGGCATACCAGCTCGCTCAAAAGCGTCTTCCTTTAGGCATTAAGGCTCACTCTACTAGAGTGGTTGCTGCCTCCACAGCCTTCCTGAAGGGAGTACCGCTCCATGACACCTGGGCAACCTCTTCCATGTTTGCTGCTGTTGTTTCTGACTTCAGCAGCTCTAGGTGTCTAGCAGTCTTGTCTAATGTATTTCAAACTGTACACTTTGCTAGATAGGATGCACTTCATCAAATAATTGAAGTCTGTGTTCTTCTATTGCTTCTCTTGGTGCTGCATTCTCATAACAAAGTTGTTTCCTACATTGAAAGAGGTCATGATTCCAAGACTACTGTGTAGCACACAGAGGTCTTTGGGCTTGTAAAACTCTATGCTGCTTTAGCCTGCTTCTTTGTAATACTGTGTCTCTATACAGCTCCACGAGAATGTGAGGAGGATGAATTTTCATGTCAGAATGGATACTGCATACGCAGCCTGTGGCACTGTGATGGAGACAACGATTGTGGGGACAACAGCGATGAACAGTGTGGTTAGTGGCTTGACAGTGATAAGTAGCAAGTTGTTAGGTACAATATTTGTACAGCTGTCTTTTATTCCAGTGTTGTTTTGGGGACAGTTCATTGGAAAAGAGCTTGGATGAATTTCTGTCCTGGGGTCATGGCATAGATGTCTCCTTGAGTAGAGCAGACAGGAGGGTTCTCTGAAATTTTGTTGATCATGTCCTACAAATGGTACATTTAGAGCTATATTGCCAGTTGTGGATGTGCACTGTAGCACAAGTGGCTGGTTGGTTAATGTTTTTGAGTTCAAAACAGAGGTAAATATCTGCAGTTAGGTCATTGCAGTAGGAAATAAAAAAGTTTGGCATTACTATCCTAGCAGATAGGAACCATTGTAGAGGAAAGTTAAACTTTCAGCTTGATGAATTGAGCAACTGGGGGCCATGTTGTTTGTCTACACCACCAACACCAACAGCTTCTAGATAGTCTGGGATTCATGGTTTGTCTTGCAACCCAGACTATACTACCTTGTAGAATATAAGCAGCTCACTGTAACTTTGTTGTGAATTTATATCTGTTCAGAATTACTTTAAAAATAAAAACCCATTGGTCATATTAAAGAGAAAAAAGAGGGAAATGACAATCTAATGTGGAGAGTAGATTTGTGGGCTAGGGAAAGAGGTGGGTTAAGCAAAGCTTGGAAAAGACATGCCAATTGTGAAGTTCTGGGAGTTTATTTGTTTATTTAAAAACATCTATTCTGCCTTTCTCCCCAAAAAGACCCAAGGCAGCTTACATCACTAAAACAGTATTTAAAGGCTAAAGCAGTAAGTATACAAATATTAAAAAAGAATTAAACAAGTATAGGTATTATATTGAAATGGTAACTAAGGTCAATATTAAAACACATTTAAAACACATTTAAAACATCAGAGCACAACAGTCCATTTAAAACCCCTTCTCAGACCACCAATCATTAAGGAAAAACCTGCCTGAAGAGAAAGGTCTTTGCCTACCTGTGGAAGGACAGCAAAGTTGAGGACAACCTAGCTTCCTGTGGGAGGGAGTTCCAGAGTCTGGGAGCAGCAATAGAGAAAGCCGTCTCCTGTGTCCCCAATAGACATATCTGTGAAATTGGTGGGACGAAGAGAAAGGCCTCTCCTGATTATCTTAATGCCCGGGCAGGCTCTTAGAGGGAGATGAGGTCTTTTAGATAGCTTGGACTTAAGCCATTTAGGGCTTTGTAGGTTAAAACCAGCACTTTCAATTGTGCCTGGAAACAGATTGGCAGTCAGTAGAGCTGTTGTAACAGGGTTTTTACATATTCCCTGTAACCAACCCCAGTTAACAATCTGGCTGCAGAATTTTGGACCCTTTGGAGTTTCCGAGCACTTTCCAAAGGCAGACCCATGTAGAGTGTGCTACAGTAATCCAACTGAGATGTAATTGGGGCATGTATTTTCCCAAGCTTCAGTTTTAAGGCACCCTCAAGTGCTGAATGAGTGGAATCTGGATCCCAAGATGGTGTATATTAGAGTGATAGTTGAAGTGAACTGTGCCTTGTTTTGTCTTGCAGATATGAGGAAGTGTTCAGACAAAGAATTCCGCTGCAGCGATGGCAGTTGCATAGCTGAACACTGGTTTTGTGATGGAGATACAGATTGCAAGGATGGCTCAGATGAGGAGAACTGCCGTAAGTTAGCCTGTCTTTCTTCAGTGCTGGTAGTATCCATGATCTCCATTCTGCTGCCATGCAGAGGTTCTGTAATGAATCCCAGGCATGCCTCAGTATTCTCAGTCTTTCTGTAGTGTCCTATTGTGATTTCAGCTTTGCTGTGCTGTAGAAGATACATAGATTAGTAGTGCAAATCTTGCCAAAAAATCATACTCCTAAGCCCAAATCCTTTTTGCTTAAATTACATCACCCCCATCTCTCTTTGATAACAGCATGTGTCTCTGAGCTTTGAAATGATAATTGCTATCAGTTACTGTAGCTGTAGCCTCCCAGAACTCCTTTCATTTTGAAGGAATAAATGTATTCCACCACAGTTCCTTTCAGAGCTTTTAGAATGTTTGCATTAGTAGAATACAGATGGGGAAAGTTATTTTAGAGTTGGAAATCCTTGTAATTTTTTCATGTATCTGTAAGTTTCAAGAATCTGGTATTCTGCTGAAAGAGAAATCAACATAGTTTCTATTCATAATTTCAATGTCTCTTTATGCTCCTCTGTGGCTGTTAATTAATAAATGCTTATGGAAACAGGAGAGTCATTTTGAAAATATATTTTTGCCCAAATAAAGGGTGTAGGAATACACCTGACTCCCATCCTTGCACATACATAATGCTGCTTGTGAGAAATCAAGTGTCCTAAGCGTTTTCATTCTTAGCCAATCCAAACCACCAGTGTTATTCTTCTTTGTGGTCTCTGTGAATGCACACCGTAGGGTTTAACCTGCACTTGTGCAGAGGTTTCCAGAATATTCTAGAGCTTTATTACGCATTCACCAGGACCACTCCCCTAGTACACGTGGTCCACCAGTCCTGCCGATCCCCTCAGTTCCTTTTTGCTGCTGCTGAGGTTTTATCTCACAACGACCTCTCCATTTGCCAACTGCTTTCTATTTCTTTCTAACAAAAAATATAGAGGGAAAATAGTAAGAGACTTTTCAAGTTGTTTCTCCCTCTTCTGATTGCCTTCCCTTGCCCTTCTCTTCTTGTCATTTATGGCCCCTGTAGCTCAGTTTAAACGGTGCACTTCATGCCCCAACAAGATCCCTCGCTCAGACGGGCCCAATCATTGTCTCTTCTGCCTTGAAGAATGTCATCTACCATCTTCCTGCCAGTTTTGTAAGAACTTCACCAAACAAACACTCAAACTCTGACAGCAATGCCTTATATCTTTTCTCTGGGGACGTTCTCTCCATCTGGTCCAGAATACTATGGAAACTACTCAGACTTCTTAATTTCACGATAGATCCCCTGAGATGCCCACCACTTCCCCGATACCGAAGTTATCGTCATCCAAGGCCAAACCTAAATCTATCTCCAAATCTAAGTTTTTGGGATCGACAGCCAAGTCAACACCGATACAGAACCCGCCTTCAGTATTGGAGCACTCCCAATCAAAAAAGTAAAAAAAAAAAAAAAAAAAAAAAAAAAAAAAAAATCCTCCTCGGATTCCCAAACTACTAAGAAGTCTTCCTGTCTGACAACTGACAAATCCACATCGACAATTCCTGTTCAGGTCCAACCAACCATCTACCTTGACTCTTCGGATGATGATTCCATACAACCACTATCCAGCCATCCACCCTCTCCGCTTCTTGCCCAATCTCCTTCATGGGCCAACAACACTTCGGCTGAAGTGACAGTTGTCTTGCATTTGGCACATTCAAGCCCCAAATCCATGGGTTGCTCAGTCTCTGCGTGTGATTTGGAATCAGCTTCTGCCTTGCCTGACCCATCTCCTCATAAACGAGCTAGGAAAACACACCATACACCAGAGACTTGCTGATATTATGCCGATCTTGTACAACCTCCAACCTCTACGGGGCTGTTGGCATCTTATGACTCTCTGACTCGATATCGCCATCCAAAGCGAGTCACACTTTACGAACCTTAGTATGAGCCTCCCCCTAAACACTATTGAAATCAAGCGTATCTATATTGGCAACCTGATACTGGACCTTACATTGAGCCCAAACGCTCCCGGTATACGTATTATCCATCTGATGCATCGGACTCACCATCTCCTCCTCGGTGCCATTCACAGTCCCATGAATATTATCAGATCTTGTCTGAGGACGACACCAGGACTCTGCCTCCAGTACCAAAGCCGCAAAAGCCCTCTGATCATTGCCCTGAACCCATTGCAAAGCAACCACCAACGGTACCGAAGCGATCCCAGCCATCGGCTCAAGTTCCAGTACCACCTTCTGAACCCACTGCCATTATCGATCTAGGCCAGACCTGGGCAAAGTGCGGCCCAGGGCCACATACGGCCCGCGAGCCGCTCCTGTCCGGCCCGCCGGTCGTCGCTCCAGTCCGGTGTTCACGCCCAAGACAGACTGGATTTCTCTCACTGAACAAGTTGAACATCAAAACCATTTATAGCTTTTTGTCTAAAGTTGATCAGTTGCTTATCTTTAACATACAGCAAAAAACCTCTTTAGTATTTGTGAAGATTAACAAGTTTAAAATAAAAACAATCATAACATCACTGTTTCATTTTATTTTTAAGTAAAGTTGGTTTGGCCCCTGAATACAGTTCAGATTTTTAATGTGGCCCCCTATAGAAATTAATTGCTCACCCCTGATCTAGTTGATGCCTACTTTCATATTACCATCTGCCAAGATCACCACAAGTTTCTCCGATTCTCCTTGGGAGATGTAGCCTACGAATTCAAGCCCCCCCCTTCGGACTTTCAACTGCTCCATGGGTTTTCACCAAATGCATGGCTCCTATAGCGACTCATCTCTGCACTCAAGGAATTTCTATTTTCCCATACATAGACGATTGGTTGCTGGTGTCCCCTTCACGTTCTCAAGCCCTATGAGATGTACAGTGGTGCCTCGCTTAACGGGCGCCCCGTTTAACGACGAATCCGCATAGCGATGCGGACTTTGCGATCGCAAAAGCGATCGCATTGCAATGTTCCCTATGGGGAAAATGCCGGCGGGCACTTTGGAAGGAGCGCGGGGGAGGGCTCCACCGCGGTCCTTCCGAAGCACCCGCCGGTCAGCTGGGGGAAAATGCCGGCGGTAGCTATTATCTTGGCTAATGCTAGGAAACCTGCCACAGCGCAACTTTACACCTACAAATAGGCTGCCTTCTGGAAATTTGCAACTCAACGCAATCTTCCAACTACACTGACAACTCTCCAAGCAGTTATTGTATTCCCTTCTTACCTTTTTGGTCAACAGCTTTCCCTAGCAACCCTTAAGGTCTTGAAGCAATTCCTTAGAAGTATTTCCAATATGTGGCCTTCCAGCCCCCAGCCCCATGGTCCTTACACACTGTCCTCTGTGTTGCCTCACATTACCTCCCTTTGAACCTCTTGCAACCACTTTGGAACATCTCCTCTCCCTTAAAACCCCTTTTCTGGTCGTTATTACCTCCACTCACAGAGCCTCGGAGCTTGCCGCTCTTTGTGTGGACTCTCTATTCCTCCAATTCCACTCTGACAAGCTTACCCTTTACCCAGATGTTTCCTTTCTTCCAAAGGTTGTCTCAGATTTCCACCTGAAACAACCCATCATCCTACCTACCTTCTTTCCATTGCCAACGAACAACTTAGAACTTCCCTTCCACATGCTGGAAGTCAGACGAGCCCTCACGTTTTAAGTCTCCCAGATTTCCTCCTTCTGCAAGTCAAAAAGGCTCTTTGCCATGCCTCACTTGCTGCATAGGGGTTCCCATGTTTCTCCCCAGACCATCTCCAGATGGATTGTTACAACTATACATTTGGCATGCCAGCTCGCTCAAAAGCGTCTTCCCTTAGGCATCAAGGTTCACTTCACTAGAGCTGTTGCTGCCTCCACAGCCTTCCTGAAGGGAGTACCGCTCCATGACACCTGGGCAACCTCTTTCATGTTTGCTGCTCATTACCGTCTAGATGTCAGTAAAGACAGATGTGGTCTTTGGTAGGTCTGTGCTCTCTTCTATTCTTCTGTGACGTCCCTCTTCTGGTAAGTCAGCTTGTTAATCACCCTATAGTGTACATTCACAGAGACCACAAAGAAGAAAGAGAGGTTACCTATCTGTAACTCTAGTTCTTTGAGTAGTCATCTGTGATTTCACACTTCCTGCCTGTCCTCCCCTCTGTCCATCACATGTGTTTCATTTTACTCAGCGGCGAGCAGTTTGGGAACTGAGGCACTAGCCAGGATGGGCGGGTCATGTGCACTAGGGGGGTGGTCCTGGCGAACGAGTGTTAAGCTCTAGAAGATTCCAGAAACCTCTGCGCAAGTGCAAATTAAACCCTATAGTGTGAATTTAACCTATCTTTCTCATTGCTGGTAATATTTGGGCACATGTAAGAGATTGCTCTAGTTCTAATTTTGTGGGTCTACCAAGGCACCCACTTTGAACCACATATGTCCTTTTAAGTTAGTTGGTTTGTTGACTTAATGCAGTAACATTCAGCATGTTGTGCATTTTGTATCTCCTGACTTCTTTTCGTGGTGTGTGTGTGTGTCTGCTTCCTGATTACTAGGACTCTGAACCAGACCTTGAGCAAAGATTTTGTGAGTCTGGGAAAGTGGCTGTAATAAAGTAAACTTTATTATAGTTTAGTTTGTGTCATACAGTCCTAGGGAAACACTGCTGATAAATGACTTCCCAGGACTTTTCCCTCCCTCCCCGTGCTCATTTAGGTCATCCCTCCCAAACTTCCATGGACTTGTTGCTGAATAAGTTATCACAAGTGAATTAGTGAATGGGTTTGGAGTTAATTCATGCAGTCCTGGGGGAGCCACTCCCAGACTTTTGTGGAATGCTCGCTTCTGCATGTCATCTAACACATTTATCAGGTTTCTATTTCTGTCCAACCCAAGCACTTGCTAGATTCTATGCAAACATGCCGAACTCCCTTGTTCCTCCCTTTCCCACTTCTGTCTCAAGGGCATCTGACAGAATTTGTTCTAGATACGGTGAAACTTCAAAAGGTTTGGGTTGGGGGTATGTGTGGAGAAAACAGAGCTGCCAGCTCCTGAAGGGCAAGGGTGGGGAACAGCAGATAGTGTATGTGGGGAGAAGGGATGTATTTTATCTTTCCAGATAATGAGAGATAGGCATGGTACCAAAGCTGCCAAGGTATTTGAGGCAGGGAAAGGTTCAGAGAAGAAGCCAACTTCACTTTCTCCTCTCCACTGGCTGAGCCTTCTCTGCCAGGTTATCAAAACACATAACTCCTCGGGAGTGGAAATCTTACTCTAACCTTGTCACATTTAGTGGGAGGTTGAAATGCAGTGAATAAACTTAGTTTGGCACAAATGCCTTTATCTTATCTTCGGGTTTTGTTATTGCTGTTTTTCTTATTTTAAAGAGTAGTCAGTAACCTCTTTGTCCTTTTCTGTTCTTTTGCCTGCTACTGATTGTCTGTGGATGATGCATGGCCAGCAAGGAAAGCTTAGGCTCACTTGTCTGGGTGAGCCGTGCATTGGATGGCCCAGTTGCTTGCTGTCTTTCTCCAAATGCTGCTAGTTTCTTTCACTCCTACCTGGACCCATCTGAATCAATGTGCTGTTGCAGTGTTGCTCTGTCTGCTTCTCAAAGTCTCCTTTCTGTTACTGCTTTGTGGATCTGAATCTTGCCATCCTACCAATGGGTTCGTGGCCACACGGTCATATAGAGAGAATTCTGTTCTCCTGTACAGTTCTCCAGAGAGAGCTTTTATCTGTACTATAAAGAATTGGCTTGGAAAAGGGCAGCATTATAAAATCTTTGTCTTGGATTATCCTGCGTCCTGCACAGGGTCAGAGTGTGTCTGGGAAGATTTCTTGTGCCAGAGGGGGGCAGAGAGAGAGGTTTGTTCTGGCCTCCGCTTGAGAAGAATGTTACTCTTCAAAGGCCTGGCACTAATCACGATGTCTTCTACTCAACAGCTTTGGCAAGATTAAGCCCTCAAACCAGCAGCTCTGTTTTTCAATCTTAACAGTTTGGCTAATTCAACCTATGCATAGTTCCTTCTTAGGTGTATATGGGTGTGACTCCAGGGATGTGGAAAATTATAGCACAGTGATGCCCTGGAGCTCTCATACAGGTTAGTTGGCTCTTTGAGCCCCTTAGAGAACAGGAGAGCCCTCGTGCTCTCAGCGCATGATAAATGTTCATTGAATTATAGAATAAGTGCATTGGAAGGGGACTATAAGGCCCTCGAGGACAAGCTCAATGCAGAAAATCCAGATCAAAGCAGATCTGGCAGATGGTTGTCCAGTTTTCTTTTGAGTGCCTTCAGCGTTGGAATGCCACCACTCTTGTAGTTCATTGCAAGTGAGTTCACACACAATGTTATGTGCATGATCATCACCGATAACACTTGCTAATTGGATGATGATTTTGCACATGTTAAACATGCCAGAGTTTTTAATGTGGAGGATGTTTTCTATATAGGAGTTTATATGGGGATGCCTGGGATTTCTGATAGCATTTGTAAAGACATGTCTCTTCTGCAAAATGCTGCAGGACTCCTTCTTAGTGGCATGTTATTCCTGTTGTACCATGATGTGTAGAGTGAAGGCTGTGTACAATTCCTCTTGCACTGCCAAGTTCAACATGCCAAGTCTGTGCACAGATGGTGCACTGTATCAAACTGTCTAGATTAGGTACCTACATTTGATCGCTGATGTTCACGCCTGTTGCAAATACAATAGGTAGGCACTTATAAAATGGGAGGTTTTTCTTAGTAGTTGTGAGTGGTTTGCATATGTGAATACTTGGTTGTTGTTGTTTGGGTGCATAATAGAGAGAACAGGCATAAATTCCCAGAGGCAGCTGCATTAGTCTGTAGCATATTGTAGCAAAACCATCAGAGTCTTGTGACATGGAGACTAGCAAATTTTCATCAGATGTGTGGATTATAACCTCAGTAGGCAAGTTCATGAAAGTTTACACCAAGTAAAACTGGTTTGCATTCAAGGTGCTGGAAAATTCTGTTGTTTTTTCTACAAATACAGAAATGGATAATATTAAAGAATGGTATAAGACTTATTCCTCATGGATGCATCTCAGGCAGTGAATACTGTGTCTGGAAATAAGACTTATTTGCAGGCAATTGCATTTCATTCCAGGTAGCCCTGTGACAGGTCTCAATGCTGTGGCAAACAGTGTCTGCCTCTGTCTCTCTGTGACTTTCTTTTATTCACAGTGTCACAGAGAAAGCTCATCTTAACTTCACTTGTTTTCTCTTTAGCGTCAGACATTCCAGCAGCAACATGTAGCCTGGAGGAGTTCCAGTGTGCATATGGCCGCTGTATCCTAGACATCTATCACTGTGATGGAGATGATGACTGTGGAGACTGGTCTGATGAATCTGACTGCTGTAAGTTACCTGGCAATGGCGTACAGGTGGTTTGATAAGCACGCAGAGTGCGCTGTCAGTGGCGATTTATTTATTTCTTTATTTATTAGATTTCTACCCCACCCCTCTAGACAGTGTCTACTATTGCCTGACCTCAACATGTACAAGGATCTGATACCAATTTTTCCTTTTTTTCAAATGGGTGGGAGTTCTTTTCTGAACATGCATATCCTCCCTGGCTCAAAGGCTGGCACTGTCATTAAAATAGACAGTTTATATGCTGAAGTGAAATTCTACTCAAGAGTTATTGGATACTGTAGAAACAAGAGCTAAGGACCAGGGCTGGAATTTCAGTCAGATATATTCATCAGTAGAAGAGGTCATAGGAAATATTTTTGAAGAGTACCCGCCATATTCTACATGGCTAAAGATGTCCAGCATGTTGCCCATTGTCTTTCTTTGAACACTTGGGGGTGTTAACTCTTTTAATCTGGACTTCATGGAGTGTGGAGATTACAACTTGCTGTCTTCTGTGTGTAGCCTCGCATCAACCATGTCGCTCTGGAGAGTTTATGTGCAACAGTGGTTTGTGCATTAATGCTGGATGGAGATGTGACGGTGACTTTGACTGTGATGACCAATCGGATGAGAAGAACTGCAGTGAGTACCTTCAGGCTTGTGCAGGATGTTCAGCATAGGGACAATGAGAAGGATGATATGGTGAAATAAGAAACAAGTGTATGAAGCCAGCAAGTCAGATCTGCTAACCTGTCTCACTTTTATTGATGCAGCAACATCTATGTGCACAGCTGACCAATTCCGCTGTAAATCTGGCCGCTGTGTCCGTCTTTCATGGCGCTGCGATGGAGAAGATGATTGCTCTGATAATAGTGATGAAGAAAACTGTGAAGAAACAGGTGAAAAACTCCTTCCTTGCATTCAGCTTTCCTGTGCTAGGCTCAAGTGCTAATATTATACTATCCAGAATTAGCGAAGGCATTCCAGATTCAGTTTTCTCCAACTTTCCTGAAATTCAATCCTATAAAAACCACAGATACTCTGTGTGTGCATATCTGTGAGAGTAAGAAAAGAATCCTGCCTGAATAATAAAGATTAGTGGTTGAGAAGGACTAGTAAAAGGTCATGAAAAATGAAGCTGCAAACAGACTATATATTTCTGTTTCCGATTATTCCATCTGGGTTCCAAATTAACAAACGTGCAGGAAACAAAGAAGTCTGATGATGCAAACTCGTCAAAAACAGCCATTGTGTTTGGGTGACAAATGATTAACGAAAAAAGGAGTCAGTTTCTAGGATTTTCCCTTGCTTGGTGTCCCTTTGTGAAAGAATGGTAGAGAGCACAAGAGAGTATTCTGAAGACAATATTGACTGCTGCCATTGGAGTTGTCAACAGTCAGGCTGCCCTTTGCTATGTAAAGCTTGGTATCCTTTTTCCTGCTGGCAATGCAGGCCATGATATAGTTTAGAAATAGTGAGCCATTTCCTGGAATTTTGAATCTTGGATATAGAAGCACAATATCCCACTTTCATAAACCAGAGGATTTTTTTTTTAAGAATTGACAAAACAGATCTTGATGGACAATGTTCCGTGGAAAAAAGAAGAATAAACTAGCTATTGAAATTCTGTTGTGCATAGCAGAGATAATGTCATCTTCGATATCAAATTGCTGCTGATTAAAGGTGATATTGGGGTTTATGTGGCTTGTGAATAATTCACGCAAAGTTATGTGCACCCCAAAATCCCCAAAGGAAGTCTTTAATGACTTGTCATTGATGATGGTGTCATCACTGCTGCACGAACGGGATTTCATCTAATATGTGTTTGAAAATGTATACACTTGAGTATCTTTATTATAGGAACTGAAATCCAAGCTAAATATTAGTATAAGATTTTGGAATTGTTTGAAAAATGGCTTAAAATGGAAATACACTAGATTGCCAACTCTAACTATCCAAGCATTCTTATCTTCTCCTCTAGGAAGCCCGCAATGTGCCCCAGATCAGTTTCTGTGTGGGAATGGGCGTTGCATTGGCCAAAGAAAGCTGTGTAACGGTGCCAATGACTGTGGAGATGGTAGTGATGAGAGCCCTGAACAAAACTGCCGTAAGTTCCCCCTGCAATCTCACTTCAATTCCAGTGGAACATATTTGATTTGGGAGTCATTCCCAGAGGTGCAAGTGCAGCTGCAGAGAGTCAGGGAGGGTGATGGTTGGAAAGAGACCTGAAAAGCACCAGAGACGGGAAATTCCAAAGATGGAAAGTAGAAGAGTTGTGTTAATGGAGGAGCATGAGTCAGGAGACCTTCCTGCTGGCTTTAGAACAAAATTGACATATTGAACTCTGCAACATGTTCCAAATATTGCCTTACTATGAGGATAAGGGAACATTTCTAGGTGTAAATAGTGAAGAATCTCAGCTAAGTTTGTGCTATGAAAGTAGGATTATTCCTTCCATGAAGACACAAGGAGCAGTCCTGAAATATGGCAGGCTTCTTCTGTTTACAGTACCTTGTCAGTACAGGACTTCTGTTGCCTTTTAAATGCCAGTTTAACAAACCAGCAGCTGTTTCCTGAGTTGCCATCACACAAAAGAAGTTTGACATGCCTATTCCACAGGTCCTCGAACTGGAGAGGAAAACTGTAATCTGAATAACGGCGGCTGTGCCCAAAAGTGCCAGATGTCTCGAGGAACGGTGCAGTGTACCTGCCACACAGGTTATCGGCTTCTGGAGGATGGCAGGTCATGCCATGGTGAGCAGGCTTTGCATATCTGTTGGTAGAATCATTAGTGACTGTAGGCCAAATGGCCAGAACCTGACCTGGCCCGGCCTGCCTAATACCCTACCATTGCCAAGAGATTGAAGTGTATCAACTTCAAAATAAATGACAGAGTTACTGGGGTGGAGGTGGAGTGCCATGCACATATGTTGCTCATCCCGTGCATCAAGGACAGTTCAGTGAAAGAGGATAGTACTCTGATCCCATCTATCTCCCCTAACTGACTTGTTCTGCTGATTTTTTTAAAAAAAGGCAGAAGGAGTGGAAGGAAACAAGCAGGTACAAGTGGAAAACAGTGTCTAGATCCCATGTGAAATGTTTTGAAAGAGGGTCAGTGATTGCACAATAAGAAGCCTTTTCTGGAAGCATCCAAACTGGAAAACCAATTGGGGCAGACAGTATGGTACACCGGTGTTTACTTTTATTGCAAGCCCTTGGGCCAGTCCCTCTGTCAGACTGACCTGCCTCACAGGTTTTGCTATGTACATAAAGTGAGGAGAAGGATCCATGCTCTTTTCTTTCATTAACGGTAGGAAAGATAGGCTAGATAGGTAGCAGATTAAATAAATAAACAGATAAATGATTTTTCAGAAGGTACAGAATTCAATATCTACAAGATGTAGAATCCAAAGCAAAAAACAAGTGTGCCTGTTCCCTTTTCTACATCTGATGACATGTTCATTCTCTCCACTCTTCCTGTTTCCAGATGTGAACGAATGTGCAGAAGAAGGTTATTGCAGCCAAGGATGCACCAACAGTGAGGGGGGTTTCCAGTGCTGGTGTGAGCAAGGCTACGAGCTTCGCCCAGACAAGCGCAGCTGTAAAGCCCTGGGTAAGGAGGAATTGTCTTGTGTGGCCTGAGGACCTTTTCTGCTATTTTACACTGAAGTCACACGGGAGACCAATGCAATATTGCTCACTTGGGTTAAGGCTCCAGTTTCCAGAGCTTGGAAAACTTCCTTTTTTCTGGATTATTGTTCCCATAATTCCTCCCCTTCTGCCTGCTTACACAATAACCATGCTTCTTAGGGGATGCTGGGCTTTGTACTCTGAAAAAATAACTTTTGGAAGCTCTGCCAGTTTCTGAGTGGCACTGAATTCCTCACTGCTTCTTGCTCTTTCTTTTTCTTTTTTTCTTCTTCTTCTTTCTTTTCTTTTCTTTTTTCTTTTTGGCCTTTCACCTGGTTGCATGCTTCTGAGAAAAACAGAAAATGATGCCTTTGAGTGTAATTCGAGGTAGCTCTGAATGTGCTTTCAAGGTTTTAGCAAGTAGTTATGTAGCAGGTAAGACAGAGTGGAGCAGATGTCAACCTGGAACAGGGTGTGTGATTAAGCTGATGTTTGTTTATTAAAGGCTTTGAGACTTCTGAGGGCTGAGCCAAGAGATTTGCCTGTTCACGTGAGGGTTCCTGTTGTTTTTGTTTTGGGCGTTTACATATGCTTATTCATCCAATTCCTGAGAAGCCGCATGGTGGCTGGGCCAGTTCCCAGTACTAATCCCAATGGCGAGGGCTAAGGATTCAGACGTGAGCAAAACAAGGGAGTGTGTGGTTCACACAGCCACCATATTCCTTATGTAGAATCCTTTTGAGGATTTTGGTTCCCACATTTCTGAATGCTGAAAAACAAGATTGGAACAGAGGAAATGGTTCTTGGGTATTGTTAGCATGTTTTTCCCCTCTATCCATGAAATGACTGTGCATTTTCATTACAGTGACATTGGTGCCTACCTGATCAAGCCCTCATTTCTACCTTTTGATGTTCTCTAGGGCCAGAACCCGTGTTACTGTTTGCCAATCGGATTGATATTCGACAGGTCTTACCTCACCGCTCAGAGTATACCTTACTGCTGAACAATCTGGAAAATGCAATTGCGCTTGATTTCCACCATAGCAAGGAGTTAGTCTTTTGGTCAGATGTCACACTGGACCGTATAATGCGGGCCAACTTGAACGGCAGCAATGTGGAGGAAGTCGTGTCCACAGGACTAGAGAGTCCAGGTGAGCATCACTACTTTCATTTACTATTTTTTAGTGTGGTACTTGTTTGATCTTGTTTAGTATTTGTATACTTACTGCTTTTAGCTTTATTGTTGTCTTTTAATGATGTAAACCACCCAGGTCCTTTGAGAAGGGCAGGGTAAAAATACCCCCTATATATACACAAATATATATACAAATCCTATATTTATTTATTTATTTATTTATTTATTTATTTATTTATTTATTTATTTATTTATTTATTTATTTATTTATTTATTTATTTATTTATTTATTTATTTATTTATTTATACATACCCCACCTATCTAGTCAGTTGTGACCATATTTCCTTATCATTGACCTGCTGGGTTGGTTAGAATTGTAATCCAAAATAATTGAAAGGCACCAGATTGAGAAAGACTGATGTAGCCTGCAGCAAAGAGAGCCCTATATATATAGTTGCATAGAGAGTCCATATACATGTAAAACAGTCCCACATAAGAGCCCCATATATGGTGCCTTTCAATTACAGTCATGCCCTGCTTAACTATTACCCCGTATAACGACGAATCCGCTTCACGACAGTGAGGCACCACTGTATTTTGGATTACAATTCTAATCAACCCAGCAGGTCAATGATAAGGAAATATAGGATTTGTAGCCCCAAATATCTGAAGACTAACAGGCTGAGGAAGGTTGGCCTGTATTATTCACAGACTTGTGTTTTTCCTTCAATTTGGGTTTTAGGTGGTTTGGCTGTTGACTGGATCCATGACAAGTTGTATTGGACAGACTCAGGAACATCTCGTATTGAAGTTGCAAACTTGGATGGCACCCACAGGAAGGTGCTTCTGTGGCAGAACTTAGAAAAACCTCGTGCAATCGCTCTTCACCCCATGGAGGGGTGAGTAAAGGGTAGTCATGGGCTCTTCTCTTAATAACACTGTTGAAAAAGTACTGGGCTGAAAAGGAAGTGGACCTCCTGTTTCTGGGTGAGATTCAGGAAAAGCTCCTACTGGTGGAATAGGGGTCTGCTTGGGAATCCATAGTCTATGGTTGCTTTCAGCTATCCCAGATGTCTCACATAGCCAAATTACATAGCTGTGTTACCATCCTTTAAGGACTTCAGATTAGATTGTTCACATTTTCCTCTTCTCCAATAGCACCATCTACTGGACAGATTGGGGAAACACACCTCGGATTGAGTATTCCAACATGGACGGCTCCAATCGGCGCATCATCGCTGACACTCATCTTTTTTGGCCAAATGGGCTAACTATTGACTACGCAGGGCGTCGGATGTATTGGGTAGATGCCAAACATCATGTTATTGAGAGGGCTGACTTAGATGGACAGAACAGGAAGGCTGTCATTAGCCAAGGTGAGATATGGAAATTGGAACTCTTGTTGTGCTAGAGAGGCAGTATTAAGAAAGGCAAGAAGAAGAAAACATATATACTGTGCATTCTGTCTGTAGCCGGCATCATTAATTGTCCTAGGCAACACAGACAGCAAGGAGTAAAGGCATGTTTGGTTTTATGTGGTCTTTCAAAAGCAACACTTTCTAGACTGGAGATATAAACATTTTGTGAAAAGGCTGATTTCTCCAGAGGCTTGATATAATCCATGTGGTTGTACTGAATTGTTTCTGCAGGACTTCCACATCCTTTTGCCATCACAGTATTTGAAGACAGCTTGTACTGGACAGACTGGCATACCAAGAGTATAAACAGTGCCAACAAATTTACAGGGAAAAACCAGGAGATCATCCGCAACAAACTTCACTTCCCCATGGATATTCACACCCTGCACCCCCAACGCCAGCCAGCAGGTAACTGCAGAGGGAAAGGGGATACAGTGGCTTCCACCCACTCTTAACAGAGATGTATTTGCACAGGTTTTAAAACACAAGATGAAAGAAATAGGGTATTCAGATGTTCTGTCATTAAGAATGAAAATCAGAATTCTAACAGAATTCTGGCTGTTTCATTGTAAAAATTCATGTTTTTTATAGTCTATGGTAAAGATATGAAAGGCCCAAAGACATCCTATGTTTACTTTGCCCCTAGACCTCTCAGTTATAAGGAACTGAATCAAAACTCTGAATACTTCACAGGAGCATCCTGTGAAGAAATATGGGTGACATGTTTTGAAGAAATATGGGTGACAACTGAGAATAGCCCTCGTCCTCTGTTTAGTGCCTTCGTAACTACTGTGCTAAGCTAATCAGGACTGAAAATAGGGCTTGGAAACAGCCTGATAAAGTTTTGATTGATTGATTGATTGATTGATTGATTGATTAATAAATAAATAAATAAATAAATAAATAAATAAATAAATAAATAAATAAATAAATAAATAAATAAATAAATAAATAAATATGCCGCCCACACTACCCAAAGGTTTGTGTTAAACCCATTACTTTTCCCTTTAAGCAGGAGAGAAAATATTGCTTTAAAAATTTCTTAAAAAGGAATGTTGAACACATTTGGATTTCATCTGGGTTGAAGTCATTACTTTTGTCTGTGTCCACAAAACTCCTCACCAGAAAGAAGACACCAAGGATGAAATCTATACAAGTGATTCCTAACGTTGGTACTTCAGAGGTTTATGGGCAGCTCCCAGAAGTGCTAGCCAGCACAGCCAATGGGCAGACTTTCTGGAAGCCCAGCAACATCAGAAGCCCCCATAGCTGGGAATAGGAATTGGTTCCTGTGACCCACATGTCTGTGAGAGAGCAAGCTCGAGGAGGGTTGTGCATCCATTTGTTAAGACTGTCCTTTTGAGTAAACCATCTACAGTGGTGCCTCGCTTAATGATTGCCTCGTTTAGCGATGAATTCGCATAACGATGTGTTTTTTAAGAAAATAATATGCATCGCATAATGATGTTTCCTATGGGCGATTTTCGCTTAGCGAAGTTTGGGACCATGCTTCGCATAATGAATGCGATTTTAGGTCCCCTGCTTCACTTAACGATGTTTTTATTTCCAATTAAAAAAGTGTCTTAGAAGGGTCAAAAACGGTTCTAAATGCTTGGATTCGTTAGAGGACCCCTTAAGTCATGTGCAAACCTGATTTGGCTTTGATCTGACTTTTCGTTAATTTTTTGTGAATTTTTTTTTGGCCCATAGGAACCAATGGACCTGTCAAAATCTGACAGCTCCATGCTTTCCTATGGGGGAGAAAACAATTTACAAAAAATTAACGAAAGTTCAGATCAAAGCCAAATCAGGTTTGCACACACCTTAGGGGGTCCTCTAACGAACCCAAGAATTTAGAACAGTTGCTGAGTCTTCATTAATTTTTTGTGAATTTTTTCTTCCCCCATAGGAAATAATGGAGCTGTCAGATTTTGACAGCTGTCAAAAGTTGGGGGGGGGAAAATTCACCATAAATTAATGAAAAGTCAGATCAAAGCCAAATTAACTTTTGCCTCCGTTTTAGAGGGTGCAGAAGCTAATCCAAGCATTTAAAACCACTTTTGACCCTTGTATGACACATTTAAAATTGCAAAAATTGACTTCGCAAAGCCATTAAAATGTATTGAGTCAGCTTCAATACATTCCAATGGAGGATACATTGTTTGGCTTAGCGATGTTTCCTATGGGTTTTTTCGCTTAACGACGGCAATCCGTTCCAATTGGAACGGATTAACCGGTTTCCAATGCATTCCTATGGGAAATGGTGTTTCGCATAGCGATGGTTTCACATAGCGATGTTTTTTTGGAACCAATTAACATCGCTATGCGAGGCACCACTGTATAGTGTTCTGCTGAAGAAGTGTATTTGAAAGTGGTCCTAGAAGTAGAGTTATTATTATTAAATATGTATGGGTTGTCGCTTTGTGAGTGGAGAGATTGGGTGTTGCTTTCTCTGTGAGTGGAGAGATGAGATCCAGTGTTAGGACATACCTCCTTCCTCTACCTAATACTACAACAACGCTACTGCATTGTTGGATTTGTAGTCCATTTGGCAAAAAGTGCCAGATTGGAGAAGTCAGTGTTCAAAAGACAGAAAGAGTACTTCTGAAAGAGCCAGTAGCAAATATCAAAAATAAAGGGGAAGAGAGAGGGAGAGAGAAAGAGAGAGAAGGAAGGAACCATGCAGAGGCTGTGTCCCTGTTAGTTCTAAAAATGAATGATTTAACAAATGCGTTAACACTGCTAATTCAGCTACAGTAGTTAAATGCCTTTCATTTTAAAATGGTAATAACAAACAATTAATTTTCCAATCCTTAGCACATAACACTAATTTGCGTAATGTTTAAACCTGCTGTTCTCAGCTCGGCTGAAGAGAACATTTACTTTGCTACCACTTGTCTGGGTTTGATACAGTGGCGTGGTAATTTTCCATGCAAAATGTAAGAATTGCCTTCTTGAATCAAACTGAGTACCCATTTTAAATAAAGTCCTACGCTCTCAGATGTTATGCTCAAGGTAAAAGGGTACAGGATCACAACCATAATCTAGAATTTTGCCATCAGGAGTGGCCTATGAAGCCCTTTAGTAGGGAGTGGTGATGTCATTTGATAATACACATATTAATGTGGCATCCAGATAGATGGCCACTTCAGGGATAATTTCAATTATTAGTTCTACGTCTGCTGACTGTAGAGTAGCAGTGAACTACAACTGCAGTATGATAAATACTCTTGAAATATTATAGCAGGTTTTCTTAATATTTTTTCTTCATGGCAATACTAAAGGGAAAGAATCTCTATATAACAAAAATAAGAACAGAATACAAATTATTCAGTACAGTGGTGCCTCGCATAACGAGCGCACCGTTTAACGACGAATTCGCATAGCGATCCATTTTTTGGGATCGCTAATGTGATCGCATACCGATGCCTAGATAGGCAAAAACTCGCTTTGTGACGATCGGTAAGCGTTTTGCTTACCGATCTTCGCATAGCGTTTTTTTAAAATCAGCTGTTCGGCGGTTCCAAAATGGCCGCCAGAACACCCAAAATGGCCGCGCGCAGCATTTTCGCGCCCTGCCCTCGCTTACCAAGGGTGCGAAAATGCCTGCGCTATGGAGGAACATCACATAGCGGTGAGTTTTGGGCCCATTTGGAGCGCATTAAATGAAGTTTAATGTGTTCCAATGGGCTTTTTTGTCCCGTATAGCGATGTTTCCCCATAGTGATGGTTAATCCGGAACGGATTAACCTCGCTATGCGGGGCACCACTGTATATGAGTAGGAAGCTTTGTTTTTGTTAGTGAACATAAAAATGATTTCAAGCATTATTGAAAAAGCTTACTCCGCTATATCATGTAAAGAATAATACTTTCCCAAAAGAGTCAGTCATAAGAGTTTGCATTATAGGCATCTTTTACACTGCATGCGTATGAGAAGGGGGGCAGTGAAAGATTAAGAGGTCTCTGTAATTCTGGCTTTTTCACATGAATATGTTGCCTGTATTCTACTAGTTTCCTTATAAGTGGTTGTTTTTTGGCTATTTGAGCAGGGAGAAATCGCTGTGGAACTAACAATGGAGGTTGCACTCACCTGTGTCTACCAAATAACAAGACGTACACCTGTGCCTGCCCTACAGGCTTTAAGAAAACCAGCACCCATACCTGTGCCCAAAGTAAGTGCAATAGGGAAGAGTTTGTGCATCTTGATATGGGCAACAGAGGGAGAATGACGGACAAGGCAGACTGGAGACGGGGGAGGGGGGACTTTTTGAAAAACGTTTGGGGAAAATCAGGAAGAGAATTGATGATAAAATGATTGGTACTGTAATTATTTATTTATTTGTTTATTTATTTATTTATTGGATTTTTACCCCGCCCCTCTAGACAATGTCTACTCGGGGCGGCTTACAAATAAAACATGGCAATATATACATATGTAAAAATCATAAAAATTTACAGTTATTTACAATTATAATTACAATTTGAGTAATTGATTACCAACCAACAATGTGTGGCAGAGCTCCAGTTGCAATACTGTGTAAAGGTTTGGCTGAAACCCAGAAAGAAATATAGGCAAGTGGGAAGGAAGTAGAAAAGTACTGGGTAGAAGGATGAATAGACTGGACTACAGGAAAAAGCTAATAAGTTTTTGAGGTTTATAACTTTGAGGGGAAGGACTGCTCTGTGAGTTGTTTGCTTGTCAGAATTATTTGACTGCCCTCTATTGGCAACACCATATTGGACTTGGTGGGTCCCTAGTCTGGCCCAGTAGGCCCAATATGCTTTTATGTTCATATTCTTGATTTATACTGGGGGAGGGGCAGCTAGGCGCTGCTTGTACCTCATCTTTTAGAAAGACAAAACTCACAGTGCAGTTGGCTTCTGCCATGCTTACTCCATTTAGGGGCATGCTTTCTAGTAACATGCTGTCCTTTATCCTCATCCTGGGAGCCGCTCCCACCCATCTCATGTCCCTTCCGCATGCTACTTATATGTGGCCTGGCCAACATTGTGGGTTGGACATGTAAAGTCATGGAAGCAGCAGAGCTTAGCTGTAACAAGATAGTTTTCTGTGTCTGTTACCATGTTGTTGAACTTAGAGAAATTAAAAGAAGACCTTTCGACCTTTGATCAGGTCTTGACAAGTTCCTGCTTTTTGCCCGAAGGATGGACATCCGTCGTATCAGCTTCGACACAGAAGACCTGTCTGATGATGTCATCCCCTTGGCTGATGTACGAAGTGCTGTGGCTCTGGACTGGGATGCAAAGGATGATTATGTCTACTGGACAGATGTTGGCACTGACTCCATTAGTCGGGCAAAATGGGATGGAACGGGCCAAGAGGTAATAAATCTTGCGTTGGAGAGGCAGGGGGCTACATGTTCATTAGCAGGATCAAGTTCCTTACGTCTCCCAGTTTAGGGGCCTCCTTTTGCTTATGTTCACTTAGTCCAACTATAAATATGCCAGACTTAAATTTAATATAATTGCCTCAACTGTTTCTGAAGCTTGCACACTTTTGTATTTGAAGAGTCTTTATTTTTGTGGGTTACTTAATAGCACAGATACTCTCATGTATATATAGTATGATTGTACATATTAGCTACTGTCTCTGTTCGGTGGTATTCAGTGTGGCACACACTTGCCAACATACAAGAAAAGCTAGTAAAATTGTAAAGTTAATCAGCTGAAAGATTGAAAACACAAATTAATCAATAACTTATTTCCACCAACACCCTTTCTCAGACCATTCTTTTTTTGTGTATCATCATAATCAAATCAGCTTTGGTAGACTTTAATATGGTTTCTTTCTTTCCGTTTGATGTAGATATTAAAGTAATTCTGAAAACCCATTCTGAATTTCTCTGTCTCCCCAATAAACAGATTAATCTAGAACAACCTTGTTTGTTGAGAAGAACTAAGGACTGAGTTAGGAGGAAATCCTCTTACCGAAGATTCCTTCTTGTTTTTGTGTTTTGGTAGGTTGTGGCAGACAGCAGTCTGGAAAGCCCAGCTGGTTTGGCTATTGACTGGGTCACCGACAAGTTGTATTGGACAGATGCAGGTAGTAAATTCCATTATCCTGTGTAAGATAACTGCTACATCTAACAGTTCATTACTTCTGAAGGATTGCCTTCTCAGTTCTCACTATTCCTTCTCAAAAATTCATATTGTAAGGTCATAGATATGAAGTGTGAATGAAATCTCCTTACAGACTGCATCATGGTCATGATTTTCATAGAATCTTGTCTTTAGTAGACACAGTAGTGATTTACTAGAAATTCCAAGTCTGTATTTTGAGACTCCTGTTTTATAATGTCCAGGTAGAGCAAGGATAGATGGAGTGCAGCCTTGGGCATCATACACCCCAAGTCATTCTTTATTTTATTTTATTTTATTGCAGATCTTGAAGATACCTCTCCAACCACCACTTTTTTTTAAAGCAACAGAAAATCACTGCTTTGGACAATAGCATCTCTGTTGCTTATGTGGCTTCATGACAGTTTCCCAATCACTTTTTGCAGTTTTGTGTATCTTTGTTTAATATAATATAATTTAATTTATTTAGTTATTGAAGACAGCTTACTGTTTTCCTTTTAGTCTGAATCTGTGTTGTCATAATCTGAGCTGAACAAAGTCTTTGGCTGGTGTATTTACTTTCTGGAAAGTGACTTCCATGTTGATTGGATTCTTTGTGTGCGTTTGTGTGTGCTGCTTCCTTTGACTGTCATGATGGTTAGGGGCTGTTTAGACATCAGAGGATTGCAGCTATATGGTTCTCTGATGCCCAGCCAGTCCCTAAGCATCAAGCTGGTTAAAGGAAATGACAAATGGTCCAGTCCTCCCAGAAGTCAAACTGAAGCTGATTGAAGACTTCTGTGTTCAAGTAAGTTAATTACGGTTCATGACAGCAGTTTTGGACAAAAACAAAAGCATTACAGTTCTTTTAAATAATCAAATAAGTTAAACTAACAAAAAATAAAGCTGCAAAAGTGACTGGGTAACTACTTCCAGTTTCCAAATAACACAAAGGGACTTAGAACCTTAAAAATAGTAAAAATAAATAAATAATAAAACTATGTAAAACCTTATATAAAATATTAGTAATTAAATCAGTTACATTGCATTCAAGCAAAACTTAATAAAATTATAGCTTGTTAGTCTTAATCTTAGTTTATTTTTCTCCTTCACAAGGTATTTTTTGTAGGTACAAAGATTTTTCCCCTCCTCAGGTGGGAGGAGAGTATTCAAACATGCACTTTCACACCAACTTGATTATGATTGTAGCATTAAATTTGCCCTTTTATTTCACTGATTTTGGTAGTATTTGCTTCGAGGTAAAGAAATGCAAGAATGCTGCCTGGTTGATCAACAGTTTGTAGATGTGGAAACTGAGATTCCAAATGGAAGATATTCAAGGAGGGCTGCAGTGTAAATCAGCTTATCTGTAGTTCCTCCTGGCATTCCTGTTAAGATTGATGGATTAGGATTAATTAAAGACTGAAGTTGACATTTCTATGTTTACAGCTCACTCTGTGGTCTTCTTTTGGTGGCTTATGATCTCTCTGTCCTTCCTTCTCTCGTTTATATAGGAACAGACCGGATAGAGGTGTCCAACACTGATGGAACTATGCGGACTGTGCTGATATGGGAGAATCTAGACAGACCCAGAGATATTGTGGTGGATCCTGTTGGAGGGTGAGGAGTTCTCTGTAGATGGCAGAACAATTAATTCCTGTGTCTTATTGCACTGAGGGTACACAACGGAGCCACTTTGCTAAAGCAGAGCATTGTCTAGATCTGGTCAATGCCTGGATGGGAGTCCCATGTGGGAGCTTCCACGTAATAGCCCATTCAGTTCTGTCATAGAAGAAGGACAAAGATATAAATATTCTAAATAAATTAATGAGCTGAAGAGTCAAGTAGCGTGTACTCTTAAGATTTGTTAATCGTGTAGACAAAACATACCTCAGTACCATGCTTTACAGTCTTTAGCTAAGTAGATGGAGGCAAAATAGTGCATTCTTTTTTCTTGAGACTAAAGCTGGAAACGATCTGATCTGCTGATTCTTGCATAAATATTCGGATGCTGGGGCGAGATTCTGTTACTTTATATTTGTGAGAAAGGCAAGAACTTGTACATTGAGATTGTTGATGATAGGATTGCTTCACTCTTTCTTTTTCTGGGGTCTTTGATACAAGTGAACAGATTCTTGTGCTGTGCAGCAACTAGAAAAGTTGAAAGCACCTGGCCAGTTTGCTGATAGAACTTGTTAGCAAAAACATCAATAAAGAGACTAATCAGGGACAGGAGACATTCATACTCTTTTCTGGGGTTGGTTGCAGATTCATGTACTGGACTGATTGGGGGGCTAACCCAAAGATTGAGCGTGCAGGCATGGATGCCTCTAATCGCATGGTGATCATTTCTTCCAACTTAACCTGGCCCAATGGACTAGCCATTGACTATGAGTCTCAACGCTTCTACTGGGCAGATGCTGGTATGAAGACAATTGAATATGCTGGCTTGGATGGCAGTGATAGGAAGGTAAGAATGCCATGCTGAAATGAAGCCTTTTGGAAGTTCATTGATAAATAAGAGAAACAAAAAGCTATTTGGGGAATGAAAATATTTGGTCCTGTGAAAATTAGTTCCACAGATGGACTAAGCTGTTATGTCTTAAGGGACAAGTGAACCTCACTTCTGTGTAAACAGAACATACAGTGAAAAGTATGAATGGAAGTAGGCTGAATTCTTGGGGCTACTTGAAGCTTCTACACCAGGGATGGGCAACCTCTTGGGATTATGTATGCCATACATTAGCAAACCCAGAGAACACAACATGCTGACAGTTTTGCTGTCATGGCAATGGCATGTGCCATACAAGTAGAATTGTACTTCCAAGTACCTTATGCTCCTATAATTTATCTCTTTAAAACATGTTTTTGCCCACTTTTAAAGAGAAAGCTGTTATCTCCTCCTCCTCCTCCTTGCTACTGCCATAGTATGTGTAATTGTGAGTCCTCTCTAAAACATAGCTCAGGATTTTTAATTTATTTTTTACTGTGTTAAAAACATAGAAAAGAACAGAAGAACCAGTAAAAAGTCACTCAGTAGGAATAGAAATGCAATAGTAATGATGTATTTTAAAAATTCTATGAAAAGGTTCCAAAGGCCTAAAACAGTATCCATACAGAGTTTTCTGGGGACCTTAAAACTCAATCATTGCTTCATTGCATGCCACACAATGTGTTGAATCTCAAGATGATCATTTCTTTTTCCAGTGTGGTATTAGAAGTCTATTTAATGGCTTAGAAAATCAGTTTTCTCTGCCTCATGGTTAACCACCACAAAATGGGCAGATCATTTGAAAGCATGTAGACATCAACAGTAATATTAACAAAGTAATGTTATGACTCAGCACAAAATTAGTATGAATAATAACTGTGTTTTGGTATTGTATTCATGCATCAATTTAGTATTGTAAACTCATTGTTACTAACTTAAATACTGTCTTTTAATTGTTGTAAGCCACCTTGGCCCCCTTTTAAGGAGAAAATCAGATTAAAAATACTTTACATAAATAAACTGACACCCCCACCCCCTCAGAACCTGTGACTGGATGTGATCCAGGCATATATCTGTGGCATTCAGCTCTGCTCTCACCTATCCGTCACAGCTGGGCAGGGGAACCTCAGCCAATGAGAGGACGGAGGGTGGTGCAGAGGTGGGAGGAGCTGGGTTATATAAGGTGTGTGTGATAGCAGATCAGTTTGAGAGATGAGAGAGTTTGATAGAGAGTGAGAAAGAGCCTGTCAGTGAGGGAAAAAGTCTGTGTGAGCTAATATCTTATAAACAGTGATTGACAACTTGATTTTATACGTGTGATTTACTCCTTTTATTTTTGTGTAATCAATAAACATTTTTATTTGTTTGAAAGAAACACTTGTCCATTTGATTTTAAGGATAGGTTGGTGGCAGCAGTTTTGGTGAGAGGTAGTGAGCACTCTTAGAGGCCTGGATTGGTAGAGGCTTGAGAGTGGCCCGCTACAATATCTGACACATCATCTAATTTGCCACATCAGCAATTAGATGCATTACCTGAGATCTTTACTTAAAAGGTGCTGCAGTGTCCGATATATCTAAACTTTTTCCCCTTGAATGTTTGGTAGCTGGAGATACCTGGAGACAGCCAGTTTGGAAATTAAGATTTTGTTCAATCGGTTAGGCAAAACTGTGCATCCAGTTCCTTGCCCCAGTTGGAGTCAGAGGGTTCTATGGACTGTGTATTGCCCACCTCTGTGGTACAGTTTGAGTCATCTCTTTGGTCATATCTCCTAGGCCAGTTCTGTTGCCACTTCTTCGAATTCGTTCATTTCTTGCAGTGGGTTGTTGACATGCGTAGTCAAAAGCTTCATAATGTTGTGTAAATTTTGCTTTTGGACCTGACAGGTACTCATTGGAAGCAATCTGCCTCACCCTTTTGGGCTTACTCTGTATGGAGCTCGGATCTACTGGACTGATTGGCAAGCAAAGAGCATCCAGAGTGCTGACAAAAGGACAGGGCAGGATCGTGAAACTCTGCAGGACAACCTAGAGAATCTTATGGACATCCACGTCTTCCATCGAAATAGGCCCTCAGGTATCAAGGAGTACCACATCAAGATTGGAAGGCATTCAGTCTCTTGCCTGTGAGCAGCTAGAGTAGGAGTAGGCAAATTAATGCCCTCCAGATGTTTTGGACTACAGGTCCCATGGTATCTGATCATTGGGTATGCTGCTAGGAGTCTCTTAAGAACTGTCGTCTGAAGGGAAGCAGAGTATCTGCCTACGAGCCAGAGCAGTGATTCCCAACCTTGAGTAACCCAGGTGTTCTTGGACTGCAACTCCCAGAAGCCTTCACTACTAGTTGTGCTGGCTGGGATTTCTGGGAAGTGCAGTCTAAGAACACCTGGATTTCCCAAGGTTGGGAACCAACTGACTGGCTAACTAGAGTAATTGTCTAGATTTCGTCCTCATGCCATAATCTCCCTGAAGATCTAGACCAGAGTGTATGTGAATGAATTTCCTGTGACTCTTCCATGGAAAGTGTTTCGGAGCTCATTTTAGGTCCATACAGCTGCAGAATTTTGAATGCTGTTGCTTTGTCCTTTTTGTTGTGATATATTGCTTTATTCTTTCTCTTTCAGTGCACACACCGTGCAATGTTAATAATGGTGGATGTAGTCATCTGTGCCTTCTGGCCCCTCTTCCTAAGAGTTATAGCTGTACTTGTCCTACTGGCATCAACTTGCAACCAGATGGCAAAACATGCTTGCCAGGTGGGTTTCTTTATGTTTCTTCCTTCACTTTGGTTCATAGACTATTTGGGTCTTCCTAAGTCCCACATTCTGCTTCTGGTAGGCTTCCAGATACAAAGAATGATAAGGAGTTATTTTTTTCAGTTCTAGACACAGAAAATGGAAGAGGTACATTTTAGTTACCTGAGTGAATTTGCCCTCCATTTCAGGTAGACCTCTGTGACTTTTACACCATAATAATTGAAACCATGTGACTGCAATGAAGATTATTAAATGCTTTTAAAAAAACCCTTAATGCTGTACAATTAATAGAAATGCAGTGGCAAAATGCATTAAAATCTGTCCCTAGGAAACCTAAATTCTGTGATCAGAGTACCTTCTTTCTGTATATTTAGTATAACTGCATATGTTTGTGTACAATAATTTTGTTTCAACTTAGGAGGAGGAAGAAAATGATAGAAGGAAGTGAATCAAATATCAGTATATTAAGGTAGCTAACAGGGCAAAAGAGAGCAAGGAATGGTGAACATGGAGAGAGATCTGAGTGTAATAAATCACGGTACACTGAAACCTTTGCCCATTCAAAATAGCTGTCTAGTTCTTTGCATTGGTCATATGCTGTTCCATGTGTTTCCTAATTATTTCTCTGCTGTCTTGAGAAGTAGAAATAATATGTGCTTTATTGAGAAATTTGTGATTCTTCTTGCTTATCATCTTTGTTTTCACCATACAGAAAAATTCATATCCTGGGTTTTAAAGCCATAAAGTTCCAGCTGCTGTGTTTTTTCATCCATACCCCACACGGACCTAAAGTTATAGGTCATTTGGTGAAATCTTTAATTAAAACGATTTCCTGGAGATATATCATTTTACAGTGTTTGTAATTACCATCTTTGTCGCTGTGTTGTTGTACAGTTCTTGCTGCCTTCCAGATATCTCAGAGATCTATGAAACATTTTTGACAAGGCTCTGGGTTGCCAGTCCCTAATACTACTGTGTCTTTACCTCTGCAGGTATGAACAGCTTCCTGATCTTTGCTAGAAGGACAGACATTCGCATGGTTTCACTTGACATTCCATATTTTGCTGATGTTGTCGTCTCTGTCAACGTTACCATGAAAAATACCATTGCCATTGGAGTCGATCCTCAGGAAGGTCAGACGTTTTGTGCAGCTTCACCATTTTAAGTATTGTTTCATTCAAAGTTACTGCTGACTCATTAGGGAAGGAATTAACACTATTGGTTGATTGCTACTATTTTTTTAACGGAGTATGCTTGCAGTTTTCACCTTTTTCTTAATACTTTTTTCAACAACAGTACCTGAACTTCAGTTAGCTTCATTGACCTTCTCCTATGATTGTACTATATATTTTGGTTCAGTCCAGTGAGAAATGAAAAGCAACTATTGATTTTGGGTTTTGGAAAATTCTGTTAAGAGTTGTTAGACTTTGTCCAATAATTGAACATTAGCTAAATACAAACAAACAAATCCCAAACAAGAAACCCTTATATACCTATGCATGTATGTGCCAGTGAGTAATTTTCCAAGTAGGGTCAAGACAGTGATGAATTCTACCATGATGAAAAAGAGGACATAATGAACAAGAAACACATTGGTGCAACTTGAGTATTCAGTTGTGGACAACGTTTTGTATTGCTTGTGGAAGGTGCACTTCTTCACTAAATCACACATTTTGCAGCACTAACATTTTTAAAAGCTAGAGGATGGTGCCCAGAAATAAAGCTCTTCTTGCCATCTAATTCTTTGTGTGTGTGTGTGTGTGTGTGTGTGTGTGTGTGTGTGTGTGTGTGTGTGTGTGTGTGTGTGTGTGTGTGTGTGTGTGTGTGTGTGTGTGTGTGTGTGTGTGTGTGTGTGTGTGTGTGTGTGTGTGTGTGTGTACACACACAAGTGCAAGTGATGGTCCCTTCATCTCCCATAGAGCTTCAGCAGACATTAAATGCACATTTTAAAGGGTTTTTTTCCATTCACAAGGCCATCCAAATTGGAGGCTGAGAATTCCCCTGCTGGATGAAAGAAGCATAGGTTCAAAAAGTTGTTTCCAACCCCTGGACAAAATTCAGTATCTTTCATGTTACCCTGTTACATTTACTATCTTTGCTGCCTGCCAAAAATAGGGAGAACATAGAAAATGCCAATATGATGGTAGATTACACTAGATCCTGAGGATGCCTTTGTGTTGTTTACCATTAAGTAATGCTAAGGGTTCGTCGTCTACTAACGGTCCCCCAATGTTTCATATTTTATCATCAGGAAAGGTTTATTGGTCAGAGAGCACACTGAGGAAGATTAGCAGGGCTTCCCTGGATGGCTCACAGTATGAAGATATTATTACTACAGGTAATAGTTAATTTGTTAAAGTACTCACAGACCCTTCTGGCTGTTTCCAAAGAGAGATCCTTATGGATGATTACAGTTTTACTAATGTAGTCTTCTCTATCGAGACTATTTGTGGAATATCCCCCAAGTCTTTTTAAAGAAGGACAATTCTAATGTGAGGGGATCACAAGTATAATGCCATTGTCTTAACTGTGCTTTCTTACTAGGGTTACAGACAACGGATGGATTAGCAGTGGATGCTATTGGTCGAAAAGTATATTGGACTGACACAGGAACTAATAGGATTGAAGTGGGTAATCTGGATGGATCAATGAGAAAAGTTTTGGTATGGGAGAAACTGGACAGTCCAAGAGCGATTGCGTTATACCATGAGATGGGGTGAGTTCTGGCAGTGCATGTCTTGTTGGTTAAGGGAAGAGCAAAAGGTTGGGAAGACTTGGGGACAATGTCTCAGCTTTTCAGTGAGTTGCTAAATTCTTCTTTTCTTCAGGTTTATGTATTGGACAGACTGGGGAGAGAATGCCAAACTGGAACGAGCAGGAATGGATGGCTCCAACCGCGTGGTCCTTATCAACAACAACCTGGGGTGGCCGAATGGACTTGCTGTAGATCGGGCTGGATCACAACTGCTGTGGGCTGATGCACATACTGAGGTAGAAATTGGCGCAAGAAATGTGCAGTGGAATTTGGAACATGGGTAAAGGGAAGGACGATGTGGGAGCGACTCAAGAGTCTTTGGGGGATAAGAATGAATTTGTACCAGCATGTTCATCCCTTGACAACTTTAATATAAGAAGGAACATTTCCAACTTATGGCAACCCTTTCTGGGTTTTGCTACATATAGTCCCTTCTTCTGGGGATGGTGCCATAAGACTATGCAGCTTGCTCAACATGACACAGTGTGGCTCTTCTCTCAAAAGACACAGTGAGGAATCAAACTCCCAATCTTTGCAGTCAGATACCCAACTCACTGAGCAATCCAGCCAGGAAAAATTAATAATACATCTCTTCATTTCAGCGGATTGAGTCTGCAGACCTGAATGGTGCAAACCGCCGCACTCTACTCTCTCCAGTGCAGCACCCTTATGGCCTCACTCTGCTGGATTCCTACATCTACTGGACTGATTGGCAGACTCGAAGCATTCACAGAGCTGACAAGGATACTGGTGCTAATGTCATCCTAGTCAGGGCAAATCTGCCTGGCCTAATGGATATCCAAGCTATTGACAGGGGAAAGCCTCTTGGTAAAATTCCAGATTTTCACAACCATGTTTCGCAACCATGCTTCAGAATCTTCAGCAAATTTTTTTTTTGTATAAGCTGGCTTTCAGCAGGGACTCTTAAGAAGGGAGTCATTGTATGCAGAGAAAAAATAACTGCTCTTTTCACCCCTTCGGCTCCATCCCTTCTGTTGCTTAGAAGCAGTATTCTCCACTCCAGTGCTTTAATTCTTGCAATTCACTCCCAACATTGTTAATTTTTAAGTCAGAATGCTTACTTGGCCTGCATGCCTTTTCTGCAGGTCTTACTCCATTGCCTAATCTGTTCTACTCAATACGTTTTTTTAAGAGGCCTTGCTTTACACAAAGTGCTTCAACACCTGAAGGCTTTTAATCTGAACCTGTTTTTGCACACACACTGTTATTGTGGTTATGCTTTGTTTCTTTGATTTTAATTTGCAGAAGCCTGGCTTCTCTGTCCTGTAGGACTAGGATTTTCACTACCTTGTTGGTGACATGGAGTTGACAAATAATGCAATATTAAGGCTCTTAGCCAGTTATTTGTTGTTCACCTTGGATGAAGACAACAACATTCACATATTCAGTGATAGATTTTGGCAGACTTCCTTTGCTGAAGTTTGATATTCCACTAGTTTCTCCACCTTCTCCAGTAGTTGAAGCATCATGAGCTAGGTAGACTTCATACTTAAAGTAGACTGGGTGCTTGGGAATTAAGTTTTCATTACAGTTTAAGAAAGTAGTGAATTAATAATTTTCATTTCTCCTAAGGTGCTAACAAGTGTGGCCTGAGGAATGGTGGTTGCTCCCATCTCTGCCTTCCAAACCCTGAAGGCTTCTCATGTGCTTGCCCTACTGGCATCCAACTGAAGAGTGACAAGAAGACCTGCGATCCTTCTCCTGAAACTTACCTGCTCTTCTCTAGTCGGGGTTCCATCCGGCGAATCTCATTGGATACTAATGATCACACTGATGTTCACGTCCCTGTCCCAGAGCTGAACAATGTAATCTCTCTGGACTATGACAGTGTAGATGGCAAGATTTACTACACAGATGTCTTCCTAGATGTTATTAGGTAAAAAATCTATGAGATTCCCATGTGTGTGTGTTCCATGAAATTTGTGAAACCTGATTCCTTGTGTTAGTTCATCTTTGTGTACTGAAATGTGTTCAGCAACCAGAGATTTCAGTGAGTATCGTCTTTCCCTCCTTCTCTGTGGTTTCCTCACTCAGGCGAGCAGACCTGAATGGCAGCAATATGGAAACAGTTATTGGCCAAGGATTGAAGACTACAGATGGTCTAGCTGTGGATTGGGTGGCTAGGAACCTCTACTGGACGGACACAGGCCGCAATACAATTGAAGTTGCAAGATTAGATGGCAGCTGCCGGAAAGTACTAATTAATAACAGTCTGGATGAGCCTCGAGCAATAGCTGTCTTTCCCAGAAAGGGGTAAGCCTGGGGCCAGTTAGAGGCGGATGCTTACAAAGTGTGTTCAAAGAGCAAGTGCAGAAGTTAGAATGAGATGGAAGGAAGAGTATGGAGGTCTGCCTTAAGCCTGCAGGTGTTGGCTGGACTGCTCCTTCTTACAAACAATAGCTCTAGCTAGCCACCTGCTGTTCATCAGGCATAGCAGATCATCCAGCTAAAGCCTCTCTTGCTAGACCAAGGACAGGGAGGGCCACAGTCTGGTACATGTACAGAGCCATTTAAAGACAGATTAGTTGACATGATGAAGGACTGTAAGAAATCAGTTGTCTGAAAAAGAGTGTTTTCACAGAGGCAGACAGGACCTGATTCTGTTGTTGTAAGACTCCTCAAAGTCAGCAGTTCTACTGAACTGGAAGAACCTCTGAGCCCCTGGTACTAAGCAGACTTAGCAGACTTTGCTCATTTGCTCTGTAAAGAAGAATGGCAGAAAGTTTCAGAAGGGTCTGCTTGAGCCTCCACCTTCAGAAAAGAATCACCTGGTGTAAAAACATCTAGCATATATATACTGGATTTTGAATTCACTTTCTTCTTCTTCAGATACCTCTTCTGGACAGACTGGGGGCACGTTGCTAAAATTGAGCGTGCAAACCTGGATGGCTCTGAGCGCAAGATACTGATTAACATCGATTTAGGCTGGCCTAACGGCCTGACCTTGGATTATGACACCAGAAGGTCAGTATAACATTGTAGCTGAAAATTGCTGGCTGTTTAGTTGGCATTCTCAGTTTTTAAAACCTTTTATCCTGGTTTATCTTGTTGTATTTATTTAGTTATTTTATATTACAAATTCTTATAGAAGGGAATCAAGGTGGCATATACCACCTTAAAAGTACTTATATTTATAATTGCAATGAATTTAAATATTGATATTAAAATATGATTAAACTTAAATATTAAAAATATTACTAATTTAAAAGAACTTAAAGCCAATTTAAAAATATGATAAAAATAGAATATGATGTGTTCACACGCACAGAGAGAGAAAGAGACACACAGAAGTTTCAATCCTGCCACAGGATTCACTTTACGAAAAGTTTTAACAAGAATGCTTTCACCTGTTAGCAGAAGAAAAATACCAGTCTAGCTTCCCATGGGAGGGAATGCCATAGACTGGGAGCAACCACTGATAATGCCCTCTTTTGAATCCTCACCCACATAAGTTATGTTACAGTAAACCAGATAGGAACAGAAGCAACTGGCACACCAGATTTAACTATACAAATGCACTCCTAGCCGCTGCTGAAATCTGGGCATCAGGCTGAGGGATGAATCTAGGATATGCCCAAGCTGTGAATCTGAGTTCTCAGGGAGTGAAATCTCATGTAACATGAGTGGAATCCTTATTCCCTAATTTGCTTTGTGACTAACCAGGAGCATCTCTGTCCTGCCAGAATTAATATTCAGTCTATTCTGTCTCCTGCAGTCCATGATGGCTATCAAACATTGGTTAAACACCAACACACCTTCCTTGGAATTAGGTGGAAAGAAGAGATAGAGCTGAGAGTCATCAGCACACTGAATCCCAAACCTCTGGACAACTGGTTTCATGCACATGCTAAATAGCATATGGGGAAAAACAGAACCCTGAGGGACCCCACAGGCCAAAGCTCAGACTGTCAAACAGGAGTCCTCCAGCACCATCTTCTGAGTTTGCCCTTCCAGGAAGGACTAGAACCAACATTCCCTCTAAGCTGCGCAGCAGTGCTTTGAGTGCACACAGCTGAGCATGTTTTGCTGCCCATTTGCTTCTGATTGTGGCCAAAGCCCCCTTCACATGTGGCAGAGACCCCATCCAGAGCTCTGGAAAATTAGAGGGAATGTTTACTATAACTACAGTAAAACAGTGCCTACAAGTTCCATCCCAGTGAGGCAGCTCAGAAGGCTATCTGGGTTTATGTTATTGAAAGCTGCCAAGAGTTCCAGTAGAACCAATAGGGACAGGCTCCTCCCTTCCAGTTTCTAGTGTAGGTCATCTACTAAGGTGACCAACTCTATCTGAGTCCCATAAACCGTTCTGAAGCCAGACTGATATGGTCTAGATAGTCTGTTACGTCTAGAAAGCCCTAGAGCTGAGAGGCCACCACATTCTTTAGCACCTTGTCTCAAAATGGAACATTGGAAATTGGCTGGTAATTGTCCAATAGAGGGAGGTTGAGAGAGGGGTTTTTTTCTGAAAGAAGCCTCATTATTGTCTCTTCTAGGCGGGATGGGATTGCACTTTTACTTTTCTTTACTTTTGTTAGATTTTTTACCCTGCCCCCCTAGACAAAGTCTACTCCGGGCGGCTTACATACATAATAAAAACGTCACAATATAACAAATATCAGAGAGGCACTCACTATTTCCCTTACCCACTCAGTCAGTCCTCCCTTGGCTGCTTTTGTGTGTGTTTAGTCGTTTAGTCGTGTCCGACTCTTCGTGACCCCATGGACCAGAGCACGCCAGGCCCTCCTGTCTTCTACTGCCTCCCGGAGTTGTGTCAGGTTCATGTTGGTTGCTTCGCAGACACTGTCCAGCCATCTCATCCTCGGTCGTCCCCTTCTCCTCTTGCCATCACACTTTCCCAACATCAGGGTCTTTTCCAGGGAGTCTTTTCTTCTCATTAGATGGCCAAAGTACTGGAGCCTCAGCTTCAGGATCTGTCCTTCCAGTGAGCACTCAGGCTTGATTTCCTTTAGAACTGATAGGTTTGTTCTCCTTGCAGTCCAGGGGATTCTCAAGAGCCTCCTCCAGCACCACAATTCAAAGGCATCAATTCTTCGGCGGTCTGCTTTCTTTATGGTCCAGCTCTCACTTCCATACATCACGACAGGAAAAACCATAGCTTTGACTATTCGGACTTTTGTTGGCAAGGTGATGTCTCTGCTTTTCAAGATGCTGTCCAGATTTGTCATCGCTTTCCTCCCAAGAAGAAGGCGCCTTTTAATTTCAGGGCTGCTGTCTCCATCTGCAGTGATCATGGAGCCCAGGAAGATAAAATTTGACACTGCCTCCATATCTTCCCCTTCTATTTCCCAGGAGGTGATGGGACCAGTGGCCATGATCTTAGTTTTTTTGATGTTGAGTTTCAGACCGTTTTTTGCACTCTCCTCTTTCACTCTCATTACAAGGTTCTTTAATTCCTCCTCACTTTCTGCCATCAGAGTGGTATCATCTGCATATCGGAGGTTGTTGATATTTCTTCCGGCAATCTTAATTCCGGCTTGGGTTTCTTCCAGTCCAGCCTTCCGCATGATGTATTCTGCATATAAGTTAAATAAGCTGGGGGACAATATACAGCCTTGCCGTACTCCTTTCCCAATTTTGAACCACTCAGTTGTTCCATGACCAGTTCTAACTGTTGCTTCCTGTCCCACATATAGGTTTCTCAGGAGACAGATAAAGTGGTCAGGCACTCCCATTTCTTTAAGAACTTGCCATAGTTTGCTGTGGTCCACACAGTCAAAGGCTTTCGCATAGTCAATGAAGCAGAAGTAGATATTTTTCTGGAACTCTCTGGCTTTCTCCATAATCCAGCGCAAGTTAGCAATTTGGTCTCGAGTTCCTCTGCCTCTTCGGAATCCAGCTTGTACTTCTGGGAGTTCTCGGTCCACATACTGCTGAAGCCTACCTTGTAGGATTTTGAGCATAACCTTGCTAGCGTGCGAAATGAGTGCAATTGTACGGTAGTTGGAGCATTCTTTGGCACTGCCTTTCTTTGGGATTGGGATGTAGACTGATCTTTTCCAGTCCTCTGGCCACTGTTGAGTTTTCCAAACTTGCTGGCATATTGAATGTAGCACCTTAACAGCATCATCTTTCAAGCTTTTAAATAGTTCAACTGGAATGCCATCACCTCCACTGGCCTTGTTGTTAGCCAGGCTTTCTAAGGCCCACTTGACTTCGCTCTCCAGGATGTCTGGCTCAAGGTCAGCAACTACATTGTCTGGGTTGTCCGGGATATCCACATCTTTCTGATATAATTCCTCTGTGTATTCTTGCCACCTCTTCTTGACGTCTTCTGCTTCTGTTAGGTCCCTCCCATTTTTGTCTTTTATCATGTTCATCTTTGCGCAAAATGTTCCTCTAATATCTCCAATTTTCCTGAACAGATCTCTGGTCTTTCCTTTTCTGTTATCTTCCTCTATTTCTTTGCATTGTTCATTTAAGAAGGCCCTCTTGTCTCTCCTTGCTATTCTTTGGAAGTCTGAATTCAAGTTTCTGTAACTTTCCCTATCTCCCTTGCATTTTGCTTCCCTTCTCCTCTCTGCTATTTCTAAGGCCTCGTTGGACAGCCACTTTGCTTTCTTGCATTTCCTTTTCTTTGGGATGGTTTTCGTTGCTGCCTCCTGGACAATGTTACGAGCCTCTATCCAAAGTTCTTCAGGCACTCTGTCCACCAAATCTAGTTCCTTAAATCTGTTCTTTACTTCCACTGTGTATTCATAAGGGATTTGGTTTAGATTATACCTGAGTGGCCCAGTGGTTTTTCCTAATCTCTTCAGTCTAAGCTTGAATTTTGCTATGAGAAGCTGATGATCAGAACCGCAGTCAGCTCCAGGTCTTGTTTTTGCTGACTGTATAGAGCTTCTCCATCTTTGGCTGCAGAGAATATAATCAATCTGATTTCGATATTGCCCATCTGGTGATTTCCATGTATAGAGTCGCCTCTTGTGTTGTTGGAAAAGAGTGTTTGTGATGACCAGCTTATTCTCTTGACAAAACTCTATTAGCCTTTGTCCTGCTTCGTTCTGAACTCCAAGGCCAAACTTCCCTGTTGTTCCTTTTATCTCTTGGCTCCCTACTTTAGCATTCCAGTCCCCTAGAATGAGAAGAACATCTTTCTTTGGTGTCAGTTCTAGAAGGTGTTGTAAATCTTCATAGAATTGTTCAATTTCAGTCTCCTCAGCAATGCTGGTTGGTGCATAAACTTGGATTATTGTGATGTTGAATGGTCTGCCTTGGATTCGTATTGACATCATTCTATCATTTTTGAGATTGTATCCCATTACAGCTCTTCCCACTCTTTTGTTGACTATGAGGGCTACTCCATTCCTTCTACGGGATTCTTGTCCACAATAGTAGATATGATAATCATCTGAGCTGAATTCGCCCATTCCTGTCCATTTTAGTTCACTGATGCCCAGGATGTCGATGTTTATTCTTGCCCTCTCCTGTTTGACCACCTCCAGCTTCCCAGTGTTCATAGATCTTACATTCCAGGTTCCTATGCAGTATTTTTCTTTGCAGCATTGGATTTTCCTTTCACTTCCAGGCACGTCCACAGCTGAGCGTCCTTTCGGCTTTGGCCCAACCACTTCATTAGCTCTGGAGCTACTTGTACTTGTCCTCCGCTCTTCCTCAGTAGCATGTTGGACGCCTTCCGACCTGAGGGGCCCATCTTCCAGCGTCATATCTTTTAGCCTTTTGTTTCTGATCATGGGGCGTTCTTGGCAAAGATACTGGAGTGGCTTGCCATTTCCTACTCCAGGTGGATTGCGTTTAGTCGGAACTCTCCACTATGTCCTGTCCGTCTTGGGTGTCCCTGCACGGCATAGCCCATAGTTTCTCTGAGTTACTCAAGCCCCTTCGCCACGACAAGGCAGCAATCCATGAAGAAGTGGCTGCTTTTATACACCAGGAAAGATAAGGACCTGGTGCACATGTAGTGGGTCTCACTTCTTCCAATATCCTGTCCATATCCTTAAGCTGCACAACTTGGAATGACTCAATTAACAGAGGACCAACAGGTGCCAAAGTTGCATCCATAGGATCTGTATCAGCTACAGTATATAAGTCAGAGTAAAATACTGTGCAAATTTTTCACAACCACCTGTCATGTGGTCCACACTCTCTTCTTATGGACCAAGGCATAATAGGCCCTTGACCTCTCAAAACAGCTCCATAGGACATTTTTGTGCTAATGCAGTTATGACAGAGAAAGTGGCTTTATTTGGTGCCACCAACTATGATGGAATAGGCCTTCCAGTGGCTCTCTAGCTCAGGTTCTCTCCAAATTTTTTTTTGCCATCATCACTTTCCATTCCACTCTCTTCATCAACGTCAGCTCTCTGGTAAACCAGGGAGCTAGTTTGGCTCCATAGGAGGGGAGCCATAGGAGTGATTGTATCAATGACCTGGCCATTTGCTCATTCTGTAGATTTTGGGGCATCAGCTGACAAATGCATATTCAGGGAAAGGAGAGAAAATAGGTATCTATGATGTTACAGTGAATGTTGGTTTCACTTCTGTCCTTTCCACTCTTGTAGGATTTACTGGGTAGATGCTCATCTGGATCGCATAGAGAGTGCTGATCTCAATGGGAAGCTACGCCAGGTGCTGGTCAGCCAAGTATCACATCCCTTTGCTTTGACACAGGTATGGAGGAACTTGGTGAGAAACACTGCAGTGTTGTTTGTGTAGCAGCACTCATAAAGAAACTGTATGTTTGACTTGTGGATGTTTGAAGAAATTCTCATGGGTTGTTGCTGCTATATTACCAAGAAGGAGAAAGTATGTTATTTGGACTTCTGTGAACAAGCTTCTGTGTAATTAATTTTTCTTCTTCTTTGTGAGTAGCAGGACAGGTGGTTGTACTGGACAGACTGGCAGACTAAATCTATTCAGCGAGTGGACAAGTATTCTGGTCGGAATAAGGAAACCATCTTAGCCAATGTTGAAGGGCTTATGGATATCATTGTGGTCTCTCCTCAAAGGCAGACTGGTAAAGGCAATAATCTGGATTTCTTCACTCTGTAATTTGAATCAAAGCTTTATTTATTCATTTAAAATATTTTTATCCCACCTTAAAAAGACCGACGGCAGCCTACAATATTGAGAGACAATATTTAAAGTTAAAAGACAATATTTAAAGCTAAGAACAATGTGTATAAAGAGGCATCTTATATCATTAAAGGCAATAATTAAAGCTAGGAACAATATGTGTGCAGATATTTTTTAAAAAAAGTCACTCTGAGAGGTGGAAAACTCAAAAATTGAGACCACTCCATCTACAAATCACACATGGGTGGCTAGATTATTGGGGGAAGGCTTGCCTAAAGAGAAAGGTCTTTGCTTGCTTGCAGAAGGACAGCAAAGATGGTCCCAGACAGGTCTCCTGTGAGCAGCAACAGAGAAGGCTGTCTCCTGTGTTCCCAGCAGATGCACCTGTGAGGGTGGTAGGACCAAGAGAAAGGCCTCTCCAGATGATCTTAACACCCGAACTTGGACTCAAGCCATTTAGGGCTTTATAGGTTAAAACCAGCATTTTGAATTGTGCCTGGAAACTGAAACAGGCCTGAAGCCAGATTGAAATTGATCTAGATAATCTGTCTCATCCAAAAAACTCTGGAGCCGAGGGGCCACAACCTGCTGTAGCATTTTCCCCAAGAATGGGAAGTTGGATACTGGTAGATAATTACTCAGTATTGTTGGGTCCAGAGAGGCCTTTTTTTAACCATAGTCTAACTATTACCTCCTTTAGGCATGTGGGGTTCAAACTAGGCTTAGCTTATCATGCATTTAGAAACAGTGCTCCTTTTAGTGGTGAAGGACATCTGTTTGTCATAGCATGTGGCCTTCATTACCTCTGTGCTTTGCTGCATTCCAGTCTTGTGACAGGTCTTCAGTATATCACAAGAGTACACCCCTCACATTTCATAAATACATCTTTTCATGTGACAACACTGAAGAAATGACACTTGGCTACAATGTAAAGCAGTGAGTACAGTATACAGCTTGTATAACAGTGTAAATGTGCTGTCCCCTCAAAATAACGCAACACACAGCCATTAATGTCTAAAGCACTGGAAACAAAAATGAGTACACCCCTAAGTGACTATGTCCAAAATGGGCACAAAGTGTCAATATTTTGGGTAGCCACCATTATTTTCCAGCAGTGCCTTAACCCTCTTGGGCATAGAGTTCACCAGAGCTTCACAGGTTGCCACTGGAGTCCTCTTCCACTCCTCCATGACGACATCACAGAGCTGGTGGATGTTAGAGACCTTGCATGCCTCCACCTTCCGTTTCACGATGCCCCTCAGATGTTCAATAGGATTTAGGTCTGGAGACATGCTTGGCCAGTCCATCCCCTCTACCCTCAACTTCTTTAGCAAGGCAGTGGTCGTTTTGAAGGTTGCTTGGGGTCATTATTATGTTGGAATACTGCCCTGCGGTCCAGTCTCCGAAGGGAGGGGATCATGCTCTGCTCCAGTATGTCACAGTGCATGTTGGAATTATGGTTCCCTCAATGAACTGTAGCTTCCCAGTGCTGGCAGCACTCATGCAGCCCCAGCCTATGATACTCCCACCACCATGCTCGACTGTAGGCATGACACACTTGTCTTTGTACTCCTCCCCTGGTTGCCGCCACATATGCTTGACATCACCTGAACCAAATAAGTTTATCTTGGTCTTACTGGACCACAGGGCGTGGTTCCAGAAATCCATGTCCCTAGTCTGCTTGTCTGCAAACCGCATGCGAGCTTTCTTGTGCATCATCTTTAGAAGAGGCTTCCTTCTGGGATGACAGCCCTGAAGACCAATTTGATGCAGTGTGCTGCTTATGGTCCAAGCAGTGACAGCCTGACCCTCAACCCCTTCAACCTCTGCAGCAATACTGGTAGCACTCATATGTCTACTTCCCAAAGCCAATCTCTGGATATGACGCTGAGCACAGGCACTCAACTTGTATGGTCGACCATGGCAAGGCCTGTTCATAGTGGAACCTGTCCTGTTAAATTGCTGTATGGTCTTGGTCACCGTGCTTCAACTCAGTTTCAGGGTTTTGGCAATCTTCTTATAGCCTAGGCCATCTTTATGTAGAGCAACAATTCATTTTTTCAGATCCTCAGTTCATTCCCATGAGGAGTCATGTGGAACTTCCAGTGACCAGTCTGAGAGAGTGAGAACAATAACAACTGCTCCCCCTTCACACCTGAGACTTATGACACTAATGGGTCTCATGACACCAGGGAAGGAAAACGGCTACTTGGGCCCAATTTGGGCATTGTAATTTATGGGTGTACTCATTTTTGTTGTCAGCGGTTTAGACATTAATGGCTGTGTGTTGCGTTATTTTGAGGGGGCAGCACATTTGCACTGTTATACAAGCTGTATACTCACTGCTTTGCATTGTAGCCAAGTGTCGTTTCTTCATTTTATGTTTTTTGTTTGTTCTATTTATGCCCCGCCTATCTGGTCGTTTCGACCACTCTAGGCGGTTTACAACATAAAGATAACAAATATATGGAAGGGATTATAACACAAATGTTGTTACATGAAAATATATACTAAAATATTTATGAAATGTGAGGGGGTGTACTCTGTGATATTCGCATATGTAATTACTGAGGCATGCATCTCTGAAGAAATCCCATTAGAATCATAGAAAAGTGAAGTTGGAAGGAGCCCACAAGGCCATCAAGTCCAACTCCCTGCTCAACGCAGGAATACAATCAAAGCATATCTGCCAGGTGTTTATCCACTGTCAGAGGAAAAAGTGCTAATCCCAGATAATTTCTTTTAATATCATGCTAAGTATGATGTGGAGTCCATAGGTTACTCACCTTTGATGTAACATCTAGTAATTGTGTACATTGATTACTATTGTATCATGGGTTTAGGAGTGATTGTGAAGAACCTTGGGGTGGGGGCTTGCTATGCAAAAAATATTCTGGGGCATTAGCTTCTGGCAGCCTACACTGTTTCGATAAAACCCGTGCTGGTACACATACTTGAGGAACTGTATTCACATACACCACAATGTGTCTCTCCTGTATCATGAGGGAATCTACTTTCTCTCAGTTGATGTAGACAGGAAGCATGTTTCTACAGACAGCAAGTAAGGGGCAAAAATTTTGAACCCACTTTGAGAAAAAATGAAATACTTAAATATTATCTACCAAAAAGTTGAGATATTGTTGTTATTTTTCAATTGTTTTTATTCTATTTGCTGTGAGCCACCCAGAGTAGACATTGTCTCGATGGGCGGCATAGAAGCTTAATAAATAAATAAATGAACAAACAAAAAGCGAATTCCCACTGTATACCAAACTGAATTGGTGGAAAATAAAGGAAAGGGCATGTCTCACTTGGTTCTCAGGGGCTGTCCTTCATTTATAAGAGGCATTCTAAAACACCTGCAGTCAAGAACACAGTTGGAAAGGACACAAAAGCTGCTTCTCACTCCAGATATTACAATTGCAGGAGCAAATTAGCTTCTATCCACAGCCTGTGGGCCACAGGTGTTTCTATGCATTTCTTTACTTACCTTCAGAGAAGTGAGTACTGTACTTTCTAGTCACTCTTCCATAGGTAAGGTAAACTGATGAATTTGCAGATAACAGTGTTTGTGGTGTGAAGGCAGAAACCTCCCATTTAGTCTTGATTGTCAGCATCCTATATCCTCTTTTAGAAGGAAGGATGAAGAGAACAAAGGGTCTTTATAACTAGAGGCCTTGGAGATAAATTTATTCAAATGCCCTAGAACTGGCTAAAGACAGATCTCTCTAACATACTTTGTCATAATGACAATAATTTCACTTAATGGTCTAAAAAAGTGTTGTGAGTCATCCCTCCTTTTACTATAAGCTTTCAAATTGGTTTTTTCTTGGCTGGGGGGGAGGGGGGCAGTAAGCATATTGTGATATGAAATTGAATAGAAACTTGTTGATTGGGGAGGAGTGCCAAATAAGGTAAAGAAGTCAGCTTTACTATGACCCAGTATTTACAGCCTCCTAGTGGTCCAGACATTAGCAGGACGCACCCTGAAAAAAATAAAGACTAGGATCTTGTGAAAGACTAGGATTTCATCAGGTAATTTGATATTGTTTCCTGGGATCAATTAGTCATGTCAACGTTGGATATATATGTCACAGGTCTTCCACAGCATAAGTAGATATTTGAATTATGCATGCCCACAACTGAACAGTAGGCATTTGTACTAGTGATAATATCTAGAGCAGCTTTCTGAGTTCTTCGTGTGCCAGTTCTAAAGATAAAAAGAGAAGACCTCCAAAAACAGAGGAGGGACGCTTAAAGCCCTTGTTGAATACTGGCAGGTGAAGTTCCATGTTTTACCACATTTTATTATTGTCATCTTTTCATCTGAATTTGGACTCCTAAAGCTGTTGGTTCTACCACTCCTTAAATATCTTATTTACACTGAACACCCTATAGCACTATAGGTTGGATGCAGCTTGACAGCATGTACACTTCACAGGCTTGTCTGTAGCATATAGGATACACTGTGTTTCTAAAATCAGGTGCAGGTGTGTACTAAGATTTTGTAGCTTTGAGACAGATGCAGCTCAGTTTGCATGCAGGCAGACAAGGATCAAAATGGCAATAGATTAGATGTTGACAGATAGGCAGGAGTCATGATTCAGGGACATAGAAGAGCAGGCCAAGTCATCCAGAGCAAGAGTTGTTGTTCAGATATGTAGATTGGCTGCAAAGACTTGAGAATCACTATTGTCTAAAACACTGGTTCTTAACCTTGAGTTACTCAGGAGTTTTGGACTGCAACTCCCAGAAGCCTTCACCACCAGCTGTGCTGACTGGGGTTTCTGGGAGTTGCAGTTCAAAAGCATCCGAGTAACAAAGGTTAAGAACCACTGGTCTAAAACAACCCAGGGTACAGCAGGCCCTTAAAAGGTGGTAATCCATGTTAAACTAGGAGATCAGTTACTCTGTTCCAGCTAGAATTGTGACCTTGGGAATTTCTCTTTCACTATAGCCTAGCCTCCAAGGTCTCTTGAGGTCCCCGACTGCCAGTGGTTTGGTAGAGGTCCTGGTTCAAGGCCTTCTTTCTGCTGCATACATGCATGGATACATGCACATACACAATGTGACACCTTGCAGATTCACATCACATTTAGTGACGAAAATGTGCGCAGTCTTAATCTGGCAATGTATGACTATGTATGTAGGTTTTCTCCCTGCTGATTTACAGTATTTTCACCAACCTCTAAATCAGTTGCTTGGTTGCCTCTGTTACTATAAAATATGTGGGTGAAAAGTCTATGTTAGAACCACTGTGTTAGACAATCAGCCATAAGTATTTTGGTGAAATGAATGTGAAGCCCTTGGGGTTGAAGACAGAAAATGATACTCTTGCTTCAGATGTGATGTCTTATCTTCCAGGCACAAACGCTTGTGGAGTGAATAATGGAGGCTGTACTCATCTCTGCTTTGCCAGGGCTTCTGATTTTGTTTGTGCATGTCCAGATGAACTAGATGGGAAACCTTGCTCCACAGGTAAATTGTTTGGGTTGTGAACCTCCAAGCACAAATCATAAGCATATATAGAAATATAGAAATATATCTCCTTGGCAAAGTATTCAAAGGCCTCACTGCAGAAAGCTCTATTTCCCAGGAGGAAAATCACAGATGTATATTTTAGTGCTAAGATTTACAGTACAGAGTTGCTTGTTCTATTTCATTGGCATTTTGCATGCAGTTGCTTCAAAGAGGTGCATGAATATAACACTGAGATGTTGCTTGGGGATGGTTGCAGCTTATGTACAAGCTCTAGCTGTATAGCAGTGCTCATTATTTACTTTGTAATTTTTTTCTGTACCACAATAGAAACCTTACTGTCTCTTGCTATATCTAGAACAGCAAACTGCAAATTTTCCCATTTCATAGGACTTAATTATCTCCGTTGCTTAAGATTTTCTCTCTGTTTCTCTTTCACATAGTTCCTGGCATGGGGCCTCCAATTCCTGAAACCACTCATTCAAGCAAAAATAGTCAAATTCCTACTGGCAGATCTGGCTCTTCCACAAGCAAGCCTCATGTATCTGTGGAAACAACAGGAGGAAAGTGAGTAGCTTCACTTATTTAAAATGTGATTTTGTGGGAAGGTAGTGCTCCATCTTTTTCTTCACATATGCTTTTCCTCTGCTAGGCAGGATAGTTCTAGCTACCATAGAAAATAAGTTTTATAAATCTTTACTGGATAATATAATATAGTAAGGGCATTTGTATTCATGCCATTGCATTCTCTGTCCTGTGCCAATGATTAGTCATTTTAAAAAATATGTTAAATAAGGTTTGTTTGTTTAGAAAAACTACCTAGCAGCAAGCTTCCTTGCAATATATTAAATGATCTTCATTTTTAAAAGCAACAACAACTTAGCAGCAACTTTTTGGTAGCTGGAATATATTTGGGTAGAAAAATAGGCTGCTGTTATTCTTCATGACTTAGTTCACTTCACCTTGGTTCATTCTGTCATAGGATAAGTGGTTCTCTTGAAGTTGACCTTTTGTACCTTTCTGTTGTGTAGCTGCTCTGACAAAAAAGTTGGCCAAGACCTGTGCAACCGAGCAAATGAAGCTGTGCTGGCAACTACAGGTGAGAGTCTCTATTATCCTGCACTATGCAAATATTGGAAATGCATCAAGCATGCCAGGAGCATGAGTTGGAAATATTGGTATCATCTGTATTTCTTTAATTACTAATGTTTCTTCCATGAATTGTCACTCCTTCTGAATGTTATCCAGTTTTCCGTGTTCTGTCTGTAGGTTGAACAGACAGATAAAATATACCTTTGTATATTATTAACAATTGGAGACCTTCTGTTTCTCCATAGTTTGCTCTAACAGTAGCCCTTTGTCCAGAGTATAGGTTATGCATTGGGATGATCGAATATTGTGGTACACTCATTTCTTGTAAACAATTCATTACTATCTCCTTTCTTTGAAAACTGAATGAATATTGAATGTTTCCAGTCTATGAATAGCTGTTTTGTTTTTATATTTAATGGTGTATTCTTGTTAGGATTTTAATAGATTGAATCTCTGTTAATATTCCATCTATACCTAATGACATATTGCGTCTTGCTGCTTAGAAGCTCTCAAGTCATTTCTTAAAATTTAAGATTCTTCAGAAAAGGATTCTTGTTTGAAGGAATCTGTCATCTTTTTTGTTGTTGTTCTAGTTCATTGCAATAAATTATTATAATGATTCCCTTTGGTACTACATGCAAGTTACTGAAAAGTTCCATTTAGGATTCTAGTCTTATTTCTGTTGAATTTTACTGTTTCTTTTCATCTCTTGTTAACAATTTTAAGGGTTTTCTTTCATAATCCATTGTAACTTTTCTTTACTTTTGACTACCACAGTAGCGGGATATCATCTTTAACTTCTTTAGTTGGAGCATAATACTTCAATAAGTTATATTGATAACCTTTCCACAAAATCTGGTTTGGTCATGTTTTGTGCTGTGTATCCCTTCATTGTGTCTCCTTTTACTATTGAGAGTTTTGTTTTGAGTTTTTCATTTCCAGAATAAAACAATTAGTCATTGTCTGAATTAAAATGTCATTTTGCTTTCACTTTTCTTTGTCCACCCCAAATACTACAAGACCACTGGGAAGACCTACTACTAGTTTGTCACGAAGAGCCAAGGTGGTCTTCTAAGCCAGACTTTCTGTTGTTAACCTTTATTCCTTGAAGGGATTACTGATCTATGATGGTATGATCTATGATTGTAGAGTCATAGAGATGTAAATGTAAAGGTTCCCCTTGACAATTTGTCCAGTCATGTCCAACTCTAGGGGCCGGTGCTCATCCCCGTTTCCAGGCTAGGGAGCCAGCATTTATCTGTAGACAGTTTCTGTGGTCATTTGGCCAGCGGGACTAGATACAGAATGCCATTACCTTCCCACCGTAGTGGTACCTATTTATCTACTCACATTTTAACATGCTTTCGAACTGCTAGGTTGATAGGAAGAGATGTGTCTACCTACCATTAAATAATGTATCTGTGCTTAATGTTTAATATTTTATGTTAACATTTTAATGACCAGAGTAGACTTTGGTCTAGATGGGCGGGGGAGAAGTCAAATAAATAAATAAATAAATAAATAAATAAATAAATAAATAAATAAATAAATAAATATGTTAATATTTTACTGAAAAACTCAACATGTTGCAAAAATACCAGATATGCAAAATATTTATGAAGGAAAATATATATTAATGACAGTGTTCAGATTGTCTGGTCAACAACACCTGCCATCCACATCAGTGCTGTCCATTGTGATGGAAGACCAATACCTCTTTATAGTAACAAGAGCATTTTCTGCTTTTGTTAACCATCTGTTCTCTTTCAGGTGAAGGGCTACATGTCAGTTATGTTATTGGAGGACTTCTTAGTATCTTGATCATTCTGTTGATAGCTGGTGCTATAATTATATACAGGTATGTACCTTGCTCTCTTTTCATTCCACTAGCTTTATGAATTTATCAGCTGCGTGAAACACTTCCAAAAAAAAAGGCCAAGCCTTTCTTTCTATGGTTAAAAAATGTTTCCCTGGACCCTCTAAAGTTCCCTCTAAGGTGCACATGCACATGTGCAGCAGCAGCCGGTGTCAATGTCTGCTTACTTCTGGGTTTTAGATGAAATATTGCCCATGCACAGTTGGGCGAGGCTCCCATACGGCTGATGAAAATTAGAGGGAACATTGCATTGGACTAAATTCCAGAGGAAGTAGCCTTGTTAGTCTGCAACAGTAATACGTGATGTGCTGGTATTCTTACAGACTAACTGTAGAAATAGACTTACAGTCTACATGGGGTTAAGAAAACCAAATAAAAAGAAAGGGCGAATGTCGTGAATTCACCAGTCTTTATATCCAGCTCCTTCCCCCCTTGGCTCTGCCTTCCGTTCACTCATTGGCTCCTGCGTCAAGGTTTTGCGGTGCCGGGCAGGTGAGGGCAGGGCTGTTCACCACAGCGAATAATTGTATCTGGATAATGATGACTATGATGCTGATATTCCCAAGTTACTGTTCTTAATGTTAGTGGCCACTCCTTTTCTATTTGTCTCTAAAAATGTCAGCATTGATTATAACAGAGATGGGCAATTGTGGTCCTTCTAATGGCTAGGGTCTGATGGAAGTTTTAGGCCAGAAACATCTAGAGGGCCACTCTTGCCGACTCTTGGATTACTTGTTACACAATAGAGCAACTAATGCTCAAGTTCACGTCTCCCCTGTAGAAAGCATTGACCTCACTATCTCTCATACATGTTTTCTTGGGAATCATCCGTAGAAATCTAGTGCAGTTTGCACATGCCTTCATTTGAGTCATGCATACTGGCCCTTTGAACCTTTTGCATGAAAATGATTCTCTCTGTGAGTGAACTTGCCCTTTCCCCCCACTGGCATAAATGGAAAGAAACCTTGCTTCTGTGCACTGGTGTGGTATAAGTATATAAACAATATGGACATGAGGAATGTCTCTGATGAAACTGATTTGGGGGGGGGTTAAATAAGAGAAATATGCACTACAGATTATGTTTTTTGCTGGTTTTCTGGGATGGGGCTTTAGCTGTAGAACTTTCAAATTGCAATTAGGAAATGCATTCTGTCTATTGACAATAGATGTTGTGTTTCTGTAGACACAAGAAATCCAAGTTCACAGATCCTAGCTTAAGTAATCTTACCTACAGTAACCCATCTTACCGGACATCGACTCAAGAGGTGAAGATTGAAACAGCTCCCAAGCCTGCCATGTATAACCAGTTGTGTTTTAAGAAGGAGGTAAGAGATCCTTTCATAGGCTAAGATATCTTTGTTAAGCACTTGCAGTATTAAGAACCAGTTCTCAATAGGCCTAGTTAATTTGCCCTGCTCTTAGATGATTTAATCAGCGTACTCTAAAGCACTGGTTCTTAACCTTGGGTTACTCAGGAGTTTTGGACTGCAGCTCCCAGAAGCCTTTACCACCAACTGTGCTGGCTGGGGTTTCTGGGAGTTGCAGTTCAAAAACATCCGAGTAACAAAGGTTAAGAACCACTGCTCTAAAGAACTGTGTGTTTTACCTCCCATTATTAGAAGACTATTGAGCAAGCTCAGACAGGTCAACCAACACTATATTTTGCTGGTTTGACTGCAGTTCTCTGATCTCCATGAGCTGCTGATGACTGTCGCCAACTCAAATCCCAGTGCCACGTGTGGCCTTTTCTGTTTAGTAAGCATTCAGTGGTAGAAGAATATGCCTGTGCAGTGTACAGATCATTGGTAGGCAACAGATGAGGATTTTTTTGCATTAGTAAGGTGTCACTGTTGGGCCATAGGTGGTTGCAGGGCACTTAGTCTCTGCTTTGTCTTTCCTCTTCAGCAGTTTTCTCATCCCTCTGATAGCCTTGCACCATTCCTCTTTTGACCTGCCCACAGCCTCACAGGTATCACATTGCTGTATTTGTGCAATCTCTACTTACCTTATTCCTGTACTGATGAATGGCCTGCTGCTGTCTTGCATTACTTGGTTGCTTCTCTCTCTCTGTGTTTGTGTGGGTGCGTGCCCACACACATACCTGTGTGCCCTAAAATACCTCGGCTGCCTTTGAGTGTTGGTAAAGAAGAAAAGTTGTTCCTAGTGCAGGCTCCTTGATGTTTACATTGGCTCTCCAATTTTATACAGCTTAGGTTTGTTTAGTTTTAATGTTCATACTCCATGATGATGCATATGCAGAGTATGGTCAGCTGAAGAGGTCCTTCTCTGGTGAAGCATAGGAAAGTCTTTATTACTGTAAATAATGTCACTTTCCCCTTTCCCCTGTCCAGCTCATGTTTATTTCACTGCTTTTATGAGAGTTTTCCTAAGTCTTTTGATCTAATAACGCAATTGTTGAGATGATTGTTTTGTGTAACTTTCTAATTCTAGTGTTTATGCCCTTCTGACTTCTTTGTTATGTTGTGTTAACTTAATCTGGCTTGTGTCCTACTCAAGTATTAATAATATTTTACATTATTTTCTACAGCGGTACCTCAGTTTACGAACGCCTCAGTTTACGTAACTTTCGGTTTACGAACCGAAATCCATAGAAAATAATGCCCCGGTTTACGTTTTTTCTCCCTCCCCCAATTATACTAAAGGGTTTCCCCAGGACACATTGTGCCTGGAGATTTCTAGCGATGCCCCCTTTCCTGGCACAATCCGTGTTTTGGTTTACAAAATTTCCGTATTACGTAATGTCCCGGAGGACACATTAATTTCGTAAAACGAGGTACGCCTGTATATGCTGAGCACAGGAGGAACTTGTCAACTAACAGCAGACTGTCTTTCTGAGAGTCTTTGCCTTTGCCTTTTCATCATCTATGCTGAATCTTGGTCTCCTTCTTGAATGCTTGTTTTTGAATGCAGTGTTTCTGTTTTTTGTTTTGTTTTTGTTTTTACTTTTCATGGCTTTGGATATATTACTGGTTACCTTTCCCTCAGTATATTCACCTTCTATATTATTCTGTCTTTCCATCACCTGAGGGAATGTACAGTTTGCCACAGAATTTTTTGTAACAGGTGATCTGCTAGATAAAGGATTGCACACCTCTTGTAGTTAGTATCTCCTGCTGATTTATAAATGAGATAAATTACCTGTTTTGGTATTCAGATGTGGTGAGGCAAAACAGTTGCTTTCCTCTTTGTTCCCTTCCTCAGATTCTGCTCAGTTTCTCTAGTGGTCTTATGTTTTTCTTCTTTTTCTGCCTAATATTGCCAGAGAAGTTTGTTGGTTACTTTTCCTCAGTAAGCATTTAATAGCTTGTTTGCTGCTTGTCTGGATCATTTAGATTAGTCTTGCACAACCCAGTGCCATCCAGATGTGTTCAGTTACTTCTCCCACAACCCTCAGTCCTGGGAATGATGCATCTTTTTATCCAACACATCTGAGAAATGTTGGGTTTGGGAGATCTGGCACAGGTGGAGCAGTGAAGGTTTGGTGATGGGCAAGTTGGAGAACAGGAACATGAAGACAGTGCCCTTCTGCTTCTTTCCGGTTGTGTGATCTGACTTGTTCAAAAGGCAGGTGCCAGTCTTTCACTAGTTCTTTATGCTTTCTCCGTCAACTTTGTATGTCTCATGTTATTGTCTCTGTCTGCAGGCAAGCTCTGATCAAAACTACACCAAGGAAAAGATCAAAATTGTAGAAGGAATTTGCCTCTTGTCCAGTGATGAATCTGAATGGGACGACCTCAAACAGATACGGAGCTCTCGAGGATGTATTCTCCGTGACCACGTCTGCATGAAGACTGACACAGTCTCTATCCAAGCCAGCACCGGGTCACTGGATGACACTGAAACTGAGCAGCTGCTGCAGGAGGAGCAGTCTGAGTGCAGCAGCATCAACGCAGCAGCTACCCCTGAGCGTCATGGCTCTCTTCCAGACACAGGATGGAAGCTTCAGCGCAAACCCTCAACAGAAAGTGAAGTTTAAAGCACAAACAGAGATGCTTGTCCCTCCTTCTCTGTCATTCGCTCTGATGATACAGGTTCTTGCCCACTATTCAAGGAGGAACTCAGAGACTTCCCTCTATTTCATTTGGACCCCAGAGACTGACTTGGGTGAGGAGCCTGAGTTAGTTTGTGCCTTTGAGACTGATGGGACACAACTCAGAGACCCTTTTTTTGGCTCATTGTTAGTTTATGTTTATTTATATGTCCTCTGTTTTTAAAAGCTGTGGTGTTGAATTCAGCAGGATCTTTTCTCAGCTGACTCTGATACAGCTTTCATTCAGTCCCAAGTATACACGCTGGCCAAGGATTCTGCACTGCTGGTGGCCAAAATTACTGAACTTGTCCAATCCTGATCCCTGTTGCCTTCCTTCCAAGGCTTTTGGCACTAACTGGATTTTGCACTGCGTTCTTCCTTCTTTAAGGGGAAATGGTTGGGGCCAGCAGAGGTTGCATGGCGTGAGAGAAATGGTGTGAGTGATTATCAAGTTGCTTTAGCAGATACCTGTACAAGGAGAGCTGTAGTTTCATTTCAGGGGTCAGTAAAATATCAACTTTCAAGCTATGGGAAACACCCCAATCCAATACTTGCTATAAGAGTAAAGCAGTCAGTCTGTTGCTGGCAACAGAAATTGCCTGTGCTGTGCCCAGTTTGTTGTACCAGGGTGCCCACTCTCTTCCTAAAACATAACTTTGCCTTTTGCAAATAGAGCTTTCACATCTGTTCTCTGTGGATCTCACTTTTATTGTGCTTCTGATGAGGTTTGAGTTGCAAGGAATATGCTGGATACCATGGCTTTCTATTATACGTCTTTCCTATGCTTGTAAGCCCCTCTTCTGGAAGTGTGTGCTACTGAAAACAATGTAAGGCTGTTTATTATTTTTATTTTTAACCTGAACTCGGATTCAACAAGAAATATATTCAGAACTTCATCTGCAGTGTGTTGCTGGATAAACCCAGTAGGGGGCTTACTCTTAAGTCCCCCCCCCCCCAGTGTTTGGTTTTGGAAGTTCTGGAAGAAGATATTTGTTCACGTCTTTTTCTTTTGTTTGCTATATACCTCAGCAATGAAAATATGATGTTCAGAAGTAGGTGTGTACAATTGAAAGGTAATTATTAGAAGTGAGAAGGCATGGCAGGCAGGTAGGTAATCCAGCAAGAGACACACTATGATTGTTGTAGTCTTTCTTCACTGCACCTAATCACTAATCTTTTCATGCTACAAGAAGGAGCCTTAGAATGTTTGATGTGTTGCAATTTGTGTTACAAATACTTCTTGCACAGGATTCAGAGACTATTAGGCAATTCAAGACTTAAATCACAGACAAGTCCTTCCCAGAACCAGTAGCTACAGTGTTTATTTTCCAGGAAAATGTGGCACTATCATCCACTGTAGTGATGCAAATTCCTCCTCTGTGGGGTGTGTGATGATTAATGAACAATGCACAGCCTTTGGTTGTGTGAAGTTTCCTACGCCTATACCATTTTGTTCAATTTAGAAGGAAGGACACAGGAAAATTATGTGAAGGGCTCCAACAAGGATTTGTCCATTTCTCCTTTCAAACCTGCATCATTAAACTTGTGGTTTTCCCCTCCAAAAGTTATTTGGAGGCTGTTCCTCCAGGTTTTTTTTTTCACCACTGGACCTTTTTTCACCGCCTCCCACCTTTCTTGCTTTCCCTGTGTAACAACTCTGTATTGCTGTCAGTAAGGGACTCCCGCTCCCATTTTTCCAACTGGGCATACTCCTTTACATGCCAGCAAAAAGCAATGTATGTGTGTACACAACCATATACTTACATATATCAAAGGAGTCTGTTCACTAGAGAGCAAGCATTGGTTGTAGAATAGCAGTTATTTTGGCTGCTGCTCACGGTGTATGGGAAGCAATTCTAAGTAGCACACCTTTGTCACAGATGTATGCTTAAATGTTTCTCTGCTATGGCTCAGTCATTAGGATGTAAGTTCCTACATTCTTCCATCAAAAGCCTACTTGTTCTTGCCTAGTCTAATACAGCCCCTGAGCTGTGTTTTCCCATGTGAGACTACTGCCTATGGTTAACTGTTTTGCTATTTAGTGTACACTGCTTTTCAGCATTTGTTGCATTTGCTTCCTTAGTTAGCTGGCAAATGATCAATAGACTATAATTTAATATTAGTCTGTCATAGCATAAACAGAAAAGAATTACAGTCAACCCTCGACTTACAAACTTAATCCGTTTTGGAAGGAAGTTTGTAAATCGAAAAGTTTGTAACTCAAATCAGCATTTCCCATAGGAATGCATTGAAAACCAGTTAACCCATTCCTGCTGTTTTTGGTTCTTAGGTCGAGGGGCAGTTTGTAAATCGAATCATTAGTTTCCATGGGAACTAATGCAAAGCCGGTTAATCCGTTGCTACCACTAAGGAGAGAATGTGTTTTTTTGTTTTCCTTTTAACCTAATATTACTTAGGTTTTTAAAAAAGGAAGGAAAAGAGTTCAGAACTCGAATCTAAGTTCACAAGTCGAGCCCATATATTCTTATGAGAGCGGTTCGTAAGTCGAAATGTTTGTAACTAGGGCCGTTCATAAGTCGAGGGTTGACTGTTATTATGGCAGCTGAAGGACTAACATTTGTTATAGCAAAACCAGCAATGTGGCTCTTGAAGACTTAACAAGAGTTATTTGGCGTAAGCTTTTGTGGACTATAGCCCACATCTTCAGTCCTTGTTTCCACTATTTCTCATCTGCATTCAGCCTCTCCAGAACCATTCCTTTCCCCAGCCAGATTTCTTGTTTTAGAGCTGTTGGGAAGAAAGACTAAAAACAAGGGAGGGATTCGTGGAGAGGGGAACAATTCGGGGCACCATCTATTCCTCTAATTTTTGCCCCCATATTCTCCATCCTGACCATGCACTAAGCACTGCAAGGGAAATACAGTGTTCAGAACCACTGTCTCTTTGTTAATGCCTAAATCCACCCCTTTGCAAACTTTCTGTTTTTCATCAGTTTCCAGTTTCTGTCCTTTCCTGAAAGCTGCCCCCCCACCCATGGCTGGTTCTTTATTTTGGTCTAATATTTTAGTTATGTCCATGTTATCAGCTTGCTTTCCTCTGCCTACTTCTGAACAACTGGATACATTCCCCAAACTGGATACATGTATCCAGTGATTTGGGACATGGACCCCCATATAATGATGGGGGAATGTATCCAGTGATTAAATGGTGTTCTGTGAAACATGGAGCAGTAACATGAACAACAGTGATGTTTACTATTCATTTGGGAGAAAAGCCGTATAGAAGAATCATGGTAGCTATATACAGTATTTTTGTCTTTTCACTGATGGAGGGATTATGGATTAAATTACTGAACCTTGGTTAATTTTCATTCCTATGAAGTGTTGGCTACAATTGGGACATGGACCTATCTTTGTGTTTATTATGGGCTTTCCCACTGTTGCCAGGGGAGAATGTATTAGATTTTAATTTAATTATATTTATTTTAGTTGTATCCAAATGTTGTGGTCTTGTCCACTGAAACTTCCTCAGATTGAGGAATGAGGAAGCAAAGTTTTAGCAAGGGATATGGATTTAAAAGTAGCTCTGCAAAATTAAGACCCTTATGCATTTGGGGAAAGAGTGTAAGAAATATCAGTCTTGTGACATTGGTAAGGGGAATGAGGATGTGGTGAAATTTTGAACATAGCCAGTAGAATCTAGAAGAACAATCTTATTGAAAATGGGACTGGGAAAAAGTATTTGAGAATAACTGTGTCCTTCCGGCTGAGGAAATGCAGCTTCAGCAGAGCACCAATGTGTTTGCAACTCAGCTATACAGTACTTGCCTCCCCTTGAAAACACTCTCCTTGTTCTTCGTAAGACACTTTCTGTGATACATTCCAGTTGTTAGACGTCTCTGTTGAACTGCTTTCTCCAAACTTCTCCAAACTCTTCATCTGATTCTTCTGCTGTATAATTAGCAGGAGTCAAAGTGGCTGCCAGGAATTGGAAGGATGGCACCTATATAGCTTTTTGCCCACTTGTGAAGTAAGCAAGAATGAGATTTCCTGTTCTCTCATGCACAAGCAAGCTTTGGGCAATGCTGCTGCTGGTTTTGGGGCTCTTCGCTTGCACGCTGAAGAAGAAAAGTCCTATTGCACTGGGACTTTACAGAATGGGAAAAGGCCAGAAGTGCACTGATTTACTATGTAAAAAAGCAAAGATTTCTCTTCTGTCTGTCCTCGGCTAATGGAAACAATGTCCCTGTGTTTCTGTGTAATGGTTTTAACAGTACTCACTGGAAAGAATTGATTTTTTCTGGAGTTATTTAACCACTATGTTCAGTATTTTAGGCAATGATGATGATAATTTAATATAAATTTAGCTTTTCTTAATCATTCTGCTTTTTTGAGTTTTGAATCATAAATGTTACCTGTGCCTGAGTCCAAAAAAGATCCTATAGAACCTGATCGCCTTTTAAGAAACAGTTGAATTGGGAGCTGTGTGAAAACTGGGGAATGGAGACTGGTTTGGTGGCACTTCTGCACGCTGAAGTTCTAATATGTCTGAAGCTCAAATCCATGGGATTACTACTTGGGTATAAATTTGAACAGTGCTTCAAATAGTTTCTTTTTTAGACCAAACCTCCCAGAATTCTTCATCCACCAGCTACAGGATAGGAAGGGGACAAGAACATTCCTTGTCCTGAGTCAGCAGGGCTTTGAGAGGTAGTGGTGAACTCCGGCTGGCATTTGATCAAAATTCAGCAGATTCCTCCAATGTATGTAAACTGTGTTTTTCAGAAGTCCTATGCTGGCCCTGTCAATCAACATATTTACAGCATCACCAAAGGACAAACTACAGGGTATGGGGCATTTGTAGCACAACTTGTAAAAATAAATCCAGCACTCTTTCTAGAAATCCTTTTTGTCAGGGCCAGACACACCTATCCTGTCATCTGAGGCAGGGAGCAAAGCATCGTAACACCACTTGTTGTCATCATTCCAAGCACCACCTTCTCCCGCTCTTTATCCAACAGTGGGAGATGGCACTGCCTTCTTCCTCTTCCTAATCCTCCTACATCTAATTATTACGTTGGAAGGGGTTACTGGCTTTGCCATTGTTGTTGCCTTCAGTGGCAGGACGATGCCTTCCTTTCATATGAGATAGACTGGCTGGCATGCTGCAAACATGGTTGTTCACAGGCCATCCTGAGAAGATGCAGGGATGGGAGCAGTGCATTCACTAGTCCCAGCATCCTGCTACCTGAAGCAGATACCCTAATGTTGGGGCTGGCTAGCTGATTATTAGATGTGGACTTATTCAGATGCTTTATCTATATATGGGAACGCATGAAAATTTGGGCCTTATTCAGTTGTTACTTATCTAATTGTAACCAACATGCTTAGAGAGGAATGTTTAGTCTCTCTGCCATCTCTTCCTTCATATAGAGCGAGTTGTGTCTGAAGTGGGAGGAATTCCAGCTCATGTGTAGGCTGTAAAATTTGGGTTCTTTCTCAGTGTAGAAACTACACATGAGAATAAGAGTTTCTCCTCTTCAGATATGTCAGTCTCCATGTGGAGAAAGGGATGAGGGAGAGGAGAGGGATTAGTCATACTTAAGTGTGTTGATTACAGCTGAGCAGGGGATGTCCTACAGCAGAGGTCTCCACACTTTTCAGCGTGAGGACCACATCTTATATGTGCCACATTTTTGAGGGCTGAAGGAACCCGCACACATGTATGCACACACACTGAGTTGGATAAAGGCAAGGCAGGCCAGATGTGGCCTGCAGGCCATAGTTTGGAGACCCCTGTCCTAGAGCTTTGTTAACTTTTATTTAGTTGCAAATAGAGCACTAAATATTGGTTAATTACTAATTCTGGGTTGGAGATTGAAAGAAGGGAAAATTCTCAAGCCTCCTGGGTATATTTCATTTATTGGTATCACATAAAGTAATATTACTTTTCTTTAATCAGTCAAAAGGGGGGAAGGAAGCTTTGTTCTGTCTTGATAAGCTGGAATTCCTGCTTTTTCTACAGTAGACTTACTATCTGCTGCTTAGGGATATAAATATTATCCTCATGAGTTAAGAAGATAGAACCTCTTTTCCTGATAACATCTGAAAACAAGAGTTGGCATTACCTTCATTAGACCATACAAATCTCATTAAATGGGCTAGCTTTTAAGTCATCTCAGATTATTTACACAGTCTGCGCATTACAAAGCTGGGGAGGTGTAGAAGAAGCAGAAAAGTAACAAAAATCGTAAGGGCCAAATTTTGAGTCCAGGTTTTATTGTTTAAAGCAAGTTCCAAAATAGAATCTACAGCCTTACAAAGTTACTTTGAGGTGGATGGTTTCACCTCAGGTGGTGCAGATTTCATAATCTTTTCCTATATTTGTAGACATGGTACTGCCACTCACTCAGCGCTGCCACCATTGCAGCTCCTTTTTTACTGGGAACGGAGGCACCTCGAAACGTGGCGATCCCCATATCAAACAAGCCTGAAGTAAAATTTAGTTAACACATGAGGCAAAAGACAGCCAATTGCAGCCAAATTAAGAGGATTACCCAGTGGCTAGAGGAAGATGTGCTCAGTTCGGAGCAGTCTTTTTTAAGTAATTGTAAATGTTCTTGTCTTATAGATCTTGCCCTAGTGAGCTGTTTAGAATCTCTTCCATAATCCAGTAAAAAAAAAAAAGAAAAAAAAAGAAGAGGCAGTATGATCCTACATCTGCATTGCTAGATGCAAAATCTGAAATCTGTCATCTCAAACTGTTCCTAAAGATTGTAGTTTCCATTGTGGAATTTGCTCTAAACAACAGAGCCTGACCTTAGCATTGGGTCATAATTATTTTGGGGACTTTTCTGTTTCTTCTGTAATCTCTCACCCAACCTGTTAATGCCCAGTCTGATTAAGAGTCCTGCAGAACTCAAAAGCTAGCCTGTGAGATTTTAGGGGTCCAAAAGGTCTCACAAGCTTGTTTTTAGATTGTCTACAAGGAACACATTACTTTTCTCTTTTTTCTAACAAAAATGAAAAGATCCAAATATTCTGATACTGGTCCCATTGAGTAACAATGTGGATAAAAACTTATTTAAATATATACATTCGATACATTTATATATTTAATATTTATGTTATATTTTACATAATATTTTTTAAAATATTTTTATATTTAATAAATTTATATATTTAAATGTTTACGTCCCTTCTTCCTCCAGGCCTGAATGAACAAGGGTTTTGCATTATGCTTCTAATACTATCTACTTGCATACCAGAAGTCAGAATTATAACACAGAAGGCATATTTAATTAGGAAATATGGGAACTTGAAATTAAAATTTTATTTAAATGATGGAATCGCACAAATCCAGCCCAGCATAGTTCTACTTCAAGCACAGCATAAAACTACTAACAAGATACATATAGTCCTACCTATATAAGAATTCAGCAGGTTAAATTCACATTTCGCTATAAAAATAGCTGGTTTCCTTTTGTGAAATACAGCCAGCAGCAAAGTTAGTTTCTTTTCCAAAACACAGAATTCAGCTGTGAGCCTGCCAATGGTCCATTCTAGTTTATCTAAAAAGGCTCATTGTTCTTGTGTACTGCTGGACCATCCACAATGAGTCTGAGAAAGTAGCTCTATTCATGGTGTTACTAGAAATTCTCCAATGGCTGGCAGGTCAGTACTTGCTACTTAATCCAACAGCTTCTGGGGCTCCAAGACTCAGGGAGGCTACTCACACTTACTGATGAATAGGGTTTGGGCACTAGGACAGAGCAAGTGTCAGTTCTGCCAACAAGCAACATATTGAAAAATGCAACCTCCTACATCTTTTCACTTTGGGAATTTGTACAGACTAATTATGATGGTGTGATCTTAGAAGTGTCACTGTAGTCTGCAGTGTTTATTCTGAGTAACTGTAGAGCAAGGATATACAACCTGCAAACCTCAAGGCCTGAAGGTGTGCTACTTGTTGCTGGTACCACAGTCTCCCCATTTGCTGGTTTTCACATGCTGGTAACAGCAAGGAAAGCACAATCTGTACCACTGTGTGATTGAGTTCTTTTGAAAGTTGTGGCAGTTCCTCCAGTTTGACAGGAAAGAGAGTCGGAAACCTTTTAAAAACATTCTCAATATCAACTTTATTAACTTGTGGTGTTTCAACCGTGACACCAACAGGATCAAAATATGACAGGTTTGGTAGCTGTCCATAACTGGATAACATTAATTGTTCCTGTGATCGGGGTTTGTTCACTGTGGGTCTGGACCAAACCGTTCGCAATCTGTAATCTTCCGCAGGGGAGCGCTCCACATCACACACACTGTTCCACAACATGGATGGCGAGCCCAGTCGCCTTCTTTCGGTGGAGTGTTGTATGTTGCATCTGGGTGAATTACTTTCTTCCCACGTCCTCGTCCCTGTGGGAAGACGATCACCATCGATTCCTGTGTTTTGAATGAGGATTCTTCTCATCTCAGGTTCAGGCAGCAAACCTCCAACTTTTAAATTTGGAAAGTCTTTCAACAAGTCCTGTAGTTTCTCATACTCTTCATTCCCTCTTTTCCCGTCTGGTTTTATCTCCTTTCTATCTATCTCTTGTTTGTGCCTGAACCTTCTCTCTCCCCCTTCTTTTATACCTTCCTCCCATATCGAGAGTTTTTGCTCCTCCCCTTATCCTCCTTCTACTTCCTCCACTAAACATACCTCTACACTTCGTTTCTCCTCTACTAGAGGTTCCTCTGTCTTCTCATTCTTACTGATTTCTCTTTCCTCCTTTGAAGACTATTGGTGAGGAGTCACTTGCCATCAGCTTGCCTTCACACACAGTTACAAAACAACAAGTTAGAAAGCCTTATCCCAATTCAGAGAGACTCATAAAGATCTTACTTTGCATTCTGGGGCGGTGGATAGGGAGAAGACTCCCCCCCCATAGACTTTTTTTACTTTTAACTCCCAGAATCCCCAGGCCGTACTGGGGATTCTGGGAGTTATAGATTAGAATATAAATTTCCAAGTTCTGTTTACATACATAAAGTATTCCCCCGCCCAACACCAAATCATTATCAAATATTCTTACAAGGTACTGTGTTTCTCTGTTACAGAAAACTTCAAACCTCCTGTGGTGCTTTAAGGACCAGCTTCATGGATTAGAGTCCACTTGGCTTATTTTAATTGTTTTCTTTTTTACTGTATTTAAACTGTTGTAAGCCGCCCAGAGACCTTTGGGTAGTGTGGGCGGCATATAAATAAAATAAAATAAAATAAAATAAAATAAAATAAAATAAAATAAAATAAATAAATAATTCTTGGGGCCCAGAGGATTCTGTGTCCTTGCAATACAGGATTACAATCTTCATGCTATATAACAGATCTCCAGTACCCTGTTCCTGGAAGGCTTCTATATTTAGGGAAAATGCACTGGTGAGTAGCTAATATATTGCTGTCAGAAAAGGAGAAATTAAAAAAACAGGTGTTTTCCCCCATTCCATATTAGAACAGGATATATATTAATCCAACCAAAAAGAAGAAAATAGCAGAAAACCGTGGAGGTTTTCCGAGTCACAAATCCTTTCCCAAGGCATGATGTTACAAGCAGTGGGAGAGAGGATGGGAGGGTGGGGGAGGAGGAGGAAAGCAAAAACCAGACTAAATCTTTGTATCTTTATGAATTCATTGTCTCCACGTTCTGGGGTAGGGAGAAATGGGCTGTTCAAATATGGCTGTCTTGGGTGACAGCTTGCTTGTGTTGCATTGCAGCAGGAAGACATTATTTTCTCAGTGAGAAAGTTTTCATTCTCAATTGTTATAAATGTACTGTAGAGTCAAGCTGTGAATTTATGCCTGTCTCTATCTAGTTTGAAGCTCATGGCTCCTTTAAGGTGGAGAACAAGCACTCACTGGGCAAACTTCATATTAACGTGTCTGCTGACTGGTAGCAAAAAAAAGTCAGCCAAGGCCAAAGCAGATATTACTGTATTATCCAGTGACTAAAATCTCAGCGCCCATCGGCCTGTACTTTTCCTTGGCAATCCTACTGCTAGATTGCTACTGTAGTTGGTATCCTTGAAATAATGCGGAGGGAGGTGGATTAACAGACTCCAGACTCCATATATGGGTGAGAGACTTTTATTACGCTGATGGAAAAAAGGGGGGAAAGGCACATAAGTCTCAATCAAGCAGGCATGGTGTTATATAAGATGGAGAAAAGGGGAGGCCCCCTTCCGTTTGCTTAATCACAAAATGTGTAAGATAGAACAACCATTTGATAACAGTTCCTCGTATTACTTCACTGAGATCTTCATCAGACAGCACATAATTAGACTACTGAATAATCTATCATAATATATGGTGATGGCCACCGATTTTGAGGCCGTATAAGGGAATGTAAGATCTATGAACCTTGGTAAGCTACCAACATGAATTTGAACCAACTCCGGGAGGCAATGGAAGACAGGAGGGCCTGGTGTGAAAACCTAAGAAAACCTTTTTGTGAAAACTTAAGAAAAGCCATGCTGGATCAGACCAAAGGATGATGTAGTCCAGCATTCTGTGATCAATCAGATGTCTATAGGAAATGCAAAAGTAAGACAGAAGAGCAACAACACTTTTCCAGCTCCACAGCAATTGCTGTTGAGAGGCATAATGTACAGTATTTACAACTGGATAGGCATCATGTCTAGCAGCCACTGAAAGTCTTATCCTTTCCCCCATAAAGCTGTCCGTATTTGTGATAATAAATACATCAGTGGCTTTACTGTGGCATTTGGCTGTGCACTTTAAATATGCATTTTGTAAATAAATACTTAATTCTGAAACACCTGTCATTCAGCTTAATTGGATGACCCTGCTTTCTGATGTTATGAAAGAGTGAGATCTACGTACAGTACCTTCTCCACGGCATGCATAATATTATACACCGCTATTATGTCCCCTTTTGTTACTTTTTGTTACTTCACTTCATTTTCCAATTATTTCTAGCATGGAATTTGCCTTTTTCACACACCACTGTACACTGCTTAACATTTTTATCGAGCTATCCATACAATCCCAAGATCCCTTTCATGGCATTTACCACCACTTCCATATACAGTATGTGAAGCTGAGATTCTTTTGCGCAAATGTGTGTCAATTCACAATTGTTTAGATGAAATATCACTTGCCATTTTAATGTCTATTCCCAACACTTGGGGAAATTTTTTGAGCTCTTGGCAATCCATTTTAATTTTAGTTGCCTAAAAAAGTAGATGTCATCAGCAGATTTGGTGACCCCAATTTTTACTCCCAAACCAGACTATGCATAAAATAAAAATCACCAGCTCCAATACTGTACTCCAATACTGATCCCTAGGGTAACCCATTGTTTATATTCCTTCATACTGAAAAGTGTATACCATGTTTCCCCGAAAATAAGACAGGGTGTTATATTAAATTTTGCTCCAAAAAACACATTAAGGCTTATTTTCAGGGGATGTTTTATTTTATTTTTTTCATGTACAACAATCTACATTTATTCAAATACAGCTATGTCATTTTCTTCTGGTTGTTGTACAATGGTGGAGGGAGGGGTTTCGCTTAACTGGGGCTTATTTTTGGAGTAGGGCTTATATTACGAGCATCCTAAAAATCACCCTAGGGCTTATTTTCAGGTTAGGTCTTATTTTTGGGGAAACAGGGTATATAATGTATTATTTTGTATTATTTTGTTTATCTGTTATAAACCACCCAGAGTGGCCCTGGCTGCCAGATGGGCAGTAAGTAAGTAAGTAAGCAAGCAAGCAAGCAAACAAACAAACAAACAAATAAATAAATTCCTGCTCTCTTCTTTTGAAAACCAGTGTAGTGTAGCAGTATTGGACTTGTACTCAGGAGATCTGGTTTCAAATTGCCACTTGGCCATGGAAATTCACTGAAGATACTTCCGCTTAAAACTACTCCTTAAATATCTCAAGTACCTCAGAAACCCTACTAGGGTCATTTGTCAGATGTGACTTGATGGCATCACACTCTCTCTCTCTCTCTCAGACTCTACACCAGTTGGCATCACTGTAAAAAGCAAACAGGTAGGGCTGAACCTGCTTTTCTGCCCACTTACACCAAAAATGGATTTCAGCAGTCCCTCCAACAGTACTTACTAGGCCAACATAGACTTAATTTTCTGCGTCCTGCCTTGGGACCATTACAATCTGGCAATATCCTGGATTCTCATCCTTCTAATTAGAATTTAAAATTAAACTGCAAAACTGTTTTTGTCTCTATTAATCTTGCTTAAGACTGCATTTGCAGGCATGGAAACATTTATGGTTATATCATGAAAAATCCAGCCTCCTGCTTCTTGTTTGGTTCTTCCAGGCCAGGCAGTGTTCTTTTCCTAAACTTAGACTGGTCAACTTGAGTTGTCACTTGAAACTTGGCAGATTTACTGTACTTCAAAGCAGAAAGGATTGATCTTCAAAGGCTGGAGAAGAGAACATTGTAGTAAGTCTCTGTGGGACTAAGAGAAGAATCAGAGGAGCTGTTTAGGCTTAAACTGTTTTCACATTGCCCTTTTTCTTTAGTTACACTGTCTAGATGTCCTGTCTGTTCTTTTAGTTTATTCACAATTTGATAGTGGTGGGAAACTGAAATTGAACAATTTTATGAAGATTTATAACACCTTCTAGAACTGACACAAAAGAAAGATGTTCTTCTCATTGTAGGGGATTGGAATGCTAAAGTAGGGAGTCAAGAGATAAAACGAACAACAGGGAAGTTTGGCCTTGGAGTTCAGAATGAAGCAGGGGAAAGGCTAATAGAGTTTTGTCAAGAGAACAAGCTGGTCATCACAAACACTCTTTTCCAACAACACAAGAGGCGACTCTACACATGGAAATCACCAGATGGGCAATATCGAAATCAGATTGATTATATTCTCTGTAGCCAAAGATGGAGAAGCTCTATATAGTCAGCAAATACAAGACCTGGAGCTGATTGTGGTTCTGATCATCAGCTTCTCATAGCAAAATTCAACCTTAAACTGAAGAGAGTAGGAAAAACCACTGGGCTACTCAGGTATAATCTAAACCAAATCCCTTATGAATACACAGTGGAAGTGAAGAACATATTCAAGGAACTAGATTTGGTAGACAGAGTGCCTGAAGAACTTTGGATAGAGGCTCGTAACATTGTCCAGGAGGCAGCAACAAAAACCATCCCAAAGAAAAGGAAATGCAAGAAAGCAAAGTGGCTGTCCAACGAGGCCTTAGAAACAGCAGAGAGGAGAAGGGAAACAAAATGCAAGGGAGAAAGTTACAGAAAATTGAATGCAGACTTCCAAAGAATAGCAAGGAGAGACAAGAGAGCCTTCTTAAATGAACAATGCAAAGAAATAGAGGAAAATAACAGAAAAGGAAGAACCAGAGATCTGTTCAGGAAAACTGGAAATATTCGAGGAACATTTTGTGCAAAGATGGACATGATAAAGGACAAAAATGGGAGGGACCTAACAGAGGCAGAAGACATAAAGAAGAGGTGGCAAGAGTACACAGAGGAATTATATCAGAAAGATTTGGATATCCCGGACAACCTAGCCAATGTAGTTGCTGACCTTGAGCCACACATCCAGGAGAGTGAAGTGAAGTGGGCCTTAGAAAGCCTGGCTAACAACAAGGCCAGTGGAGGTGATGGCATTCCAGTTGAACTATTTAAATCTTAAAAGATGATGCTGTTCAGGTGCTACATTCTATATGCCAGCAAGTTTGGAAAACTCAACAGTGGCCAGAGGACTGGAAAAGATCAGTCTACATCCCAATTCCAAAGAAGGGCAGTGCAAAGAATGCTCCAGGTACCATACAATTGCACTAATTTCACATGCTAGCAAGGTTAAATAGAAAAATACCTACTTCTGCTTCATTGACTATGCAAAAGCCTTTGACTGTGTGGACCACAGCAAACTATGGCAAGTCCTTAAAGAAATGGGAGTGCCTGACCACCTTATCTATCTCCTGAGAAACCTATATGTGGGACAGGAAGCAACAGTTAGAACTGGATATGGAACAACTGATTGGTTCAAAATTGGGAAAGGAGTACCACAAGGCTGGATATTGTCCCCCGGCTTATTTAACTTATATGAAGAATACATCATGCGGAAGGCTGGACTGGAGGAATCCCAAACCGGAATTAAGATTGCCGAAGAAATATCAACAACCTCCGATATGCAGATGATACCACTCTGATGGCAGAAAGTGAGGAGGAATTAAAGAACCTTGTAATGAGGGTGAAAGAGGAGAGTGCAAAAAACGGTCTGAAACTCAACATCAAAAAAACTAAGATCATGGCCGCTGGTCCCATTACCTCCTGGGAAATCGAAGGGGAAGATATGGAGGCAGTGACAGATTTTACTTTCTTGGGCTCCATGATCACTGCAGATGGTGACAGCAGCCACGAAATTAAAAGACACCTGCTTCTTGGGAGGAAAGCGACGACAAACCTTGACAGCATCTTAAAAAGCAGAGACATCACCTTGCCAACAAAAGTCCGAATAGTCAAAGCTATGGTTCTTCTTCGTGGCCTCTGTGAATGCACACTAATGGGTTAAATCTGCACTTGTGCAGATGCCTCGGAATATTCTAGAGCTTAAAGTAACACTTTTGGCTCTGCCCCCCAGGACCTCATGGTCCGCCCGTCCTAACAGTTACCTCAGTTCCATTTTTTCCGCTGCTGCAGTTAGGTCTCCTGGCTAGAGCTCCGTGAAATTCTTGGAAATTCTTGGAAAATATTTGGCTCCTGTTCGATTCTTCATTAAGGAAAGTACAAAGACTTTATTATTTAGGAGGGGAGGTGTGCGTTTTGGCCCTTTGCGAGGGTTTTCCCTCTTTCCCCCTCCCTTCCCCCCCTTCCCCCCCCCCTTGGACTGTTCCCAGGCCTCCAAGGCTTCCTCATCTCCCAGGGTTACTTTTAAAAGCTGCATTGCCTTGGAGAGTCGCACAAAAATCTTTGTGTATGCATCGAAGCGGCCTCTGCGTCTGCAGAACCCAACCCTTTACCTCATATATAACCTAGGGAAAAGAGTAAAGCCTCTAAAACTAAGGCCAAACCCTTAGTTTTATAACCACCAACCCCTCATTCTTCGGCTATTCCTAGCCTGCCACCACAGGCTTCCCCGTCCTTGCCTGTCCTCACTCCTCAGTCTCCTGTTGAGTTTCTTTCCTAGGGCTCTTCGCCTCCATCTTCACCGCCGTCGTCGGTCCCGCTTCCTCCTACTCCGGAATTATCCCTGCAACATCCTCTCCGAAAAACAAGAAGGTGAAAGCGAAGCATTTGGCGCCATCTTTAGAGATTCCCGGTCTCCGAGCCACTCGGGACCGAAGGTCTCACCCCACGGGGCTCGACATCTTCGCCCCAATAAAGCGAAGAAGCATGCGCCTAAAGAGGACTTGCGAAAAGCAAGAAGGCGAAAACGAAGCATTTTGCGCCATCTTTTAGAGATTCCCGGTCTCTGAGCCACTCGGGACCGAAGGTCTCACCCCACGGGGCTCGACATCTTCGCCCCAGTGAAGCTAAAGAGCATGCGCCTAAAGAGGACTTGCAACCGCTCAAGCTCTCTAAGAGCTATTTGAGACGTTGGAGGCAGCAAATGCAAAAGCTGTATTATCCACGTCTGCTATACAGCCTTGCTGCGGAAACTTCATCCTCCGAGTCCTCCTCGTCCTCATCGGAATCCTCCAATGAGAGTTCGACATCGTCGGTACCGTCCTTCCCTTATATCAGGAGGAAGAGGCACGAATCGGTGCCGAGGGAACCTCTGTTACTGGAGATGCCCGAACATCGATGGACCTCCCAGGTCTCGATACTCCCGCGGGCTCCGGTACCGAAGAAAGAGATCATCTCCTGATACCAAAAGACATAAGAAGAGATGGTAACATGAAGCCTCCCTGGTACAGGAGGTTAAAACATGCTGGTACCATGCCTTGGTACCAAGCAGAAGGCTAAAACATGCTGGTACCAGGAGGTCAAAACATGCTGGTACCATGCCTTGGTACCAAGCGGAAGGCTAAAACATGCTGGTACCAGGAGGTCAAAACATGCTGGTACCATGCCTTGGTACCAAGCGAAAGGTTACAACAGGCTAGTACCAGGAGGTTAAAACATGCTGGTACCATGCCTTAGTACCAAGCGGAAGGCTAAAACTTGCTGGTAACAGGGGATTAAAACATGCTGGTACCATGCCTTGGTACCAAGCGGAAGGCTAAAACTTGCTGGTACCAGGGGATTAAAACATGCTGGTACCATGCCTTGGTACCAAGCAGAAGGCTAAAACTTGCTGGTACCAAGAGGTCAAAACATGCTGGTACCATGCCTTGGTACCAAGCGGAAGGCTAAAACTTGCTGATACCAGGGGATTAAAACATGCTGGTACCATGCCTTGGTACCAAGCGGAAGGCTAAAACATGCTGGTACCAGGAGGTTAAAACATGCTGGTACCATGCCTTGGTACCAAGCAAAAGGTTACAACAGGCTAATACCAGGAGGTTAAAACATGCTGGTACCATGCCTTAGTACCAAGCGGAAGGCTAAAACTTGCTGGTACCAGGGGATTAAAACATGCTGGTACCATGCCTTGGTACCAAGCGGAAGGCTAAAACTTGCTGATACCAGGGGATTAAAACATGCTGGTACCATGCCTTGGTACCAAGCGGAAGGCTAAAACTTGCTGGTACCAAGAGGTCAAAACATGCTGGTACCATGCCTTGGTACCAAGCGGAAGAATAAAACTTGCTGGTACCAGGGGATTAAAACATGCTGGTACCATGCCTTGGTACCAAGCGAAAGGTTAAAACAGGCTGGTACCAGGAGGTTAAAACATGCTGGTACCATGCCTTAGTACCAAGCGGAAGGCGAAAACTTGCTGGTACCAGGGGATTAAAACATGCTGGTACCATGCCTTGGTACCAAGCGGAAGGCTAAAACTTGCTGGTACCAAGAGGTCAAAACATGCTGGTACCATGCCTTGGTACCAAGCGGAAGACTAAAACTTGCTGGTACCAGGGGATTAAAACATGCTGGTACCATGCCTTGGTACCAAGCGAAAGGTTACAACAGGCTAGTACCAGGAGGTTAAAACATGCTGGTACCATGCCTTAGTACCAAGCGGAAGGCTAAAACTTGCTGGTACCAGGGGATTAAAACATGCTGGTACCATGCCTTGGTACCAAGCGGAAGGCTAAAACTTGCTGGTACCAAGAGGTCAAAACATGCTGGTACCATGCCTTGGTACCAAGCGGAAGACTAAAACTTGCTGGTACCAGGGGATTAAAACATGCTGGTACCATGCCTTGGTACCAAGCGAAAGGTTACAACAGGCTAGTACCAGGAGGTTAAAACATGCTGGTACCATGCCTTGGTACCAAGCGGAAGGCTAAAACTTGCTGGTACCAGGGGATTAAAACATGCTGGTACCATGCCTTGGTACCAAGCAGAAGGCTAAAACTTGCTGGTACCAAGAGTTCAAAACATGCTGGTACCATGCCTTGGTACCAAGCGGAAGACTAAAACTTGCTGGTACCAGGGGATTAAAACATGCTGGTACCATGCCTTGGTACCAAGTGGAAGGCTAAAACTTGCTGGTACCAAGAGGTCAAAACATGCTGGTACCATGCCTTGGTACCAAGTGGAAGACTAAAACTTGCTGGTACCAGGGGATTAAAACATGCTGGTACCATGCCTTGGTACCAAGCGAAAGGTTAAAACAGGCTGGTACCAGGAGGTTAAAACATGCTGGTACCATGCCTTAGTACCAAGCGGAAGACTAAAACTTGCTGGTACCAGAGGATTAAAACATGCTGGTACCATGCCTTGGTACCAAGCGGAAGGCTAAAACATGCTGGTACCAGGGGATTAAAACATGCTGGTACCATGCCTTGGTACCAAGCGGAAAGTTAAAACAGGCTGGTACCAGGAGGTTAAAACATGCTGGTACCATGCCTTGGTACCAAGGGGAAGGTTAAAACATGCTGGTACCAGGGGATTAAAACATGCTGGTACCATGCCTTGGTACCAAGGGGAAGGTTAAAACATGCTGGTACCAGGAGGTCAAAACATGCTGGTACCATGCCTTGGTACCAAGCGGAAGGCTAAAACATGCTGGTACCAGGAGGTCAAAACATGCTGGTACCATGCCTTGGTACCAAGCGAAAGGTTACAACAGGCTAGTACCAGGAGGTTAAAACATGCTGGTACCATGCCTTAGTACCAAGCGGAAGGCTAAAACTTGATGGTAACAGGGGATTAAAACATGCTGGTACCATGCCTTGGTACCAAGCGGAAGGCTAAAACTTGCTGGTACCAGGGGATTAAAACATGCTGGTACCATGCCTTGGTACCAAGCAGAAGGCTAAAACTTGCTGGTACCAAGAGGTCAAAACATGCTGGTACCATGCCTTGGTACCAAGCGGAAGGCTAAAACTTGCTAATACCAGGGGATTAAAACATGCTGGTACCATGCCTTGGTACCAAGCGGAAGGCTAAAACATGCTGGTACCAGGAGGTTAAAACATGCTGGTACCATGCCTTGGTACCAAGCGAAAGGTTACAACAGGCTAATACCAGGAGGTTAAAACATGCTGGTACCATGCCTTAGTACCAAGCGGAAGGCTAAAACTTGCTGGTACCAGGGGATTAAAACATGCTGGTACCATGCCTTGGTACCAAGCGGAAGGCTAAAACTTGCTGGTACCAGGGGATTAAAACATGCTGGTACCATGCCTTGGTACCAAGCGGAAGGCTAAAACTTGCTGGTACCAAGAGGTCAAAACATGCTGGTACCATGCCTTGGTACCAAGCGGAAGAATAAAACTTGCTGGTACCAGGGGATTAAAACATGCTGGTACCATGCCTTGGTACCAAGCGAAAGGTTAAAACAGGCTGGTACCAGGAGGTTAAAACATGCTGGTACCATGCCTTAGTACCAAGCGGAAGGCGAAAACTTGCTGGTACCAGGGGATTAAAACATGCTGGTACCATGCCTTGGTACCAAGCGGAAGAATAAAACTTGCTGGTACCAGGGGATTAAAACATGCTGGTACCATGCCTTGGTACCAAGCGAAAGGTTAAAACAGGCTGGTACCAGGAGGTTAAAACATGCTGGTACCATGCCTTAGTACCAAGCGGAAGGCGAAAACTTGCTGGTACCAGGGGATTAAAACATGCTGGTACCATGCCTTGGTACCAAGCGGAAGGCTAAAACTTGCTGGTACCAAGAGGTCAAAACATGCTGGTACCATGCCTTGGTACCAAGCGGAAGACTAAAACTTGCTGGTACCAGGGGATTAAAACATGCTGGTACCATGCCTTGGTACCAAGCGAAAGGTTACAACAGGCTAGTACCAGGAGGTTAAAACATGCTGGTACCATGTCTTAGTACCAAGCGGAAGGCTAAAACTTGCTGGTACCAGGGGATTAAAACATGCTGGTACCATGCCTTGGTACCAAGCGGAAGGCTAAAACTTGCTGGTACCAAGAGGTCAAAACATGCTGGTACCATGCCTTGGTACCAAGCGGAAGACTAAAACTTGCTGGTACCAGGGGATTAAAACATGCTGGTACCATGCCTTGGTACCAAGCGAAAGGTTACAACAGGCTAGTACCAGGAGGTTAAAACATGCTGGTACCATGCCTTGGTACCAAGCGGAAGGCTAAAACTTGCTGGTACCAGGGGATTAAAACATGCTGGTACCATGCCTTGGTACCAAGCAGAAGGCTAAAACTTGCTGGTACCAAGAGTTCAAAACATGCTGGTACCATGCCTTGGTACCAAGCGGAAGACTAAAACTTGCTGGTACCAGGGGATTAAAACATGCTGGTACCATGCCTTGGTACCAAGTGGAAGGCTAAAACTTGCTGGTACCAAGAGGTCAAAACATGCTGGTACCATGCCTTGGTACCAAGTGGAAGACTAAAACTTGCTGGTACCAGGGGATTAAAACATGCTGGTACCATGCCTTGGTACCAAGCAAAAGGTTAAAACAGGCTGGTACCAGGAGGTTAAAACATGCTGGTACCATGCCTTAGTACCAAGCGGAAGACTAAAACTTGCTGGTACCAGAGGATTAAAACATGCTGGTACCATGCCTTGGTACCAAGCGGAAGGCTAAAACATGCTGGTACCAGGGGATTAAAACATGCTGGTACCATGCCTTGGTACCAAGCGGAAAGTTAAAACAGGCTGGTACCAGGAGGTTAAAACATGCTGGTACCATGCCTTGGTACCAAGGGGAAGGTTAAAACATGCTGGTACCAGGGGATTAAAACATGCTGGTACCATGCCTTGGTACCAAGGGGAAGGTTAAAACATGCTGGTACCAGGAGGTCAAAACATGCTGGTACCATGCCTTGGTACCAAGCGGAAGGCTAAAACATGCTGGTACCAGGAGGTCAAAACATGCTGGTACCATGCCTTGGTACCAAGCGAAAGGTTACAACAGGCTAGTACCAGGAGGTTAAAACATGCTGGTACCATGCCTTAGTACCAAGCGGAAGGCTAAAACTTGATGGTAACAGGGGATTAAAACATGCTGGTACCATGCCTTGGTACCAAGCGGAAGGCTAAAACTTGCTGGTACCAGGGGATTAAAACATGCTGGTACCATGCCTTGGTACCAAGCAGAAGGCTAAAACTTGCTGGTACCAAGAGGTCAAAACATGCTGGTACCATGCCTTGGTACCAAGCGGAAGGCTAAAACTTGCTGATACCAGGGGATTAAAACATGCTGGTACCATGCCTTGGTACCAAGCGGAAGGCTAAAACATGCTGGTACCAGGAGGTTAAAACATGCTGGTACCATGCCTTGGTACCAAGTGAAAGGTTACAACAGGCTAATACCAGGAGGTTAAAACATGCTGGTACCATGCCTTAGTACCAAGCGGAAGGCTAAAACTTGCTGGTACCAGGGGATTAAAACATGCTGGTACCATGCCTTGGTACCAAGCGGAAGGCTAAAACTTGCTGGTACCAGGGGATTAAAACATGCTGGTACCATGCCTTGGTACCAAGCGGAAGGCTAAAACTTGCTGGTACCAAGAGGTCAAAACATGCTGGTACCATGCCTTGGTACCAAGCGGAAGAATAAAACTTGCTGGTACCAGGGGATTAAAACATGCTGGTACCATGCCTTGGTACCAAGCGAAAGGTTAAAACAGGCTGGTACCAGGAGGTTAAAACATGCTGGTACCATGCCTTAGTACCAAGCGGAAGGCGAAAACTTGCTGGTACCAGGGGATTAAAACATGCTGGTACCATGCCTTGGTACCAAGCGGAAGGCTAAAACTTGCTGGTACCAAGAGGTCAAAACATGCTGGTACCATGCCTTGGTACCAAGCGGAAGACTAAAACTTGCTGGTACCAGGGGATTAAAACATGCTGGTACCATGCCTTGGTACCAAGCGAAAGGTTACAACAGGCTAGTACCAGGAGGTTAAAACATGCTGGTACCATGCCTTAGTACCAAGCGGAAGGCTAAAACTTGCTGGTACCAGGGGATTAAAACATGCTGGTACCATGCCTTGGTACCAAGCGGAAGGCTAAAACTTGCTGGTACCAAGAGGTCAAAACATGCTGGTACCATGCCTTGGTACCAAGCGGAAGACTAAAACTTGCTGGTACCAGGGGATTAAAACATGCTGGTACCATGCCTTGGTACCAAGCGAAAGGTTACAACAGGCTAGTACCAGGAGGTTAAAACATGCTGGTACCATGCCTTGGTACCAAGCGGAAGGCTAAAACTTGCTGGTACCAGGGGATTAAAACATGCTGGTACCATGCCTTGGTACCAAGCAGAAGGCTAAAACTTGCTGGTACCAAGAGTTCAAAACATGCTGGTACCATGCCTTGGTACCAAGCGGAAGACTAAAACTTGCTGGTACCAGGGGATTAAAACATGCTGGTACCATGCCTTGGTACCAAGTGGAAGGCTAAAACTTGCTGGTACCAAGAGGTCAAAACATGCTGGTACCATGCCTTGGTACCAAGTGGAAGACTAAAACTTGCTGGTACCAGGGGATTAAAACATGCTGGTACCATGCCTTGGTACCAAGCGAAAGGTTAAAACAGGCTGGTACCAGGAGGTTAAAACATGCTGGTACCATGCCTTAGTACCAAGCGGAAGACTAAAACTTGCTGGTACCAGAGGATTAAAACATGCTGGTACCATGCCTTGGTACCAAGCGGAAGGCTAAAACATGCTGGTACCAGGGGATTAAAACATGCTGGTACCATGCCTTGGTACCAAGCGGAAAGTTAAAACAGGCTGGTACCAGGAGGTTAAAACATGCTGGTACCATGCCTTGGTACCAAGGGGAAGGTTAAAACATGCTGGTACCAGGGGATTAAAACATGCTGGTACCATGCCTTGGTACCAAGGGGAAGGTTAAAACATGCTGGTACCAGGAGGTCAAAACATGCTGGTACCATGCCTTGGTACCAAGCAGAAGGCTAAAACATGCTGGTACCAGGAGGTTAAAACATGCTGGTACCATGCCTTGGTACCAAGCGGAAGGCTAAAACTTGCTGGTACCAGGAGGGTAAAACATGCTGGTACCATGCCTTAGTACCAAGCGGAAGGCTAAAACTTGCTGGTACCAGGGGATTAAAACATGCTGGTACCATGCCTTGGTACCAAGGGGAAGGTTAAAACATGCTGGTACCAGGAGGTCAAAACATGCTGGTACCATGCCTTGGTACCAAGCGGAAGGCTAAAACTTGCTGGTACCAGGAGGGTAAAACATGCTGGTACCATGCCTTAGTACCAAGCGGAAGGCTAAAACATGCTGGTACCAGGGGATTAAAACATGCTGGTACCATGCCTTGGTACCAAGGGGAAGGTTAAAACATGCTGGTACCAGGAGGTCAAAACATGCTGGTACCATGCCTTGGTACCAAGGGGAAGGTTAAAACATGCTGGTACCAGGAGGTCAAAACATGCTGGTACCATGCCTTGGTACCAAGGGGAAGGTTAAAACATGCTGGTACCAGGAGGTCAAAACATGCTGGTACCATGCCTTAGTACCAAGCGGAAGGCTAAAACTTGCTGGTACCAGGGGATTAAAACATGCTGGTACCATGCCTTGGTACCAAGGGGAAGGTTAAAACATGCTGGTACCAGGAGGTCAAAACATGCTGGTACCATGCCTTGGTACCAAGGGGAAGGTTAAAACATGCTGGTACCAGGAGGGTAAAACATGCTGGTACCATACCTTGGTACCAAGCGGAAGGCTAAAACTTGCTGGTACCAGGAGGGTAAAACATGCTGGTACCATGCCACGGTACGAAGCGGAATACTAAAACAATATATGTCCATAAGAAACACCTGGTACTGAGGAAGTATTCTTAAGGAAGATACTGAATACTGATGATATGAGGAAGGATACTGAAAAAGAAACCAGAAGTCCTTTTTCACTTCTGATGCTCCACTTTCTTCTACTTCCCATGACTCTGACTCTGAATCTTCCGACTCCATGGCACCAGACCACTCCTAACCTGACCCTGCCAGACTCTGATATTTGTGATGGCTTTCCTCCATCCCTCATTTCCGAATTTCATTCATGTTCTAACATGATACAGAGAATCGATAAGGCTCTTGATTTAACAGTACATCAACTTCAAACAGAGTCTGATAAGGTTTATGCAGATATTGATGAGGAATCACTGCCTTCCCTGTGCTTGTCCCTTATCCCATCTTTATTCTGCTTGCTTCAGTAGACCTGGGAAAAGCCCTTCTCTGTCCCTAAAATGTCCAGGCTTGTAGAAAATCTGTACAAGACCTATGGTACCAGTACAGATTTTTAACTAGGCATCCTCCTCCTTATGTGGATGTGGACGCCACACAAGCCAGATCACGCTCGAGATCTACTACCACACCGAGCAGCGAGGAGGTTAGAAAGCTCATCTACATGGCAGCTATGGGCGCCTACCATATCAACCTCTCTAACTGTGCACTACCCTCTCTTCAGGCAGCCCCAGCAGCATTTAATCTGAAAGGGCTTGCTCTCCATTAAGACGCCATGTCCCTCACTCAGCAAGAGAGTGTGATAGCGCATCACATTATCGAGGCCACCTCCAAACAACTCATGACTGGGGTAACCTTGCAAAGACATGATTGGCTAAGGTCAGCCAACATTTCTGATTATGTCAGATTTGGAATAGGGGACTTGCTCTTTGATGGCTCTAGGTTATTCGATCCCTAGATGGCCTTCAAAGAATGAGGAAAACAGCATGGTCGTACAACGTTCAGCCTTATAGATCTCAAAAATTCCCATTGATGCATCAGTACTCTTATAGTGTATACAGACCTTATGCTTCTCAACGAAGATATCTCCCTCAACAGTTGGCTCAGTACCACAATCCAATCAACGCGACCATCCCCACCATTCCTATAGGAAGTTGACAAAAAAAAATCCAACAGACACTGTGACTCCCTCCCGCTTACCGCTCGATTCTGCGTCACATGTTCAGTATGCTTGCTCCCTTCTTTCTGCATGGACCCACATCACCTCGGATGCCTGGGCTCTTTCCATTGTCACCTATGGGTACACCATAGAGTTTTGGGATACACCGGCTCAGCGGGTGATTTACACTCACTCTTCTACCACTCTATGAGACAAGGTAAAGATCCTTTTTGGAAAATCAGACATATCTCCTGCCACTCCAGGTGGGGGCAGATCACTACACCCCATTTTAGACCTAAATGACCTGATTTTTCTTCATCAGCCAGCGCCGTTTTTGCATGGTGACCTTGGAACATATCCTTCCACTAATTCGACAAGGAGATTGGTTTACTTTGATAGACTTGAGTGACGCCTGCTCCCACATATCCATCAGAAGTGATCATTGCGAATACCTCCATTCTCTCTAGGAAGGCCCATTTTAGAGTTCAGCGCCTTGCCATTCAGCTCTCGACGGCGCCTCGAGTATTCACATAGGGGCCGTATTGGAATCTTGGCCGGCAAGAGCTTTTCCTTTCCCAGAATGGCATGGTCTAAATTTGTTCCCTGATATGTCGCTCCCCTCCGTTGTCTTGGATCACAGCCCATCAGGCCCAAAATCTTCGGGGACTCATGATTTCCACCACATCTGTCATAAAGCCCGCGAGGCTCAAGAGGCAGTCCCTACAGGCCTGGCATCTGCCCTGTTTAACCCCATGAAAAATACGCCCTACATATGCCTCCAGATTACTCATGAGCTTGCACACCAACCCTGCTGGTAATCAACCCAGAAGACTTGGCCCTGGAAAGACTGTTTGCTCCACTCCTACCTACCTCGAGAATCACGACAGACTCCAGTCTGGTCAGATGGGGACCCCACTGTACCAGTCTTCATAGCTACGACACCTGGTCAGTGAAGCAAAACTTTCTCTTTTTAAAAAAAATCTGGAATTGCTGGCCATCTTCAAAGCATTTCAGGCGCTCCTAACTCTCAACCTAGGCATGGCTGTCCAAGTTACTACGGATAATGCGACAGCAATGTACTACATCAACAAACAGGGAGGCACCCATTCTCTTCCTCTACTGTACCTGACTGTTCAGTTTTGGGAGTAGTGTCTAGAATTCCACATCTTTCTGTCTGCTGTGCACATCTCCGCCCAGGACTTCACATGGGCAGACCATCTGAGCAGGCGAACATACCAAATACACGAGTGATCTCTGGACCTTTGCACATTCATCAGAATCTACAAGAGATTTTTGTTTTTTTTGTTCCTCCCTGCCACAGATGCCCTTGCAATTGAGGTGAACAGCTAGTGTGCCATCTATCTTTCACGGCCTGGACTAGGGGTAAACTCCCATGGTGCCCTGGAAGGGCTGCTTCATGTACATGTTCCCTCCAATACCTCTCCTACTGTGCATAATAGTGAAGATATGACATGACAATGCCACCGTGATCCTCATAGCTCCATACTGACCCATACGGCTGTGGTTCACAACACTGCTGACAATGTCGTCAGGCTCCCTGAGACCCCCGTCTATTCCTCATCTTCTGACCCAGAATCAAGGGAAAACGTACCGTCCAGGTCTACAAGCTCTTCACCTCATGGCATGGAGAATTCCTCCTCAATAAACTCCATATTATCACACTCCAGGAAGCCCTCTACCAATCAATTCTATTTCTGCAATTGGCTGGCATTTACCAAAATTACTACTCGCTACCCTAAATGAAGAGGTTTTCCCGTGGTACCGCAAACCTTTACCCTCCACGGGGCCAGTCTATACCACAGTGGACTCTTCACACTGTCCTGAGTGCCTCTCGCATTCATCGTTTGAGCCACTGACCACAATTGCTGGACATTTGTTGACTTTCAAGGTTATTTCTTAGTTGCAGTTACTTCCAGTAGCACTTCAGGTGGATCCTCCCTTCCTACTTTGCCACCTGGACAAAGTTATACTGTTCCCAGATGTCTCCTTCATACCTAAAGTTTCTACTGAGTTTCATATCAGTCTGCCCACTTTCTTTCCTAACTGCCTACAGATGTAGAGAGTTCTCTTCACCTGCTAGATGTTCGCAGAGCATTATCGTTCTATGTTTGCAGGACTGTTTTTTCCCCCGCAAGTCTAATCGCCTGCGCCCGGTGAACGCTCACTTTACCGGAACTTTGGCTACTTCTACAGCTTTTCCTCAAGGGTGTCCCGCTGTCAGACACCTGCACAGCTGACATTTGGCCCACTCCGTCAGCCTTCATCTTTCACTATTGCCTGAATCTGCGGGCCAAGGAGGATGTCATTTTTGGACGCGCGGTCCTGTCTGCTGTTTTGCCGTGACGTCCCTCCTCCTATCAGAGGCAAGCTTGCTAATCACCCATTAGCGTGCATTCACAGAGGCCACGAAGAAGAAAGAAAGGTTACTTACCTGTAACTCTGGTTCTTCGAGTGGTCCTCTGTGAATTCACACGTCCCGCCCGTCCTCCCCTCTTTCCGTCACGGCTGTCTCACCTTAGAGCAGCAGCGGAATTTGGGGAACTGAGGTAACTGTTAGGACGGGCGGACCATGAGGTCCTGGGGGGCGGAGCCAAAAGTGTTACTTTAAGCTCTAGAATATTCCGAGGCCTCTGCACAAGTGCAGATTTAACCCATTAGTGTGAATTCACAGAGGACCACTCGAAGAACCAGAGTTACAGGTAAGTAACCTTTCTTTTTTCCTGTAGTGATGTATGGAAGTGAGAGCTGGACCATAAAGAAAGCTGACTGCCGAATAATCGATGCCTTTGAATTGTGGTGCTGGAGGAGGCTCTTGAGAGTCCCCTGGACTGCAAGGAGAACAAACCTCTCAATTCTAAAGGAAATCAAACCTGAGTGCTCACTGGAAGGACAGATCCTGAAGCTGAGGCTCCAGTACTTTGGCCATCTCATGAGAAGAGTCCTTGGAAAAGACCTTGATGTTAGGAAAGTGTGATGGCAAGAGGAGAAGGGGACGGCAGAGGATGAGATGGTTGGACAGTATCATCGAATCAACCAACATGAATTTGACACAGCTCCGGGAGGCAGTGGAAGATAGGAGGGCCTGGCGTGCTCTGGTCCATGGGGTCACGAAGAGTCGGACACGACTAAATGACGATGACGACAGGGAACTCTATTTTAGTTCACTCTCCTCTCTTTCCCCTTTAAATTTCTTCCTTTCCTAAAAAATGCATTTGGGTGTTTGTTGTTGTTCATGCGTACATGGAACAGCAGTTCCATAACTGTGAAAGGGGCTTGGAGGATATGCTGCAGGAGAAGAACAGACAACTGAACCTGTACATCTTGTGAGTATTGGAACTAGTGAGAGATTTATTCATATCACCTTTTAACACTGGGGGATGGAAAAGCTTTGCTGTTATTTGCTTGTTATCTGTTATAATGATTGCTCCAGTGTTCATTACTTGGAACAGGTCAAACTTCCCTCCTTTGCTCCATTGTTTATTAGGCCATGCCATAAGCCCAGGACTTTGAACAACCAGATTTTAGATCAGGGCTAGAAATGATGGCTGTCCAGATGCTGGAACCCAATTCTCAGACACCTAGCCAATGCTGGTAATCAATGAGATCGCTGTAGCATAGTATGGAGAGGAATGAGAACCTGTGTGGTGCAGTGGGTAAAAGTGGTAGACTATAACTCAGAAGACCTCGGTTAAAATTCCCACTTGGCCATGGAAACTCACTGATAACACCATTCCTTAAATCTCACATACTGTACCTTAAAAACCACCACTGTAAGTTGGATGCATAACAAGTTTGTGAACAGCTGGAAGGGCACAGGATTGTCAACTTTGTGTTCTTTCCATCTATGAAATATTCGAAGCTGTATGCCATATATTCGCGAAGGCTTTCACGGCCGGGATCTAATGGTTGTTCTGGGTTTTTCTGGCTCTTTAGCCATTTGGAACCACAAAACGAAGCATCCACACCAGAATCAAAGAACATGAGAGACACTGCAGACTAAAACATGGCTGTTTATTCAGGCCTTCCCTCCAGCCAACTCTTGATTTTTTCTTACTTTTCCTTTTTATTTTTACTGCTGTTCTTGTTTGATTATTATGTATTTGTCTATGTTTTATTATTTGATTTTATATTTGGAAGCCGCCTAGAGTGGTCCAGTGGGCCAGATAGGCGGGGTATAAATTAAACAAACAAACAAATAAATAAAACAACCAGAAAAATCTGCAGTAGCTGAACATGCCCTGAAACAAACTGGACATGAAATTCTATTTCAAAATACTGAAATACTGGACAACACCAGCAATCATTACGTCAGACTGCATAGGGAAGCCAATGAAATCCACAAGCACAAGCACAGTTTCAACAAAAAAGAGGAAAGTATGAAGCTCAACAAAACTTGGCTCCCAGCTATCAAACATACTAGGTGCAAAAGGTCAATGAACTCTACCCACCCACAAGGACAGGGGATCACTGCACACAAAAGACCAGCTAATGACACCCATCAACCACAGGAACAGATAATCTCTTCCCCTTAGCACAACAATACACCCACAACAATACACATTAATCACCCATCTACAGGAAAAGACAAAAGCCTGTCTCACAGCCATAAGTACTGCACTCCCAAGCCAACTACACCAGAGTACAGGTTGCTCTCCTCTGAAGATGCCGGCCACAGAGACTGATGAAACGTTAGGAAGAACAACCTTCAGAACACGGCCAAAGAGCCCAAAAAACCCAGAACAACCACTGTATGCCATAATTAATGAAGTAAGTCCCACAAAGGTAGAAATGTCTGAAAATCTTTTCTTTTTAATTTCACAAAACCTTACACTGAAAGAATTTTGTGGGGGTTTAAAGTGCAAGAATATTTTGTGCTTTCCCCCACTCCTTTAATGTTACCAACATGCTACAACAGACTAACAGAGAGCTATTTAGAAACTACAATAATACGAAATGCTAAGATAACATTAGTACCAAGGATTGCGCAAAAAGCAGACAAAAATGTTTATATGGTGTCCTTCCCATGTCAGAAAACACAGCACTTATGCGGCAGATTTTTGGAATATGTGTTAACAAGAGGAAAAGGGAAAGCTCTGAATCAAGAATCAATGCAGTTCTGGAGAACAATAAAATAAGAATATCCATCGAGGAAGTTTATTGTAAGAGGTCCCGTCTATGGCGGTGGGGAACACAATTTGTATTTGGGTTTATGTATTTTATGTTTATGTTATAGTTAAAATAAAATAAAAAGAAAGAGAAGAAAACACAACACTTTTTTGGCTGACGGTGGGGATAAAGGAGAGAGAGACGTGGTTAGACCAAGGCAAGGCGTGAGACTCCCCCGCGCTCTCATTTAAGAGACTCAGCCCTGCCTGGGGGCTCCCTGCCTCCCGTTCTCAGTCCCGACGACCGAACGCTCTCCATCCCCACAGCCCCGCGGCGCTTGCCCAAAGGGACGAATGCGCTGTTGAGGGAACACACGAAGCAGACCGAGCGCGCCTCCCAGGCCGGTTAGTCCTGAAAACCGCCCTCCCACATCTTGTAGGAACGGAGTCGCCACGGCCAGATTCAAACGGCCCAATAACATTCCATATTGCGGAAAGGCGGGCGGGCTTAGAGGCAACCAATGAGGACCGAGGATATTGAGAGGTGTGGCCTGCGTTAGTGATTTCAAACCCTGCTGAGAAGCGGCCCAAGCGCTGCCTTACCGCTCGGCCCAGGTAAATGGCTCCGTTCGTTTGTGTCAAATTGCCTTAGCGACGATATGAAGGTGGTAGGCCGGGGCTTCGGCGGAGGTTCGGGGCGTGGAGCAGGGCCGTTGGGGGTGAGGCGGTCAGCCTCCATTTAGTCAGTGCCTTCATCTTGTTTGTTTCGTTGCTGTTGGTCTCCACAGGCTCTGTGGCATAATTCACCCGCCTGCTATGGATACAATGGCCCGTAGGATGGGCTCGGTGCCCGGGGAGGGGGCAGAGTGGTGGCGTTAAGGAAGCGGGGGCGGCCGCAAGGTCCCCGCTGGTCTCCGAGTTGGCCGTGGAGTCGCCCCTGCGGCTTGCCTTGGGTTAGGCCCTGTGTCTTGGGAAGGTAGCTACCGGTCCTGCGTGCGCTGGTCGCGACAGCCTTTCAGCCCTTGTGAAACGTCATTAGCAGTTGCTGCCTTCCCTCCCCACCCCCGTTCATTTAGGGTCCTCATTTGCTTTTGTCTTAGACCGCCCCCAGCCTTGCGTCTCGGGTACAGGCCCTGGGCGGTGAAAACTCGTTTGCCATCATCACCGGCCAGCCATACACCTGATGGGCGAGCAGTGAAGTCTGATGGGAAATATAGCACTCGTCAGATTGAGGAAGAGACGGTAACTGTTAGTTACTTCTTGCGGTCGGTTGCTGCTTTGCTTGTCGTTTGTGTGCCTGGTTGCGGGGATTGTCGACTTGATTTCCCTCTTGGCATCATTTTAGGAAGGGCGACTGCTTCTCTGGTGGAGTTGCCGCTGAGGCAAGTGTAGATGCATCCGGATTGAGGGAAGTGTAGGTTGAAACTCTTAAAAAGAGGGAAAATGTTATTGTTGGTGGTAGTGCTAGAACAGGAAGAGGGCAGGACAGAGGTGGGTGACAGGAGTGGCCAGCCATAGCAGTAGCTTCTTTTGAGAGCTTTTAATTTAAGTAAATGGCTCACCCTTACCCAACCCTAGGCTACTTTCCTTCCCCCTGCTAGAGAAATGTGGCACATGCTTGTTTTCTTACCTGCCCATGACTGTTGCAAGTACCTGACAAGCAGTGTGTGGTCCTAGTCAGCACTGTCACTTGCATTTGTAGCAGTGGTGAGTAGTCCTCAGAGATTTAATTATGCTTTTCTGTTAAGAAAGTCACCATATGCATTTAAATATATATAAGGGTGGGTACATGACTTCATAGGCACATCTGTATCACTGTCTGGGGTGGTGCTATGTGATAGAGAAGCAGAAGTGCTATTTGACTGCACACAAATAGTGAAGGTTTCCATTAGCAGCTGCAGGCCAAGAAAGAAAAGTCAGCAGAACAAGCAGTAGTACTTACTGTTTCTGGCCATAATTGCTGCTCAGTGTCTTGGCAAAAAGCAGGGGAGTAGCAATAATAGGTAATAGAGCTGGTAATACATGGTTATACTGCATGCTCACATGATTCCCCCCCATAACCCCATCCCCCAGTGATTGCTGCTAAGAGTGGATGCTGTGACTTGATTGTTTAGATTGGCAAGTTGATGACTGTAATAATTAGCTTCTGGTTGCGAAAGAAAGTAATGACCATTGTTAACAAGTTTTCAAGACTCTTCTACTCCAGAATTGGCTCTGATATTCAGTAAACAACAACAGAAACCCCCTTGTTGAAGTCAAAGTGTCTAATTTAGTACTGTCCATATACTGTATTTCTAAGAAGCTCCCTCCCTTTTAAGAAGGTGAATTGATAGAAGGGAGAGAGTTTGACTCCCTTTAGTCAAGGTACTGAAAGTATGTAATATTTGGAAAAGTTTATCAAACACAGATAAAATATTTGTTTGACTTGTCTCTTTATGAAAGACATGTCTCCTTTTTGTAGAATAGGGGATGATTTAAAAAATAGGCAGTTGCTTTGTCCCAAGAATGATTGGAAAAATACTAGGTATCAGGACACTTAAATATTTGATGTTGATTTCTTGAGACTGGAAACATTTTAGCTCTCTACAAGACTGCTAACACCTTACTATGAGGACACAATATTGAAATGTAATATCTGCTCAGGCCCTTTCCCTCTCTGCCTTCTGTGATCTGAAAGCCAGTTTCCTTATGGTTGCTAAGTGCCCTTTATTCCAGAACTTGGACAGTCCATAGAACATAATGGAGCTATTATTTCAGAACATTCGTCTTCCTTAACAGTCTCTAGAACATGCTACAACTTGAAAATGTCTTGCTATATTTTAATAGGCTATTAGTAGCCTCACTAGTTACATTATTTCTATCAGAACCCTCTGCAGCCTGGTAATAATATTTCAACATGTTTTCTGCAATCTTCTGATAGATTTATCATCTATCTTTTAGCAATAGCAGATCAGGAGTAGCTTTGTGGGATCTGATCCATTTGCTTTAAATATTTAGATATATTGTGGCTATACATATGTAAGTGAACTGCATAAGTCACAAAAGTGAATTTCTATTAATTAATGAGGTATCAGTCACATTGGAAGGACAGATCCTGAAGCTGAGGCTCCAGTACTTTAGCCATCTCATGAGAAGACTCCCTGGAAAAGACCCTGATGTTGGGAAAGTGTGAGGGCAAGAGGAGAAGGGGACGACAGAGGACAAGATAGGTGGACAGTGTCATCGAAGCTACCTACATGAATTTGACCAAACTGGGAGGCAGCGGAAGACAGGAGGGCCTGGTGTGCTCTGGCCCATGGGGTCACGAAGAGTTGGACACGACTTAATGACTAAACAACAACAATCAGTCACATTGCCCAATTGTGCAAGAGGCACAGTTTCACTTATGCATCTGGCAAGTAGGATTTTGTTCTATGTTAGTTTTCTAGTGTTCGGCATAGGCTGCTATTTACTGTCTGTGAATGTTTCATCTGTAACACTGTACTTCAGTGTCATGTTGAAAATTTGGTGCAGAAGTTTTGATATTGCACAAAGCAAAACCTTAATGAAAATATGCTGCAACCAGTGATCACTGATCCTTGTGGCTGGGTAGAGTTCGTTGACCTTTTGCAGGCTGTATTTTTCAGTGCTGGGAGCCAGGTTTTGTTGAGTTTTAAACATCCTTCTTTTTGTTGAAGCTCTGCTGGTGTTTGTGGATTTCAGTGGCTTCCCTGTGCAACCTAACATAATGATTGCTGGTGTTGTCCAGTACTTCAGTATTTTGAAATAGAATTTCATGTCCAGCTTGTTTTAGGGCATGTTCAGCTACTGCTGATTTTTCCAGTTGTTTTAGTCTGCATTGTCTCATATATTCTTTGATTCTGGTGTGAATGCTGCATTTTGTGGTTCCCATATACAGATACAAAACAATACAGATATTGTATTGTTAGTTTTTAATGAGGCAATATTGTACCAAAATGGTAATTGGAAGTAAATAGAAAGATAGCCATCATGGAATGCTGCCTTGTCGTGGTGAAGGAGCTTGAGTAATTCAGAGAAGCTAAGGGCTATGCCGTGCAGGGACACTCAAGACGGACAGGTCATAGTGGAGAGTTTGGATTAAACATGATCCACCTGGAACTGGCAAGCCACTCCAGTATCTTTGCCAAGAAAACCCCATGAACAAAAACAAAAGGCTAAAAGATATGATGCTGGAAAATGAGCCCCTCAGGTCGGAAGACATCCAACATGCTACTGAGGAAGAGCAGAGGACAAGGACAAGTAGCTCCAGAGATAATGAAGTGGTTGAGCCAAAACCCAAAGGATGCTGAGCTGCGGACACGCCTGAAAGTGAAAGGGAAGTTCGATGCTGTAAAGAAAAATACTGCATAGGAACCTGGAATGAAGATCTATGAACCTTGGTAAGCTGGATGTGGTCAAACAGGAGATGGCAAGAATAGACATTGACATCCTGGGCATCAGTGAACTAAAGTGGACAGGAATGGGCGAATTCAATTCAGACGATTATCATATCTACTATTGTGGGCAAGAATCTCGTAGAAGAAATGCAGTAGCCCTCATAGTCAACCAAAGAGTGGGAAAAGCTGAACTGGGATACAATCTAAAAAATGATAGAATGATTTCAATACGAATCCAAGGCAGACCTTTCAACATCACAATAATCCATGTTTATGCACCTACCATCAATGCTGAAGAGGCTGAAATTGACCAATTCTATGAAGATTTACAACACCTTCTAGAACTGACACCAAAGAAAGATGTTCTTCTCATTGTAGGGGATTGGAATGCTAAAGTAGGGAGCCAAGAGATAAAAGGAACAACAGGAAAGTCTGGCCTTGGAGTTCAAAACGAAGCAGAGCAAAGGCTAATAGAGTTTTGTCAAGAGAACAAGCTGGTCATCACAAACACTCTTTTCCAACAACACAAGAGGAGACTCTACACATGGAAATCATCAGATGGGCAATACCACAATCAGATCGATTATATTCTCTGCAGCCAAAGATGGAGAAGCTTTCTACAGTCAGCAAAAACAAGACCTGGAGCTGATTGTGGCTCTGATCATCAGCTTCTCATAGCAAAATTCAAGCTTAAACTGAAGAGAGTAGGAAAAACCACTGGGCTAGTCAGGTATAATCTAAACCAAATCCCTTATGAATACACAGTGGAAGTGAAGAACATATTCAAGGAACTAGATTTGGTGGACAGAGTGCCTGAAGAACTTTGGATAGAGGCTCGTAACATTGTCCAGGAGGCAGCAACAAAAACCATCCCAAAGAAAAGGAAATGCAAGAAAGCAAAGTGGCTGTCGAATGATGCCTTACAAATAGCAGAGAAGAGAAGGGAAACAAAATGCAAGGGAGATAGGGAAAGTTACAGAAAATTGAATGCAGACTTCCAAAGAATAGCAAGGAGAGACAAGAGGGCCTTCTTAAATGAACAATGTAAAGAAATAGAGGAAAATAATAGAAAAGGAAAAACCAGAGATCTGTTCAGGAAAATTGGAGATATTAGAGGAACATTTTGTACAAAGATGGACATGATAAAGGACAAAAATGGGAGGGACCTAACAGAAGCAGAAGACGTCAAGAAGAGGTGGCAAGAATACAGAGAGGAATTATACCAGAAAGATCTGGATGGCCTGGATTGTGGTTGCTGACCTTGAGCCAGACATCCTGGAGAGTGAAGTCAAGTAGGCCTTAGAAAGCATGGCTAACAAGAAGGCCAGTGGAGGTGATGGCATTCCAGTTGAACTACAGTGGTGCCTCGACTTATGAACGTCCCTACTTAACGACCATTTCGAGTTACGACCAGCTCTGGGTGCAAAATTTTGCTTCTACTTGTGACCAGAGCTTCAAGTTATGAACAGAAAAAGGCAAAGAAAAAAGGCGGGACATTCAAATTACTAACTGTAGGTGGCGACAAGGCTGCTTCTTTGTAGCTTTTTTGCCCCAACAGTTAGAGAGTGTGCCATCGGAGAAAGCTGCCTGGTAAGGTAAGGTCCTGTTTTCTGCTTTTTAAAAACTGTTCTGGGTGTTTTTGCAGCATGGTTTTGGGCTGGGGTGGTGTTATATTTCTATGCTGCGATGGAGTCTTGGAGGGGATTGTTTATTTTTTGGGTTTCCTGCCCCATTTCCGATGGGTCTTGGGGGGGGTTGGTTGCTTCGGAGTGTTTTTTCCCCAATGGGTCTTGCATGCTTCCTTTGCTTTTTGCTTTGTTCTCTTTGCATTTCCAACCTGCTCCGTTTGTTCTCTTTGCATTTCTGACCTGCTCCCTTTGTTCTTTTTGCATTTCCGACCTGCTCCCTTTGTTTTCTTTGCATTTCCGATGGGTCTTGCATGTTTGATTGCTTCCCCACCCTTTGGCCAGAAGGGATTAATCGCGTTTCCAATGGGTCTTGCAGTGATTTTTTTTTCTTCAGCTGGAATGGATTAATTGCATTTCAATGGTTGTTGTGGGTTTTTCCACAACAACCCACAACAACCATCAGATCCCACTTGTGAAAGCTTTCTAGAATACATTGCATTTCAGTGCATTCCAATGGGAAATGGCGCTTCAACTTACAACCTTTTCGAGGTACAACCGTCTTCCGGAACCAATTAAGTTTGTAAGCTGAGGCACCACCGTATTTAATATCTTAAAAGATGATGCTCTTAAGGTGCTACACTTAATATGTCAGCAAGTCTGGAAAACTCAGCAGTGGCCAGAAGATTGGAAAAGATCAGTCTGCATTGCAATCCCAAAGAAGGGCAGTGCCAAAGAATGCTCCAACTACCAGACAATTGCACTAATTTTACATGCTAGCAAGGTTGTGCTCAAAATCCTACAAGGTAGGCTTCAGCAGTATGTGGACCGAGAACTCCCAGAAGTACAAGCTGGATTTTGAAGGGTCAGAGGAACTAGAGACCAGATTGCTAACATGCGCTGGATTATGGAGAAAGCCAGAGAGTTCCAGAAAAACATCTACTTCTGCTTCATTGATTACACAAAAGCCTTTGACTGTGGACCACAGTAAACTATGGCAAGTCCTTAAAGAAATGGGAGTACCTGACCACCTTATCTATCTCCTGAGAAATCTCTATGTGGGACAGGAAGCAACAGTTAGAACTGGATATGGAACAACAGATTGGTTCAAAATTGGGATAGGAGTATGACAAGGCTGTATATTGTCTCCCTGCATATTTAACTGATATGCAGAATACGTCATGCGAAAGGCTTGACTGGAGGAATCTCAAGCCGGAATTAAGATCACTGGAAGAAATACATGTTCTTATATGCAGATGATACCACTCTGATGGCAGAAAGTGAGGAAGAATTAAAGAACCTCTTAATGAGGGTGAAAGAGGAGAGTACAAAGAATGGTCTGAAGTTCAACATCAAAAAAACCACGATCATGGCCACCGGCACCATCACCTCCTGGCAAATTGAAGGGGAAGATATGGAGGCAGTGACAGATTTTACTTTCTTGGGGTCGATGATCACTGCAGATGGTGACAGCAGCCACAAAATTAAAAGACACCTGCTTCTTGGGAGGAAAGCGACGACAAACCTAAAAAACATCTTAAAAAGCAGAGATACCTTGCTGACAAAGGTACGCATCGTCCAGTAGTGCTGTATGGAAGTAGGAACTGGAGCATAAAGAAGGCCGAATATTTGATGCTTTTGAATTGTGGTGCTGGAGGAGACTCTTGAGAGTCCCCTGGACTGCAAGCAGAACAAACCTATCCGTTCTGAAGGAAATCAACCCTGAGTGCTCACTGGAAGGACAGATCCTGAACCTGAGGCTCCAATACTTTGGCCATCTCATGAGAAGAGAAAACTCCCTGGAAAAGACCCTGATGTTGGGAAAGAGTGAGGGCAAGAGAAGGGGACGACAGAGGACAAGATGGTTGGACAGTGTCATCGAAGCTACCAACATGAATTTGACCCAACTCTGGGAGGCAGTGTAAGACAGGAGGGCCTGGCGTGCTCTGGTCCATGGGGTCACGAAGAGTCAGACATGACTTAACGACTAAACAACAACAGAAAGATAGCCGTTATCTCCACAGACCTTCTGAGAAGGCAACCACAATGCGAGCACATACATTGAATGTAGAAGTTACCAGGTTGAGTCCATGACATCTCGAAGGATCATTGGGAAAGTGAACTGGGAACATGGCTGCTGGCCAGTGTAGACAGAATAGTTGGTTCATAGTGGATTAGTGGCTGCCTCAATAAGAGGCTGCCTTTGTTTCAATGGTTCTTTTTTCGGGTTCTTTTTCTAAGCAAAATGTGATCCATTGTGTATGGTAGTGAACTCAACAGGACAGAGCGCGTGTCAGAAATAAACCAGCTGTGAAAGCTTTGCACCTGCAGCGTCCCATCAGTAGGCTGTAGGCGCGCTTCCTCTGATACATCCTTGTCGCTGAGGAATTGTCCTAATTAGCCAGCCTGAGCGGCGGTAGGTGAATAAGCCTCTTGGCCCGGCCTCTTCTTCGAGAAGCCTGCTTGGCAAGGATGATACTGCCCCAGCGCGGATCAAAGAACCACGAAAGCCTCTAGCCTCCTTAAATTGGGCACAGGGAAGCCTTTCAAGCGGGCAAGATCGTTCCTTGTATTGTCTCCAACGAAGCACGGGAGAACTTCGGGTTACCCCCCCCCCCCGTTTCTCCTGAATTGGGGCGAGGGGGAATGAGAAGGGAAAGAGGTGCCGTGCGCGCATGTTCTGTCGAAGGCGGGGACGTGCCTTTGTTTGTCACATGGCCCGGGGAAGGCCCTTCTCTCAGGTGCGGCGGGAGGCGGAGGCTGGTGTCGCCGGCTGCAACGCGCTGTGTCCCGCCCCGCCCCGCCCCGCCCCGCCCTTGGAGGAGGAGGCGCCTCCTTCGCTGCCGGTCGGAGATGCAGCTGCCCGCCCTCTCCTGCCGCCAAGCCGGGCCGCCGTTGCTGTGGCTTAGGAAGACTCTGGCCTAGCCTGACTTGGGTATGGCGACTTTGTCCTCCGCCCGCTGCCGGGGAGGGAGGTGGCGGTACCGCCCAGGCCCAAAGCCCTGGGGTTAAAGCCGTCTGGGGCGGGTGACTGGCGTCAACAATGCCGGGGGAGCGGCCTGCAACTTCGGCGTTAGGCTTGCGAGTTGAATGGCCCAGCAGCGCCGGACAGGGGTGTCGGCCGGCCGGGCGGGCTGGCTGGCTGGCAGGCATCCGTCGCGAGCCGCTGAGCGCGTCTGGGTTTATCGACGTCAACTGATTGGGAGCTGCAGCAGCTGGGCGACCGCCGGGGCGTAGGGCGGGAAACGGCTCCCGGAGAGCTTTTGCAAATCCTGGCGCAGAGGAGGGAGGATGTTGTTAACTGGCGCCGACGAGAGCTGGGTTCGGGTGTAGGTACAGGCGGCGGGGGAGAAAGGTTCCGCTGGTGGTATGCTGGGAAGAAGGGCGAGAATGCCTGCTGAGGGCAATGAGCTCCCTAAAGATTCGTCAGAAATAATAGGGCCTGCAAATGCCCGTTGACATGACCAGGCTCAATGAAATCATATCGCGCTAAAAGTAAAATGGAGAGTGGATCCTGACGGGGAGTGGAATGGGTCACAGGAATAAAAATGAAATTATATATGCTATACTCTCTCCTTTTACTTTATGTCATGATTCATTATGCTTTGTACATCAGTCTGTGTCTTAAAGACTTAAAGAATTATATGAATTGCACTGATAAGGAGATGGGGGTAATAGCAATGACCAACTGGAAGGAGAAAGGACCTTTAAAGATCTTCCATTGTTCCCATAGGGCATTCTTGTTATTTGTTTTAGTAAAAAAATCTTCTCTGAGAAAAATCTGGATGCTTTTCTGTATTGCCTTAGAAGGAGCTATAGTGCCAAGGATGCAGGAGTGTGTCATGTTAAGGAGATTTATCCCAGCATCAGTTCCTTTACACCTAGCAATTTACCCATCTGAAACGAGTTCGTGTCTGTGAACATTGACGGTATTACCTTTGTTTCAGATTTTGCAGCTCCTTTGTAAAATGTTTCTTTTGTGGCTGCGCAGTAAATGTTTCTGCTGTTTAGAGTAATTTAAACAATGACATCAACACGTACAATGATTTGCTGTGTCACAAATTTAACAAAGAATCAAGAAGCTGGTTTCTTTCAGCATATAATAAGTCTTCCTTCCCCATATCACCTTTTATACACTGATACAGTGCTATGGAAAATGGCAGAAAAAGTCTAAAAGCAAGACGAAGCTCTACATAGTTACTGTAATTATATTTTAGAAGCTAGGAGTACATATGGAAATCAGATTTCCATTGCACTCTTGAACATCTCTAAAGCCTTGAGGTTGAAGACCTTCCTGCCAGATTTCCTGACTTAACAAGGCTTGAGTGGCTGGGTGTTCTCGAATGTGAACGTAATTATGGTAAACAGTTCTTGTTTGTTGGAAACAGATAATTAAAAATAAGTGGTGGAAGGACTAAATAAGCAGGTGGCATGTGGGGTGACCAGATGTGAAAGAAGAAAGAGCTTCTGGCCTGTCAGCAGTACTGCAAAAGGAGTTTTAGCAAGTTAGCTAGCTCACCATGCATCAGAACTTTATACCTGCAGGAATTCTATGGTACAAAACAAGATTGTTTTGCTTCTAAAATGGTAAGGGAAATCTATTAATCAGGAGGGTTTTTTTGTAGTATAGGATCAAACAGTTTAATTATTGTCATTTTGGGAGGGGGCATGCTGTTCTGAACAATCTCCTAAAGGACCTCTGATAATTTAAAATATCTATAATCCTATAATAAATACCTATAATTACTCGGAAGCAGATTTCACTGTGGTGTGTCCCAATCCTATGCACAGTTAGCTGGGAGTGCATGAGTCCTGTTGGGCATAGTGGAACTTATTTTTGATCAAAAATAAGGTTGCACTCCCCCCCCAAAGACATTTGTTGACTATTTTGTTTCATACTCTGAAGCTAGAGGTGCTGTGAAATATTAGATATCGGCATTTTAAAATGACCTACCAGGGTGGTGTAGAAAATGGAGTGATGGACTAGGATTTAGACTTGGGTTCATCTCAGTTCTTGGCCATGGGAGCCCAGTGGATAGGGGTGTGCCAGTGGTGAAAGTACTCTAGTATATAATGTAATTTGATAACCCTGTTGGAGTAAGCATAAGTCAGCTGTGACTTGATGACACGTGACAACAATCATTTAAAACCCCTTTCCCATTTAATAATGGAAAATAAAGTCTAATGTTAATTCTTCATTGAAATTAAAATGTTAAGAAGTGGGATTGTGAGTGCTAAGAATAAGTTTATGTCCCAGTCCTTAACATAGCTACTGAGGACCAGATTTCACTGAATTTAGTGAGGTTTAGCTGGGTAAATAGTGGTCTAGGCCACTGGTTCTTAACCTTTGTTACTCAGATGTTTTTGGACTGCAACTCCCAGAAGCCTTCACCATCAGCTTTGCTGGCTGGGGTTTCTGGGAGTTGCAGTTCAAAAACACCTGAGTAACAAAGGTTAAGAACCACTGGTCTAGGCAACTGGCTACAGAGCTAGAGGCTGAGAATTCAATTCCCCACTATGCCTCCTAGGGGAGGAGCCAACCTGTGTAGCTTTGGACAAGCTGCGCAGTCCCAGGATGCCCCCAGAAGAAGGGAACAATAAACCTCTTCTGTTTATTCTCTATTTAGAAAACCTTGGAAAGAGTCACCATAAATTGAAATTGACGTGATGGCATGGAATTATTAGTAATAGTAAATTGTAAGCATCTTCAGGATTATAGCAAGAGACTTCTTGAGTCTTTTACTTTTTGAGTAACAATGCACATTATCATTGTACAGGTTAAGAATTAGAAATCTTTATTTTCTTTACTCAGAGTAGTCCCCCCCCACCAAAAAAAAAAGCTTGTTATTTGAGACAATTTCATGCTGCAGATTGGCAACTGGAGCTTTGCACCAAAGCTTGCCTTGGAGAGAGCTTTGTAGCACTGAGAATTAGTAGGATTCATTAGAGAAGAATATATGTGAACCCTAACTTCCAAGTCTTAGCTCTTTATATTTGTTGAACAGGTAAGAGAAAATCACAATTATTCTTCGTAATTGATGTTACCTAGTGGCTGTAAGCTACCAACATGCATTTGACCCAACTCCAGGAGGCAATGGAAGACAGGAGGGCCTGGCGTGCTCTGGTCCATGGGTCACGAAGAGTCGGACACAACTAAACAACAACAAGTGGCTGTAAGGAATAAAACCAAACATTGTACACTTTGTAAGAAAACAGATGAATGAATGAGGTTAATCTTAGCTGCTACTTCGTCTTGCAAATGTTGGGTAACTTCAGAATTGCCATAGAAGCTTTATTCAAAATTTATCTCCAGTTTTGCTTCTAAATGAACTCTTTGTGTAGTCGTTCCTTGATTATAGCAAAACAGTAACTTGGGAAGTACAGTGGTGCCGTGCTAGACAGTTACCCTGCATGACAGGTTTTTTGCTAGACATTGACTTTTTGCGATCGCTATAGCAATTTGCAAAACAGTGATTCCTATGGGGGAATTTCGCTGGACAATGTTTGGTCCCTGCTTCGCAAACCGATTTTTGCTAAACAACGATTTTGACAGCTCCCTCCGTGCTCGCAAAATGGGTGTTTTCGGGACCTAAGCTTCGCAAGACATCTATTTAAACAGCTGATCGGCGGTTCGCAAAGCAGCTTTTCTATGGCCGATCTTCGCTAGACAACGACGATTCTTCCCCATTGGAGTGCATTAAACAGGTTTCAATGCATTCCAGTAGGGAAATGCTTTATGCTAGACAGTGATTTCACAGATTTCAGTGGAACGGATTATCATCGTCTAGCGAGGCACCACTTTAATGACAACAGTGGCAGTGGTCCAATATAAAGCAAACCAGAGTGTGCTGCTTATACTGTATACCACCTCAAAATGCTTAAAGCTCTCTGTGTGATTTACAGTTTAATTGTGCAAGTTACACATTGCCCCTCCCAGCTGCATACTCAACTTACCAATCTTGGAAGGATGGAAGGCTGAGTCATCCTCAAGCCAACTACTCAGGTGATGAGCAGAGTCTTCATTGCAGTAATACAGTTTACCCACTGCACCACAAGGCTCAAATACCAATTTAAAAGTAGCCATCAAGTGAGTATGTGTAGCTAAAGTCATATATACATCCCTCGTACCCTTGGTTCTCCTACCAGTCCTCTATCATTGTCTTTCCCCTTTGGATAAATTCATGTCTCACAAACCCCCTGTGTTTTTGGCAAATATTCTGTTGTTTCTGTAGTTTGCAACAAGTCGGGCAATAGAGCTGTGATTAACACTAACATTGCTGCTAAACCATGATTTGGAAATTGAATTTTGTGGTTTCTGAATCAAGACCTTGTTTGTAGGTTGTGGTCAGGGAATTATCTCTGTTCATGCTTATGAAGTTTTGTAAGATGCCATGTACGCACATAGGGCTGTCTAAATAATTGATTCATAAAATACTACTTGCCATGACAGGCTTGTAATCTATACTTTTGTTACTGATATCTTAAAAAGTGGGGTGAGGAATGGATCTGTAGGTGCATTCTGTGTCACAGTACAGTCTGCCTGAGGCAAACACTATTAGGCTGGAAGTGACATGGGACAGTTAGTGAGGTCGCAATATAAACTCCTTTCAAGTCAAGCTCAGGGAAACAGTTGGATGGGGGAGAGAGCCTGGTGTGTTTGCCAACTCTGGGAGTAAGGGAATGAACACAGATTGTTGGAGAGAAGAAAGGCGAGAAGCATCTGCAGTGACTGGAGGGCAGGCAAAGCTTGTTGAAGTCCACCCACACTAAAAGAGAAATTGTAGTCCTCCCTCTACTCTGTAGATCTGTCCAAATGTTGAAGGCACATCATTTATTCCCCCTATAAGGAACCTGTTAGTCTTGTTGGAATACTAAAGGGTCACAAAAAGCTGCCTTTCAGCTGCTGTTTTGTTGACTCCTGTAATGTTTCACATCAAAGGATATATTGTAATTTGAAGGAAACCATGTTGAATATATTTGCGAAGGCTTTCACGGCCTGGATCTAATGGTGGTTCTGGGTTTTTCGGGCTCTTTGGCCGTGTTCTGAAGGTTGTTCTTCCTGACGTTTCGCCAGTCTCTGTGGCCGGCATCTTCAGAGGACAGCAGCCTGGTTGCTGTCCTCTGAAGATGCCGGCCACAGAGACTGGCGAAACGTCAGGAAGAACAACCTTCAGAACACGGCCAAAGAGCCCGAAAAACCCAGAACCACCATTAGAAACCATGTTGCTTCTATTCTGAAACCTGGATGAGTGAGCAGTGTTGCAAATGAGATATTGTACAATCACATTTATTTGAGGCCGGCAGCCTTTTTAATTACAGCAACCTCTGCTATTTCGTAAGGCATTTCTGTGGCTGGTTCATCAAGGTTTTAATTTTAAGAATTTCTGGGCACTCTTGTTATCTTTGGTGTTATTGAGTATAATACTCCTGGAGACTTGTAAGCAGGTTTTAGCTACCTGTATGGAATATTGCTCAGTATAACATACCTGAATATGAGGTTTTGTAAATTCAATACAACCAGTACAAATTGGTTTCAATTTATGTGGCTCTTTTTAATATAACGATAGAATTCCTGGACCTAAAACAGCTGAGAGGTTCTTTCAGTTAAGTGCACTTCAATACCTAGATTGTACTTCTAATCCTTTTTTTTTCTTAAAGCTAATACTTTTATTGTTTTTCTTCACTTAACAATTTTTCCGAAGATAATAGGCAGCTGAGAAGTAGCATTAAAAGGGAAATAATATATAAACAAATTTCAGTACAGTTTATGTTGTGCCCTGCAAAAGTTATTTGCTATTTGAGTCTTAAATGTCAGTAGCTTTAGATGGCAATTTTTTTACACATGTATGTGTTGCATTTATTTTCTGCCCTTTCTGTAACTATCTCAGAGGGGCATTCAGGTTTCTCCTTCTCCTTTCTCATTCTCACAACAATGTTTTGAGGTAGGTGAGGCTGAAAAGAGTGTGATTGACCCAAGTTCACCCAGTGAGTTGTATGGTTGAGTAGGGCTTTGAACCCTAATCTTCTGAATCCTGGACCTCTGCTCAGATTGTTATACCACACTGGCAATTCCATTGTATTTATTGATTATAGGACTAGAATCTTGTAGTGCAGTCAGCAGTTTGGCTGCTCTGTAATTCTTAAAACTTGGTGCATCTGGTGGTAATGTGTCCTTTGTAAACTGGCATGGCAATTTTTTCCTGAATGAGGGCACTTAGACATTATTCTACAAGAAGTAGTATGTGTAGTTACTATTTGTAACAATTGCCAGATTTTCTACTTTACTCTTATACATGCAGGGAAGAATGTGAAGGATCACCTTCTTCCATATGTGGATGCCCCTTCATTATCATAATCAACAGGGAATTATTGACTGTTCCATCATTCCTGCAGTATATTGCTTGAGACAAAGGAAAAGACTGTCTCGGAAGCTTGGCCTGGGCTTTGCAAATCACCCCTGAGGGAAATCCACTTTCCCTTGTCTACTATATAGCAAAATCTGCCTGAAGTTGTAGCATTTGTCTGCTGTGGGATTTTTAATTCTGGTGCTATTTCTATGACTGTTTGACATTCCTACATCTTACTGGTTATCGTGCACCCTTGATTGTTTATCTTGCTTTCAATTCTGTTTTTAATTCTCCTTTTACTTGTGATATTCTAGGCTTTAGAATTTTTTCTTTTAGTTTTGTAACTGTATTTTTAAAAAATATTGTTGGTGGTTTTTGAATTTTAAGGATCCTTTCCCCTCCTTGAGCTACTGCTTCTTATGTTAGTCCCTACTCTGAGGAATCATTCTTGCTCCCTGAGCCAATTTGGTTGCCAGCATTCCTTCTAAATTTCATCCCTGCTGGGCGGGGCTCCATCCTTCTTGCACAAAACTCTGCTGCCCCTTGTGCATGTGCCTCCCCCCCCCCGCGGGGTTTTGTTTGATGATTAGAACCAAAGGGGCTGGAAACAATCACTGTAGGTGTGTGGAGGAGAAAGAGTCCTCCACTGAGGGGGTGGAGTGGCATGCAGATGAGGGAACCTTGCAGGTTGCTAGTGCTGGCATTTTCTGTGGTATGCTAAAGTATAATGGGCTTGATTGAGACTTCTGGGTTTTACTTATGTTCTCAGTGTTGCTGTTTCTTACAATCATTTCATAATGTGGGAAAAACTTGTCCTAGGATGGTTGGACAAGATAGCCTTCAGGTCAGATACTTTGTGTTGCGTCCTTTTGCATTTTAGTAGAGTATAGGTTACCTTGAAACTGTGCTGGACTAACTTGAGTTCTGTGAATTATATCATGAACTATGGCGAATACCTAGAAAGCATTGCAAATGTAGGAGCCTCTCCTGTTGACACAATTTGGGCATGTTCCTATTAACATTCATGATTAATATTAGATAAGGCAGTATTGACCAGAAGTAGTTCCAGTAGGTATGTTGTTTAATTTTGTATGGATAGTCACAAGTGATTTTTCTAGCTTACCCTCCACTTATGAATTGGTCATTAAAAATGCATTAGATTACTGGTGGATACAAGGATTTTTTTTAAAAAAAAAGCTTTTTCTTCTCTTTGGAGGACAAAGGAACACGTCCAATTGGGACAAGATGTTGGAATCATGAAAGATATTCCTCTAGTTGAAACCAATATTGAATTTATTCCATGGCCTACAGGTCCAGTCTGGTTTGAGAATTATTAGTATAGTTACATGGTACATCCTTCTGAAGTTTTGCTTGTGTGCATTTGTTTGTGCAGCTCCCCATTTCGTTATTTTAATTTTTAATACATTAGAACTAGGTGGAGATTGTTTTTGGACAAAACTACCAGAGAGAAACTCCACATAGAAAAGGGGAATATTTTGGATAATTAATTTTAGCTTTTATTAATGTGTTTTACATAATGTAATGCTTTTGCATAAGCAAATGCACAATTTCATTTACAGCTTGAATGAAAGTGTAATGTTATTCACTGGTATAAAAAGTCATTCTGCAGTGACATTTAAAAATACTTTTGGGAGAATCTTTGTTAAGCTGTTTTGATTACTACTGTGAAGAATGTGAGTGGCAATTTTTAATATGCATCAGTAGTAACACTTGAATTGTGATTCTCATTATTTGACATCTGAGTTTTAAAAAAAAGAGGCCATTTGCCAACAAGCAAAATCTGTACTCTAGCAGCCCATGTTTATTTCCAGCTAGTATTTGGGCATGCCATGTAGGTTTTTGACTTGTTGGCATGGTGCTGCTTGCTTTTTTTATGTTGTTTCATTCACAGTGAAATAGCCTTGTAGTTCTTGCCAAGTCTGTCAAACATTTGTTGTTGTTGTCATACTCACAGTTCTTGTATCATCTTATATATTTCATTGCTTCCTGTCCTTACAAAACTATTCAGATTTCTATGTCAGTACAGCTTACTGGAATGTACAGACTCCAGATTTGTGGAATATTCAAGCCATGACTAAAATTGTTTACTGTGTTCTCTTTCTTGTCGGAGGGGTTTTTAAACGTTCAGGTTCACCCAGATTTCTCATTATCTGCTAGTCTATATCTGTCACCTTTTACTAACAACAGTACATTGTTACCTAAACTTTTGTTTATCTTCCTAGGAATTACCGTGAAGAATTAAAAGAAACTGAAGCATCATGGGGGATGATAGTGAATGGATGAAATTACCCATTGATCAGAAATGTGAACACAAGGTAAGATTGCTGTGTGTATTTGTATGAGTGAGATGAGCTGTCAAGTTTCTTTTGACTTAGGATTACCCTATCAATTAATGAGTTCCTAAAGCTCCTGTCATTAGCAGTCCAGCCCAGCCTTGTAGACTTAATTCTTTTATGGGCTTGCTGTTTCAAGTCAGTCCATCTTATATAAGATCTCCCTCTTTTCCTGCTACCTTCCACCTTTCCTAACATTCAGCAAGTCTTGTCTTATCAAGATATGCTTAAAACTTTAAAAAAGATCATCAGTTTTACATTTTAGTTGTAAGCCATATTAGATTCTAATGAAAGTTCAAACTTGATTGGTCTAGAACTTATTTGTCTTTTTAGCAGTCAATGATAGCTGTAGAATTCTCCTTCAACGCTACATTCCAAATGAATCACATTTCTTAATGGCAGCTTCCATCATTGTTCAGATTTCTTCTGCATTTGTTTAAAGTTCTCTTCCCACATTTCACCTCTTCTGGATGTTTAAGTCCTTTCATTCTTCTGAATTGGACCACCTCAAGATCAGTTTAGTTACCAGTCACAACCACAGTATCTCATCCATGTTCTCTGAATTCAAGGCTCTGCTAGTCTCTCAGGAATTATGAGATCTCTCTTCTCATGGACTTGAACAGTGGCAGTTGTGTTGCATTCATTTATTTTGGCAGACTGTGACTCTGCAACTGTCACTTTCTGCCTTATGAGTCACCTATGGAAAGCCTAAAAAGAAGAGAAAAGCAGACAGATAAATCAAGAGGCTTGAATCCTTGATAAAGAATGATTCTTGATAAAGAAGCTCCAAATATGTCTAGGAATAGTAGACATTTTTGCACTGTAATTTCAATGTAAAACTTTTGTGAAAAGAGGAGCTATCTAATAGCAAGATCACTGTGACCTTCATTAGTTGTCATACTGTGACAACAAACATCATAGACCCCTTATGCAACAAACTCAGATCTTTAAATTTCTTTCTGCTCTTCCTTATCCATTTAGCACTTCTGATTTTTTATCCTGTTCCAGACTCATGCTGTCAACTCTTAGAGTATAAATGATAATTTCACCAATTTACCTGGAATTAATATTATGCTACCTGGCCTGTAATTTCTTGGCTATATTCTTAAATATTGGTTTTACACTGGCTACATCCAGTCCTATGTGTATAACATCCCAGGTGTATACCATTTTTGTTAGAACACCAGTAAGATAGTACTTGAGGGTAGATGGTACCTGAAAGTAGATTTGTTGATTTTTGTCTGTGGCACAAATAAGGCCAGTATCTATTTATGCCAGGGGGATTTGATTTAAATCAAAATGATTTGGGAATCCTATGATAGATTTAATAGGAATCCTATGATAGATTTAAATCATGATTTAAGTTTTAAAAAATCAGATGTTTGATTATTTAAATAATGTTTTTAATTTATATCAATTAAAAATCATTCATTTTTACCTACCCAGGTCTATGCTGCCCTTTTGTTTCCAGAGGTGTTACAATCTTTTGTAGAAAATATGTAGAGCTTTTCTTCAGACTATATCTGATTCTCCCTTTCTAGATAGTTTTTTTCCTTTGTCAGATGCTGGTAAGCCTATCCATAGTTGACATCAAAGTACCATAACTTTCTGTGTATAAGATGCTACTTTTTCGTCAAACCATTACACTAAAAATTGAGGGGTGTCTTTTACATGGAATTAAGCTGAGATAGCTGAAGAGAGAATGAAATGGCACATACCTTGCCTCTGTAAATGGGCTTCCTTCAGTCATGAGGCTTAGCTTCCTACAGTCACGAGCCTTATGGAACTGATGTCAGCTGGTGCTATACAAACCAATTGGAACACACCTTGTTGGAGATGGAGCCTGTAGGCTCAGATTAACAGAGACTCGTAATGTCTGACTTTGTGACCAGAGGCTGAACATTCAAAGCTAAGTTTTCTTAATATTTTTTGGTTAGAAAAGTGGGTGGGGTGGCTTATAAACAGGGGCATGTTATAAATGGAAAAATATGGTACTTGAGTTGCCTCCATTCTTTTTATCTCTATGAAATTTTAAAGAGCCTTTGGTGTAGTGGTTAAACCGCTGTACTGCAGCCAAAACTGTGCTCATGACCTGGGGTTCAATCCCAGGTAACCAGCTCAAGGTTGACTCAGCCTTATATTCTTCTGAGGTCAGTAAAATGAGTACTTGGCTCGCTGGGGGGGATGTATAGATTACATAATTAACTTATAAACCACCCAGAGAATGCTTAGAGCGCTATGGGCCAATATATAAGCAGCACACTTTGCTTTTTTGTTTTTTTATACATTATTCTATGAACTTTCTAAAATGAAGCATCCATTTATTCACTTATTTCTGTTGCTGTGCTGTTGATTGTATTTCTGGACATCGTTGAAGACTTATTTGGAAACAGCTCTTTCAAGTGTGTTTTGAAGATAGAGACTATAATTGTGTTGTTCACTTCCTTTTTTACAGTATAACTGATAAATCCTTAATAGTGCACCATTGGCAGTGGAGATATTAGTTTCTGTTTCTGTGGGCTGGTATAGATAAAAATAGGTAGTGGTACTCACAGGAGAGATCTCTTCCCGAAGATCCAAGAATTCAAAGGGAAATGTAAGCCTTGGAAGACCAACAGGGAAGCACACTATTTGACCAGGAAAAACAAAAGAGAAGGTGGAAACAGTATACTGAATAGCTGTATAACAGAGACAAAAGGATGACAGACTCTTTAAGAGGAATCTTATGATGAAGAACCTGTAGTTCAAGTGAAGTGAGAGCTGCTCTGAAAGTATAGAAAGAAGAGACAGAATATGAAGGTGTCAGACAAGGGTGCATTTAATTCTCTTACCTGTTTGATCTGTACACAAAACATCATACCACATAAACATATATTATCTAGTACCAGACTAGATTCAAATTAATAAAGTAAAAATTTGTGTAAAAAATAATTTAAGATAGACAGAGTACACCCATCTTGTTGGCAGAAAGCAAAAATGACTTGAAAAATGTAAGAATGTGTAAGGATGGAGACGAAGACCAAGATCATCCACACTGTTATATTCTTGGTCAGTGATCACTGTGTATAGGTGTGGAATATGAACAGTAAAGAAAGCTGACAGGAAGAAAAATTGAGTCATTTGAAACATGGTGCTGGAGAAGGAGAGTTTTTCTGGACTGCCAGAAAAATGAACAAGTGGGTCCTAGATAAAATTCAGCCTGAACAATATGGGGAGGCAAAAATGATGAAACTGAGACTTTTATACTTTAGGCATATCATGAGATGGCAAGATTCTTTGGAAAAGGCAGTAATGCTGAGAAAAGTGGAAAAGAAGAAGTCCAAATATGAGATGGCCTGAGTTTACAAAAAGCGAGTAGGGCTGTTGAGGACAGGTCATTTTGGAGATTATTTGTACGATCACCATACGCTGGATGCAACTTTACAGCATATAACAGCAAGATTCAGACAACTTTTATTTGCTGGTCTGGATCTAATGAAGGGAGGAAGTCACAGAATTGCTCATTTTCAATGTTAATGTCTTGTTTAGTGAAGCTCAACTTAATCAAGCAGAACTATTACTGATATGTTTCTATTCTCTTTCTAGTTGTGGAAGGCCCGGTTAAATGGGTATGAAGAAGCCTTGAAACTGTTTGAGAAGATAGATGATGAGAAGAGCCCTGAATGGTCCAAGTATCTTGGACTTATAAAGAAATTTGTGACAGACTCCAATGCAGTAGCGCAGCTGAAAGGTTTGGAAGCAGCACTTGCCTATGTCGAAAATGCTCATGTAGCAGGAAAGTAAGTCATTTGATACAGTTCTTCTAGAAAGAGTTTGTAAAAGCTTTTGCAATTTACAAAAAATAGAAAAGTAATTAAGATGACATCCTAGAGATACTAACTTCTTAACTCTTAATTTTTCTTTCTGAAACTCAAGAAGAAAATATTTTTTGTGAAAACATTGTTGTGAAAGTGTCATCTTCCTTATTTATTACCCTTGTATTTTCCCATTCCAAAAGTTTTTCTCCTGCTGATGAACTGCAGAGCCCTAGGGAACAGTGTCTACTTTAAATTGAATCACAGGGCTTTGAAGAGTGTCGTTAGAGCCATATATGTCAAAAGCTTTAAACAAAATCTGCTCTTTCAAGGCTTAACAAACCAGGCTATTACTTTCATTTTTTTGTTTAGTCACGATCCCTAGCATGTTTCAGTCTTAGGGAACCATCATCTAAAAATCAGAAGTCTTGGGTTATATTTCTGCTTCTTGAGAGAGCAAAAATGAGGATTCCTACTTTGAGTATAATGTGGGAAAACTCTGAGTTTGGAAATGGTACTGTTAATGCCAGCATTCTAACATTGAAGTTAAAACAAAAACATTTGTTTTATTAAGTCATTACATTAATCATAATGTTTTAAGCTTTGAAACGTCCATTTAAAATTACAAAAAATGATGAATCTTTCCAAAAGTAAACTGCTAATTATGATTCAATCTGTTAATCTCATTATTTAAAATAATTGCCATAATTACTTGTGTTTGTGGGTGCATATTTTAATTGTATTTTAATCGTTTTATCTTTTAATTGTATTTTAATTGTTGTAAGCTGCCCAGAGACCTTTGGGTAGAGTGGGCAACATATAAGTTAAGTAAGTAAGTAAGTAAGTAAGTAAGTAAGTAAGTAAGTAAGTAAGTAAGTTAATTAATTAATTAATTAATTAATTAATTAATTAATTAATTTTAATATCATTATTGCATTTTTTAAAAATTAGGAATAGCGACAAATTAATTGTTGATACATTATTTCCATGATCTGAACAAATCATGAGCAGAGGTTTCCTGGTCTGTTCAATTATTGTCATGGGCTGTAGTAGCTAAGCAGGAGCAGATGAACAGCATAGGTCATCCACCAAGGCGACCAAGGCAGTCTGTGTCCCCATAACTAGGCCTGAAGCCAGATTGAAATGGATCTATATAATCTGTCTCATCCAGGAACTTCCTTGCCTAGAGATAGATGTTAACATTACTGTTATTTATACTGTAGCATTTACAAATTAAGGGTTAATTAACAATTGATACAGTATGCATCAAAAGTAAATTTTATTTTATTCAAAAGTCCTGTTCGCATAAAGTTATGCAGTGGCATTAAAATTGCCCCTGTTGATAATGGCTGGTGTAAATTATATTTTACCGGTGCCAGAGGATGACCTTATCTGACCCCATGGCGTAACTTTACAGCAGTAAGATTTTGCCCAAGAAAACTGAGTAATCAAATAAAGCATGGACAATGTTTCTTCCAAACTGATTTGCCTTCATCTGCATATTTATATTGAAAACTTACAGTGATTCATGTGATAAAGTGAAGTTTGTTTATTTTCTCAGTTAAGAATTAATTCCTTTTTAATAGTACATTGTTGTTGGATTTTTCAATTTGCCATTTTGCTTTGCAGTGAAATGCAAGGTGGAGTATAAAAAGTTCTAATTTGGCTTAATGACTTGTATTTAGGAGGGGTTATAAAATAAATATGGAAGTTTTGAATAAGTATAGTGTTTGCCATTGTTCCGAAGCAAATATCTTACAGATTGTATGTGTTTAACACATACAGGCTGTTATGTTGGGCCTTTTATGTTGAGGACAGACCTACATATGTTATAGTGCAATCATATGATTGATTTCTGTATCAACTCAGGTGCTTGAATTTTTGCTAGACAAAGTTCACACACTGAGCTGGTAGTCAAGTGTAGAAAATCAGGTGTTGCGCTGTATGTGTGTGACCAGGCCATGGTATGTATCCTTGAAAGCAAGATAGCCCTGTTCCAGGGACATCTTTGTATAGGTTTGGTCACAGTCACCTAGGAAACTCATGTACATTACTTTGAAAACTGATTGCAATCAAAGAAAATGTGGTTGAGATAATTTGTCAGTACATGTAAGCATCCAGCATTAAAGGAAACAAACATGGATGGATAATTATTGCTGTAATTAGTTTGGAAAAGAGAAGACAATGATTTCTAGGGAGGGAGACTCTGAATTTTGCTGGGATCCAAAATGCTATTGCCCCTTTCTCTCTTTTTTTAAAAGAACAACAGGAGAAGTAGTGTCTGGAGTTGTAAACAAAGTCTTCAATCAACCTAAAGCTAAGGCCAAGGAGCTAGGCATAGACATATGTCTTATGTTTATTGAAATTGAGAAGGGGGAAACAGTACAAGAAGAACTGCTGAAAGGCTTTGACAACAAGAATCCCAAGATCATAGTAGCATGTATTGAGACGCTGAGGAGAGCACTAAGGTACTGTAATATCATTTAAAGTGATTATCATTCAAACTGGATAGAATTGGAGACAGTTTCATAAGTGACTTATAGAACTTGCTCTTTTATGTTAAAATGAAAAAAACATATAACCATTATTTTAGAGCAGAGAATATGCAGAATTTATTGCTGTAATTAACTGTTTTCACTTTTTTGTGCTGGGATTCCAGGCCCATCTTAAATGTGTCTGTACACTGGTTTCCTCTTTTGTGGTGTTTTTTTAAAAAATAACTTTGAAGTAGTTAACTGTAATTTTCACATATTTTGTTTCATTCAAAGAATACATTCTGTTTTCAATAATTTGTATAGTTTTGCATCAATTATGTGCTTAGATGTTCTTGAGGTTTCTAGTAAAATGTGGTATCCGACAATACCCATATTATATGCAGACATCGTAGTTCTTGCACAATACTTTCAAGTTAGACTTCTTCCACACTGAAAACAATAAAAACATTATCACAAAAAAAATCATGTGACCCAAAAGTACAGTACATGATTCTGAAGTCAAGTAATGAAAGAACACATAGGAATCCTTTTAAGGAACACAATGAATGCTTCAGCCTAAGGGAATAAATTCCCTTGATCTCAGTAAGACTTGCTTCTGGTTAAATTTGTTTAGGACTCTGCTGTAAAATTGGTAATATGTTCCTTTTTCCCCAAATTCGGTATAAAAGTGGAAGTTTTGCACATTTGCAGTTAACATAAATCATCCCAGACTACACGTGTTTTGAAAGCATATTCAGTGCACTGTATGTTTGTCCAATGAAGCTAATGTTGTCTTGTAAAAAATACCACTACTGTTATGGCATGTACATACATATCTATCTCTGTGTTATATTTCAGTGAATTTGGCTCCAAAATAATCTCATTGAAGCCAATAATCAAGGTATTGCCAAAACTTTTTGAGTCTCGAGAGAAGGCTGTTCGAGATGAAGCCAAACTTCTTGCTGTTGAGATCTATCGATGGATAAGGGACGCTCTAAGGCCTCCGCTACAAAATATAAACTCTCTTCAGGTAACCTTGACATTATGTTCTGCGATTTTTAGCAAAAAGAGGGCACATAAGCAGAGCAGGGTACATTTTCTGAAATCAACCTTCCCAACCTTGTCCCCTCTACAAACACTGAGAATGACAGTATTTAATTGCTGAGTGCCCCTTCCCTAGAATTTGAAGGAAGGATGTTTTCAAGGAGTTGGCCATGTCATTTTGGCAAAAAGAAAATGAAAACAATATAAAAAGAAAAATATTGTGTCAACTTTAAGACTAAAGATTTATTTCATTGTGAGCTTTCATGAAATACAATCTCCTTTTTAGACTGAAGAAATTGATTGTAATCCACAATTGTAATTTCTTCAGACATAATCTGAAGAAATAGGTTGTAGTCCACCAAGCTTGCACTGAAATAAATATGCTGGTTTGAAGGGTACCATTGAATTTTTGTTTCTTTTTCCTTCTGTTTGTCTTACTTTTCGTTCTGAGAGGCTGTGGGTCTCCAAGATCTCATGTTGCTAGATGCTTTGCTCTGTTAAGAGCTTAAGTGCGACAGAATGACCCTGTTCTCCCATTCAGTGTTAAGTTTAGAAAGGTGGTGTTCCTGCCAGATCTAGTACAGATTGTAGAAAGAACACAAAAAGCAGTGAGACCAAAGGATTTTGGGCAGTTCAGTGAAGAATTCCTGTTCTTATCAGATACTTTAATAGAAAGGTAATTCACAAATAAAAGCCAGAGCTTGAGAAATATTCTTTTAAAGCCGATATGTATACCAGCCATATCATTAGAGTCAAAAGGAGTAAAATTTCAGAACCTGATAAGTGCTATTAGCTAACAATGATGTTAACTAATTGCAAAGAAGACCAGTGTGATGTCCACCCTCGTGCCCCTTGCTTGACCTTCAAGCCCCAGAGCACACGAAGGCAAACAAACCTCACTCTTTTCACTTGCTGCCACCATTTACTTCAGAAAGATTCAGGTCCACACTTCAGGTTCTTTTAAATAAAACTTTGGTTTATTGAATACATAGATTGATTCATGAATATCTTCAGTAGTTAATCATTCCTCAGAATTTCCCCAAACTACACTCTCTATTACACTGTCTCTTTCTCTCTACACACTCTTAAACTCTCTTAATCTTACACTCTGACTGAAATATTGACTCAGGCTCCACCCCTTATAGAATCTGTCTCAGCTCCACCTCTATGCAATATTAATATTCATAAACCATTATATTACATAACATAGACCATAGATCAAATAAATAGAGAATGCTACAACCAGTTTCAAAGAACATCTGGAAATAGGGACTATCTTCTTTGGAAAGCAAAGATGAAAACTATTTTCTAAACTTTCATCTAATGCCTACTTGAACTATGCAGCACTTAGGTGCATCTGTGTTTAGACACATTTTAACATCTTCATCTTGATTCCTTTTTAAATTGGAGAATGAATTAATGCATCAAAATCACAGCAGTTGCATAATACAGTTACAATTTCAGCATTGTGAGCTTTAGGCTTGTAAACTGATGTATACCTATATATATATGTATATATATGTATGTATATGTATATGTATATGTTTATTTATTTATTTATTTATTTATTTATTGGACTTATATACCGCCCCATAGCGCTACAAGCACTCTCCGGGCGGTTTACAATTTTTAATTATACAGACTACACATTGCCCCCCCAGCAAGCTGGGTACTCATTTTACCGACCTCGGAAGGATGGAAGGCTGAGTCAACCTTGAGCCGGCTACCTGGGATTTGAACCCCAGGTCGTGAGCACAGTTTTAGCTGCAGTACAGCATTTTAACCACTGCGCCACGCGGCTCAGTGACTGTTTCAGAAGATCAAATTAGAAATCATTGGGCAAAATCCTCTTGTTATATGTACACAACCACAAACTGGGTCCTGATACAGAAAATAATTAATTTAAATGAGTTGAAAGCTTCCCCGCCCTTTTCTGGTTCTGAGGCTCCTTTTTGCCCTTGGGGAGCCTTGGGATGGCAGTGGAAGCCTTTAATAGTAAAAAATTGCTGCCAGATGGCTGCTGATAGTTCCAATCCTGCTGGCAGCAATCTGACAATGATTTTTACTATTAACAATTTTCTCCTGCCATCCTGATGCTCTGAAAGGCTTATCCAGGGCAAAGGGAATTGATCCCTAGGGAGCCTTGGGACATGAAATGGGGGTAAACTTTCAGCTCATTTATTTCCAAGATATGGTTTATACCAGTATAACTACACCAACAAGATTTTGTCTGTTTATTTCAGCTGTATACAATATAGTCTGCCGTACCAAATAATTGTGCTATGCTTGGCATATGGTGATATGTTTTAACTGAAGGGATGAATTTGTTCTCTTGAAGACTTTAGTGACCATACTAATGAGTTCCACTAAATATGATTTGTTAAAAAAGCAGTTAACTAAGTTATTTTGATTCTTTCAGTTAAAAGAACTAGAAGAAGAATGGGTCAAACTGCCATCGTCTGCCCCCAAGCAGACCAGATTCCTTCGCTCCCAGCAAGAAATGAAAGCAAAGTTTGAGCAGCAGCAGGCAGCTGGTGGGGATGCAGATGGAGGTAACTCTGGACCTGGAACTTTTTACAGCTGAGAGTTTTACTGACAAACACTACATAATGATGTTTGTATTTTTAATGGGGGACTTTTAGTGGGTGGGGAGTGTTTGGGGAATTTTATGTGTGTGCATGTACAGTGGTGCCTCGCACAACGATTGCTTCATACAACGATGAATTCACACAGCGATGAGTTTTTTTGAGGAATTTCCCCCATCGTTTAACAATGTTCTCTATGGGGGAATTTCACTTAACGATGTCCCTTTTTGCTCATTTAAAAGTGTCTTAAAATGTTTGAAACCTGTTTTAAATGCTTGGATTCCATAGTGCACCTTGTGAAACATGTGCAAACTTAATTTGGTTTTGTTCTGAGTCTTCATTAATTTTTGGTGATTTTTTTATTTTCGCCATTTAAATCAATTGAATGGACAGTTCAATGCATTTAAATAGGGAAAACAAAAAATCACCAAAAATTAAGGACGACTCAGAACAACACCAAATTAAGTTTGCATAGGGTTCAGGAGGTGGGCTAATGATTGCAAGCATTTAAAATCTGTTCCAAACATTGTAAGACCCTTAAAAATGAGCGAAAAGGGACATCGGAAAAGACTTCAAAAGCACTGAAGCCGGCTTCAGTGCTTTTGAAGCTCTTCCGTTTTCGCTCATTTTTAAGGGTCTTACAATGTTTGGAACAGGTTTTAAATGCTTGCAATCGTTAGCGCACCTCCTGAACCCTATGCAAACTTAATTTGGTGTTGTTCTGAGTCGTCCTTAATTTTTGGTGATTTTTTGAATTTTGTCTCATTGGAATGCATTGGACGGAAAGTTCAATAAGTTCCAATGAGAGAAAATTCAAAAAATCACTAAAAATTAAGGACGACTCAGAACAACATCAAATTAAGTTTGCATAGGGTTCAGGAGGTGGGCTAACGATTGCAAGCATTTAAAACCCGTTCCAAACACTGTAAGGCACTTTTACAGGAGCGAAAAAGGACTTCGCAAAGCCATTGAAATGTATTGAGTCGGCTTCAATACATTCCAATGGAGGAAACATTGTTTCACTCAACGATGTTTCCTATGGGTTTTTTCACTTAAAGACGGCAATCTGTTCCAATTGGAACGGATTAACCGTTTTTCAATTCATTCCTATGGGAAATGGTGTTTCACAGAACGATGTTTCACACAACGTTGATTTTTTTGGAACCAATTAACATCGTTGTGTGAGGCACCACTGTATCTGGTCTCTGGGTGTCTGTGAATTTCGTTGTATGGGTATACTGTGTATATACTTACAATGACAATAAATTATTATTATTATGTAACACTGGCCATAAAACATAAGCGAAATAAAAACTAGATATAAGCCATTAACTACAAAATGTTACTGCTATATTCAGTAAAATGAAAGCAATAGCAGAAATAGCTCAAATTTGTGTTTTCTAAATTTTGTATTTGCAGGTGGAGATGATACTGATGAAGCTATTCCACAGGTGGATGCTTATGAACTTCTGGAAGCAGTTGAAATTCTCTCCAAGCTTCCTAAAGATTTCTATGATAAAATTGTAAGTGCTGATATTCTTCACCTTTAGTCTTTCTACAATTTCCCCTTGAATCATAGTTGTTAAATTTATCTGCCCTGTGTTCTGGTACAATTAGGGTTCTCATTCTGTGTAAAAACATATGCAACGTAATATAATTTTTAGTTGTCCTGTTCATGTGGCTTCATACCCAAGGATATTCTTTTATCCTGTGGGAACTTTTGTTATTCTGCTGTTTGTTTATCTGTTGTAAACTGCCCAGGGTGTCCTTGGCTGCCAGATGGACAGTTTATAAATCATATTGTTGCTGTTCTTGTTGTTGTTGTCCTCATCATTGTCTTCATCTTCATCATCAATAATAACAATAACAACGCCTTTTGTGATGTGTCATTGAATGCATTCTCATGATTGAATGCAGTAAAGTTGCCATTTGAAGATATCTCTCTCCCTAGTGCGTGCAGGTGCTGGCACATAACCAAAGTGTATGCTTTCAAGTGATAAAAAAATGCAGATGTAATACAAGGCAAGCTGTGTCTCTGTAACACAGAATCCATGTTCTTCATAGTAGCTTTTGTGTGTCAGTTAATATTTGGTGCAGAAATATATACAGTATGTATTTTCCTCAATATGCATTGAAAAAATTATACTGTAAATCTAGTAAGCATGCATGTGAAGCCAACTCTGCAAATCCTAGAAATTTCAAGATTCAAGCATATGTTCTTAATGATTTACATTGCAGGAGGCCAAAAAATGGCAGGAGAGGAAAGAAGCTTTGGAAGCAGTTGAACTACTGGTTAAAAATCCGAAGCTGGAAGCTGGAGACTATGCAGATTTGGTGAAAGCTCTTAAGAAGGCAAGTATCTGTTTATCACTCAAACACATTGATCACATGCATATGCAGGGATACACAATTAGAATACTTCCAAATGTTTTTTTTGTTTTGTATTAATAAATACAGAGTGTGATTATGATAATCACCCAACATCCTTGAGTTGCTAATGAGAGACAACTTTAATTGTCTGTGTGGTTGTAGAAGTGAAGCTCATGTACACAAGTATGTAAGAGTTGTTATATATGTACATACAGGGAGTTCAAGTAATGTTCTCCCAAAGTGAACAGCCTAGGATTCATACACTCTTATACTCGGATACGTGGGAGCACCATTTAATTATGTAGTACAACATAAGATTGAGTGATGGGATGGGAAAGCCAACATCTGGATCTCAGTGGGTTTATTGCACTTCACTGCTGCATTTGATGGGCTTGGAATGCCTTTTCAATGCTTTTTGTAGCTATACTCTTCAGATTTCTGCAACTGGATTATTAACATTACTTTTTCCTGATAGGTTGTTGGAAAAGATACCAATGTGATGTTGGTTGCTTTAGCTGCTAAATGCCTTGCTGGATTGGCTACTGGACTCAGAAAGAAATTTGGACAGTATGCAGGTCATGTAAGTGGTACTCTGCTTATTTGCAGTTTAGAGAATAAAACAGCTGAAGTTTACAGCTCAGAACTGGGATATTATTATTTTTGACTGCTTAAATGTAAAAACTTCATTCTGTTAAATTTCTAACAACACGAGTCTAGCAATGTGTGTTGGACTTATTTTGCTAAAGGTATTCTATGCAATTGAGATGCTGTAATCTGGATAGATTAGTAAATTTTCTAAGGCTTGCAAAAGAGAATCTGCCCTTTAAAATAAGATATCACACACAATCTTACACATACATGTGATATTTCTTTAAAGGGTAGGTTCTCTTTTGCAGTATTCGTTGATGCTGTAAAAGTAAATTATGATTACGTGATTTTTCCCTCTCCTGCGTATGGGACAGATGTGAGTATTCTTGTGCTCCAGGAGAGCATTCAGGAGATGAATTTTTACTACTTTAACACTTCAGTTAAAATTTTATAGGTCGTCCCAACTATCCTGGAAAAGTTCAAAGAGAAGAAGCCTCAGGTGGTGCAAGCTTTGCAAGAAGCCATCGATGCCATATTCCTTACAGTAAGTACATGGCTATCTATATTCTGAACAAGACTGATAGGTTTTTCTTTCATTGAAACTAAGTTCCATTATCCAAACATTTTAGACTACACTCCAAAATCTCAGTGAGGATATATTGGCTGTGATGGATAACAAAAACCCAACCATCAAGCAGCAGACCTCCCTCTTCATTGCAAGAAGTTTCCGTCACTGCACTCCTTCTACTTTGCCCAAGGCCCTACTCAAGCCTTTCTGTGCTGCTCTCCTTAAGGTAAAAAATGTTTCTTCTTTAGTACTTGATTTGATGTCGTAGAGGCATGTGTTGAACTGGAGAGAATACCTGAAATCTTGTGCTTGCATGCAAAAGATGTTAACTTTTGGAAGTGAATTGAGTCAAGTTAAATCTTCATAGACATTACTTGTTACTTATTAATATATTCTGGTTTCTCTTCAGACCGCATAAATCTTACTTGTTACTTATTGAGTTGTACAACTAAGTACACAACAGATAGCATCTATGGACATTTCTTAATTGGAAGCAATTTGTCTCCAAAAGTTACACCTTTTGTGTAGAAGATATCTGCTGATACATAATGTTGGAGAATATTCTGTAGTTTTTCTTGTGCTAGGTAAAGATAAAGGTAAAGGTTCCCCTTGACAATTTTTGTCCAGTCGTGTTCGACTCTAGGGGCGGTGCTCATCCCCGTTTCCAAGCCATAGAGCCAGCGTTTGTCCGAAGACAATCTTCCGTGGTCACATGGCCATTTCTTGTGCTAGTATGCACTAAAATAATGGAACATTTAGCAAAACTCTTTCAGCAGTTCTCGAAATATCCAGAGTCAAGAGAAGACAATTAGAATATGTCTGAGCATTTAAGGACTGCAAGAGCCCAAGTGACTTGGCTAAGTGCCATGACTTCACTTGCTATAGCTATATTTTTTGTGCTTGGTCTTGCTTAAAATTGGCTCGGAGAGTTAGATCTTCAGAGGCAAGTGTGATTCAGACTGTTTCTTGGAGATAAGAAAGTAGAAATGTGTTTTCAAGTTACAGATTTATTTATTACTTTCTCTGGAAAGAATTGGTTAATCATAGTGTTTGCTATCTTATTCCACAGTCAATAGTCATTTTAAAGAAAAGGCCAGTGAAATAACTAGTTGTCTTCAGTGGAAGGGGCCTTTCTAAGTTCAACAGAGCTTAGTCCAACAGAGGTTTTATAGGACTTACTTTAAAGCCTTTGTTTTGTCGTGTGTTTAATATGTCCTTGCTTGAACTTAAAAACACCTACAAGTTTGATATAAATTTGTTTGTATTTTTGTTAAAACAAGCATAATTTTTATCCTTTTATTATAATTCTAATTGCTGGAATGTTTTTGAAAAATAACTGCTTTGCGTTTAGTGTGATTTTGCAATCTGTCTGAGTGAATATTCAGGTCTTGTGTTTGGCTACAGCATATTAATGATTCGGCTCCTGAGGTTAGAGATGCTGCATTTGAAGCCTTGGGTACTGCTTTGAAAGTAGTAGGTGAGAAAGCTGTGAATCCATTCCTGACAGATGTGGACAAACTGAAGTTAGACCGGGTAAGTTGTACTTTTTGATGCTGGAACTTCACAACATTGTAGTGTTTAAATAGAGCAGCATGGTGATCCCAAGGTTTGCTAGTGGGTTAGACACACAAGCCAAAATCCTGTTGGGGATAACTGTGTAAGAGCAGTGACACAAGCAGTTTTCCACTCTGGCTTACTATCTGTCACACAGCCATGTGTAGGATTTTTTCTCCGACCAGAAAATGTAGGAGAACATGATTGCACTAATCTGAAGAGAGAGAATTGCTTGGGGTCCATAGAGCATTATCCTTGCCTTAGACACCACTGTTTAAAGTTCTGGAGTTTCTTCCACTTGTGTATGAGCTCTTTATAAGCTTTAGATTCTATAAAACAATATAATCTAAAAGTCCATGTGTTAAATAAACTACCATTAAGTTTTCATCATGTAAGATTTCTGTATTTGGCATTAATTTTGTTTTAGAGACATGTTATGAAAACTTGAAATAAACAGAGCAGTCTGTGTAGTTCAGTGGCAGTAGCATTTTGGCAGTAACACAGGTTCTATAGTTTGTGAAGTAATGTAATAATGTGGTGACTATGTGGGTGGTGCTGGTTATATAGTAAAGAATTACATTGAGAGACAATGTAATGTAGTCGATAGAGAGATGAACTAGGACTTCAGGAGACCTGGGCTCAAATCCATACTTGGCCATGGAAACTTGCTGGGGAGTGTCTATGGACTTTGGAAATGCTGTTGGGATCACTGACAAAGTAAAATTACTGTGTTTAAATCAGCCAATTGATGTAATATATGTGCCAAAACTTAAACATGATTTACTATCTGTTCATTGGCTAAGGATGGATTTATTAGCACATTCTATAAGAGTAAATGTGTAATTATTGGTGAAAACAATGAAAAGCTGAATTGCTATATTAGAAACAATCTATACAGATTGAACAGTGTAAAAGCTAACAATGTATATGAAAATATATGTCCACATAGGGATTGTAATCACTTGTGGCATTTGAGATTAGGGCATGCTAATTATAAAACTTTACGTATAGAGAACTCAGTGGGAGTAAATTTAAAGCAGTGTGATAAGAACGTAAACTGCGAAGCATGTCAATTAGTTAAGAGTAAAAGTGCTCCTACTAAGAAATGCAGTAATGTACAAGTTGACAATATTTTAGACCTTGTATTAATGGATTTAATAGGACCTAAACGTGCATCATTAGGAGGAGCAAAGTACATACTTTCAATCCAAGATCAGAAATCTAGATTCGGTTTCTGCTACTTGATGAAAGATAAAAGTTCAACACATATTGAATTTGAAAAATGGTTAAAATTTGTAGAAAGGAAAACTGGTAGAAAGGTTAAATAGATACAGACAGATAATGGGACTGAATTTACAACTGCGAAATTCCAGGCAATTTTCAGTAAACATGGAATTACTCATAGGAAATCAGCTCCTTATACCTCAACACAAAATGCATTTATAGAAAGAAGGGGTCAAACACTTCAAAACATGGCTGAGGCGATGATAAGAGGAAGTAAACTTTCAGATCGATACTGGGAAGAGGCTATTCTTTGTGCTAATTTTTACTTGAATATTCTTTGGCACAATGGAATAAATAATATCCCATATACTATCTGGACAGGGAGGAAACCTATTTTGAAATTTCTACATGTTTTTGGGTCTCCAGCATGGGTCCACATCCCTAAGGAAACTAGAAGAGAGGGTGATAAGAAGGCCAACTGATGTATTTTTTAGGTTATCAACAAAATAGAAAGGCATTCAGATTTGGATTACCCAACACAAACAAAGTGGTTATTAGCACCAGTGCTTCATTTAATGAACACACTTATTGGGACAAAATCAGTATGCCTCCATAAACCATCATACAAACACCAGAAATGCAGGAGAATGGTGAAGATAGTGGTAATGAGGAGAACTCTCAACCAGAACAGGTAATTAAGAAAGAAACAGAACCTGTTGAACCACAGCCAGATAATGAAGTTCCATCAACCTAAGAGGAGAGGGAAACTCCTGAGGAGGAGAGGGAATTGCCTAGGAGATCAGCCAGGGAGCGTAAAACACCAGATAGATATAAGCCAGAAACATATTACTGGCTTAATGTGACAGAGCCTGAAACGTATGAGGATATAAGCAATATGCCAGAAAATGAGCAAGAAAGATGGGAAGAAGCATTAGAGAAAGAGTTAAATTCTCTAAAATAGCTCAAAGTATATGAGGAAGTTGAGGAACCTGATAACTGTAAAATTATAGGATGCAGGTGGGTATTTAAGAAGAAAGTAGATGCCGATGGTAATTTAAGGTACAGAGCAAGGCTAGTTACGAAAGGATATTCTCAAACTTCTGATGATTACGATCAAATATTTGCTCCAGCATTAAGACAGGAGACATTGAGATTCGTGTTGACATATGGAGCTAAGCACAATCTAGTTTCTAGACATATAGATATTGAGACAGCTTATTTATATGCTGACCTGCAACATACAATTTATATGAAAATACCACCTAGTATTGAAAAAAAGGGCAAATGTTGGTTACTGAAAAAGTGCTTATATGGATTGAGGCAAAGCGGGTACGAATGGAATCAACACGTATCCAAAACTCTCAAAGGTAACGGATTTTCACAAGGAAAAGCAGATCCTTGTCTATTTATAAGAAGAGATGAACAAGCTATTGTATTGATTTTTGTTGATGACATAGCTATATTTACAAAGAGTGAGAAATCTGCTGATGACATAATTCAAATGTTGAAAAAAATATATAAATTGAGAGATTTAGGTGAGATAAGCAACTATTTAGGAGTAGAAATAAAAAGATATGCTAAAGGATTTAAGATAGTTCAGAGAAACAAAATAATGAAGCTATTAAAGCAGTACAACATGGAAAAATGCAAAGGTGCTGTAACTCCAATGAATGTTGAATATGAAAAAGAAAATGTGATATTGATTTGTATAGATCTTTAATTGGTAGTCTGTTATACTTTAGTAGATGGTCAAGACCTGACATATCTTTAGCAGTAAATTTATTGTCAAGAAATGTGTGCAAGCCAAATGAAAAACATTGGCAATCTGCTAAGAGAGTGTTGAGATATTTAAAGGAGACACAAAACAAACAATTATATTTAGAGCCAAAGGGAGAGTTAATCATAACTGCTTATTCTGATGCTAATTATGGAAGTGATATCATAACAAGAAGGTCTACTTCAGGCATGACAGTACATTTAGGTGGAAGTTTAGTAAACTGGAAAACAGCAAGGCAAAAGTTTATCGTCTGCTGAGTCAGAATATGCTGCTGTATCGGAACTACGTACTGATCTTGTTTATTACAAACAATTAGCACAGGATCTAGGGATATTTTTACAAGATCCAATAACAGTTAATGAAGACCACCGGGCAGTCATTCAGATGGCAAATTCTCCAAACGTTAAAAGTAGATCAAAGCACACTGATATCAGATACCAAAATGTAAAACAAAGCATAGAAAATGGATTAATAGAACTGATTTATTGTGAAACTGAAAAGAATATTGCTGACTGTTTAACCAAGGTATTAGGACCCACAAAGCATGAAAGAGCTTGTAACATGTTGGGATTAAAATGAAATAAATGTGAATGTAAATATTTAGTGATGTGAAAATTGTAGAACAATTTAAAGATGTATATATGTGTAAGAATTGAATTCAACAATTGGAGGAGATTGACAGGTTTAAATTAAACCTGGTGGAATTGTTGAATACAATTCTGTAAGTATTTGTCAGGGTCAGAGCTGTAGAAATATGTATAGCTAGAATTTATACAGCTGAGTTAATTGTGATAGCTGAGGAAGAAATCTCAGGATTGGATAATCCTGAGATAAAGCTAGCAGACCCAACACACACACTCTGTGGGTTGGTTGGTTTTGGTGTCGTGGTGCTGTGTTGGAGAGATCCTGGAAGAAGCCGTGTCTTTGTGCTATATTGGAAGAAGAACTTTGGCTTCAGGACTGCTCATATGGTAAATGACTACTGAACTAATTTACAAGGACTTTGACTCTGATTTACGCATTGAACCCTGTTGAACTGCTATGCGTGACCTCGGACTGGAAACAAGGACTAAGCTGTATATATTCTGTAAATAATACTATTCTTCTATCAACACTACATATTATTTTTGGCGTCTTCATCTCTCAGGGAAGTTTTCTATTGTTAGCGCCACCTGGTGTATCCTGGTAATAGCGCACCTCTGTTAATCACTATACAGTGGTGACTCGCATAGCGAGGTTAATCCGTTCCGGATTAACCTTCGTTATGGCAAAACATCGCTGAACGGGACAAAAGCCCATAGGAACGCATTAAACATCGTTTAATGCGTTCCAAATGGGCCGAAAACTCACCGTTCAGCGATGCTTCCCGGGTCCGGCAGCCATTTTCGTGCCCTCGTTAAGCAAGGGCAGGGCGCGAAAACGCTGTGCGCGGCCATTTCGGGGCTTCCGGCGGCCATTTTGGAGCCGCCGAACAGCTGATCGTCGGGCTTCGTTTTGCGAAGATCGGTAAGCGAAATGCTTACCGATCTTTGCAAAGCGAGTTTTGCCCATAGGGGCCATCGGTATGCGATTGCATTTGCAATCACTGAGACCCCATCGCTATGCGATTTCGTCGTTATACGGTGCGCTCGTTAAGCGAGGCACCACTGTAATTCAGATGTGACTTGGTGGCACATAACAACTTTAAACCCTTTTCATTGGAGTTAAGATGTGAATATACTAGATCATGAAAGCACATGATGAACAAAGAATTACATCAATGTCTTTGTTTTCCTAATTCTGTCTGTTAGATCAAAGAGTGTGCTGAAAAAGTGGAGCTGGCTGCTGGAGGTAGAGTTGTTGGAGGAGCTGACAGAAAGGAGAACAAACCTGTTGCTGGGAAGGCTCCAACTCTTTCGGGGGCTGCTGGTGATAAAGACACAAAAGATAATGTGGCCAAATCTGGTCCAGTGAAAAAGGCACCTGCTGCTAAGGTATGGAAAATTACAGTAACTTGTAATATGACTGTCCCTACATTGATAGAAAAACTGCTTGCATATTCACACATAGGCATGGCATTTGCAGAATTCATGGACAAGGACCCTCTGAGGTTTTCCAGAATTCTCCTAGCCAGACTTCTGAGGGCTTTAGTCAAGAATTCAACGTCCTGACAGGTGTTTTAAAATTCTTAAGAGCTAATGAACTCAGACTCTGGCAGCCGTTTTCATCCTGTGGAGAAGACAGGGGAAATGGGTTGGCAAGGCTAGGTTCTATGGGAGCTACAAAAGATTATAGGTCTGGTAGTTTTGTTTTTGTTTTTTGTGAGACTTGCTGCGTAAAGCTTAATGGAGAAGGGCTACTCTACCCGTGATCCATTGCATCTCCTACAGAGCTTAGCCCTGCCTACCACTGTCTCTTGTTTTCTCCACAGAATGAAAATGGCTGTCAGAATCTACATTCATTAGCTGTAAAAAAAAAAACCTATAAACATGCATCTGATCTTTGATTTCTTGATTTAAATCCCCAGATGTTTGGCCTGGGGAGATTCCTGCAGACTTCACGGGTTAAAAATCTGAGAATCCTGTGCCTGTTCACACTTTTCAAGAGATAACTGCCACTTGCTTCTGCCTAAGAGCTCAGATACTGTACAAAAATGTTCAAATTGTATTCAGTACTTAAAAAAAATTAATACGATAGGAAGTTAACATTGCTGTTTGTTTTTTGTTCTTCAAGGGTTTGCCCCCATGAAATAGTTGAAGTGGCTACAATAAATAATGGAAAACAACTGAATTTTGAGACAGCTAAGATACCCAAGAATAGTTAAAATACATAAAATGTGCACATATATATATGTATGCATATACATCTATGAGAGCTATAGTGGTACAGTGGATAGAGATATGCATTAGGTCTTGGGAGACCTTGTATTGCAGTTGTCTCTCAGCAATTGGAAACCACCCCTGATGTGTTTCATACACTTTGAAAACCCTATTAGGATCACCATAGATCATCAGACACTGCTTTGACAAAGGCCTCTGAGAATAACAAAGTTCTCAGGCAGTAATAAAAAAATCCGGTCTTTTGGGTAGAGAGACATTGGGTGGAGACCTCTTCGGATAGAGTATCTGTCTCATTTTGTTAGCGTTCTGGTGCCTTTTCTTTCGTCTTATACTGTCTCCATCTTTCTTAGAAATAGGTTTTTAAAAAACTTACTCTTTTTGTACTTAGGTCGGTGGGCCATCGAAGAAGGCCAAGCCAGCTACTGCTGGTGGAGCTGTAAGTTCTGGAACAAAAGGCAAGAAGGGAACTGAAGTAAAGGAAATATTTGAGCCAGAGCTTTCGGTTGGTACATTTATCGTATTAGAACCCAATGCAACCTCCCATGTTTTATACTAATTTGCTTATTTTGTTCTCATGAGGAAAAAATAACCAAATTCAGTTTTTTTTTTTTTTTTTTTTTTTTTTTTTTTGCAGTATGGTTTTATGTCTTATTTACAGTTGCATGTAGTGATATTTCTGTAGAGTGAGATACAAAATTAGCTGGATCAAATTTTCTTTTTGAATTAATCTTATATTTTACTACTGTTTTAGATTTACTTTAAGGAGGAACTGAATTCCCTTGTGACAGCTTATGAGTTTGCTGGAGAAGGAGAATCAAAATATCAATATTAATCAGGGAGTGTTAGGATAGGAATTCTGTTCTGTGCCAAATAACATCCTTCTTCATTTTAATTGAAATATTCTGACATTTTGTGTGGATACAGCAAATGTTCATCTTTTGAAGGTGGTAAGGGACCAGAGAACTTGGGAATGTGAGTTTAGTGCATTATTAAAAGTGGTATTTTAGTTTATGTATTGTGTATGTGAATGCTTGGTTATTTTCAGCTGTATTAAAAAAAACAGTGTGAGACATTTTATACCAGTTCTGTGAGGTGCCAAGCTGACGTGTCTCTGCTCTTAAGAAATGTATCAGTAGTACTTTACAATACAATGTGAGTTTCAGACATAACATGGTTGTATTTTTAAACTGAACTATCTTATGTATATTTCCCATGTTATAGCTTACATGAAGAGCACAGGTGAACTGTGTGTAGAATACAAGTTATGGCCACCAGAAAATTAACTTTCTTTCTATGTCTTCCTTCCTTTTTGTTAATAGATAGAGATGTGTGAGGAGAAGGCTTCAGCTGTCCTCCCAGCTGCTTGCCTGCAGCAGTTAGATAGTGGCAACTGGAAGGAAAGGCTTGCTTGCATGGAAGAATTTCAAAAGGTAATTATACATTCATGATCTTTTGGAAGTAGAAAGCTTATCTCCTGTAATTATAAACATTAGCTTGAAACAAAAAAATTATCCTGTAATCCAGCAGTTCCCAACCTTTTTGGGACTGCGGACCAGTTGGGAGGTGGGCTCTGTGCGCAGTGGGGTGGTGGGGGAACCTCCGCGCTTTTGTGGGTGTGTCATGCTCACGCAATACCCACGTGAACGCAACATGCCCACTAGGTGGGCGAGGGGGGGGCAGAGATCTTTCTCCACGGCTCAGTTCCGAGAAGCCCACGGACTGGCACCGGGCCGCAGACTGGGGGTTGGGGACCCCTGCTGTAGTCCACAGAATAGCTTGAAATTATACTATGCTGTGCAGACTTCTGGTATAATCTTACATTAATAAATATAGAATTTGTAATGGAAAAGTGACCCATCTTTCTTTAGCTAGACTGAGGATCTGTTGCTTGGTTTAAAGAACTGTCTAGTATACCTTTTAAAATGTAACACTTTGTTTGGATATACAACTGTGTGAAGGAGAATAAGAATTAACTTGAGGAGGCATAAATTCTGGAGAAGCTAAATAGGGAACTGTCTGTCTAGCATCTGAAAATGTGTCAGGGTGAATATTGGCTTGCAGAATGTTGATTCATTTATATTTGTGGCCTAAATGATTGCTTTGTACTTCCTGGAGTTTATGTACTCTACTCTTAAATTTTAAGGCTGTGGAGCTAATGGACAGAGCTGAGATGCCTTGTCAGGCTCTAGTAAGGATGTTGGCAAAGAAACCTGGATGGAAGGAGACCAACTTCCAGGTAAAGCAACAGACTGTTACACTATTAATATTCATAGTACTAACAAAAGTTGCCCTCCTATAATTTTTACAACAGTGCCTTTAAAAAATCTTGGAGTTACTTGTCCCGTGCTATACAAGACCAATCATACTTAAAGCATGGCATAATCCTAGTTGTCTTACACATGAATGGGTATGTAACCTTTCATTTTGCTCAAGACTTGAAGAATGAAAACAGTACTGTACTATTATGGTAAAATGTCCAAATATAATATGCCAGATCAGTATGCTTGCATTTCCTGCCCTTCAAGGAAGAAACTCAGCATTTTCCTATAGCAGATGAGGACATGCTCCCATCTCTTGAAGTTGTCCTCCTTCCACTACATAGGTTCCTTTGATTAATTTAAAATCAAGGTAGTATGGCCAATGCCTCGAGGAAGCCAACCCTATGTGAGGGAATAAAATCCACTCCACCTTCTAATGTACTGTTAATGAAGTATCACAATCCTAAAAATAACTCATTGAAGTAGCTTTCAGGTGAACAAGAGATCTGGTTTCTCTAGCATAGCTTTACTCAATCTTTTATCTTGCCTCTCTGAAGATAAAGAATATTTTTCTTTGAAGTATATGATTCCCTCTGGCAGTTTCCAGAATGGAGAGCTTAGTAAACTTGGAGAGGTTTTTGCCCCCCTCATCCTGATAATTGCAGAGAGCTTGATTTGACCAAGGATGTGCACAGAAATGCAATTTGGGAACTATGGATTTCTGATCTATTTCATTAGGAAATATTTTCAGAATTTGATGGCGGGGGGAGGTGGGAGATTTAGTTTGTAAAACATACTTCTGGGAAAAATTCTAAAACCTATTTGAGAATTTGAATGGAATCTATTAAATGTATCTCCGATTTTGGCAGTATGCATCATAAGTTCCAGGACAAATGCTAAAGCAATCTCAACATCTATGTTAGACGACACATAAAGCCTCTTGGGTTGTAGTGCATTCATTCTGTTGTCCCTTCATGGTAATTCATAGGTTCGCTGATAAAGAGGTTGAAGTTCTCTTTTGCAGGTGATGCAGATAAAACTTCGAATAGTTGCTTTGGTTGCTCAGAAAGGAAACTTCTCCAAAACATCTGCTCAGATTGTGCTGGATGGTCTTGTGGACAAAATTGGTGATGTAAAATGTGGGAACAATGCAAAAGAAGCACTAACAGCGATAGCAGAGGCTTGTCAACTACCTTGGACTGCTGAACAGGTATGATTCCAGTGTAATAAAAACAATTATAGTAGGACTCCCTTATCCACGGTTTAAAAATACAGAAAAAACTATTTTCACATGTATGTGAACCAGCCACTAGAAGTATTTTTACAACAGGACTGTAAAACAAACATTGGCCTAATTGTTGCATGTAACCAATGAACATTTAGAATGTCAAACTGATTTTTCATATTGTGACAAGTGGGTACGGTAGCCGGGGGGGGGGGGCTGAGTGGTAAAGGAGGGAAAAAGATGAGGAGGCAAATCTTCTTCAAAATTAACAAGTTTATTTGAACGAGTATGTAACTCAACTGCATCAAACGGATCCCTTAAAACATCATCAGATAACAAATGGTATCTCTTTGGGGGCCGCGTTTCCCCATTCCCATTGAAGTCTACCAAGGGGCCGGGCCAAAACGCTCCCGATCTGTCATCGGCCGTAGCGGGGTGCTCCTTACCGCACACACAGTCCCGCAACAAGGGTGGCGGGCCCAGTCTCCCTCCAGAGGCTTCTGCTGGAACTCGGGCCCTGGTCTGATCACCTTCCGGCCACCAAGGAAATTCCGGGGGTACACCGACACAATCCATTCTAACGGATCATATACGCGGCCGCTACAACTTGGAGGCAAAGGTTCAGGCAGTAAACCCCTTCCCCGCCCTAAGTTAGGAAAGTCCCGTGCAAGGCCCGGTGTGCCTTTGGTCTCGAGCATAGGCTCAGTCTGAACCCCTCGGTTTACATATCGTCCAAGTGCTTCTTCCCCCAGCCAACTGAAAACCCGCGCGTTTCCCTCCTCCTTTATGTCCTCCCACATGATCAGATCAAACTCCACCCCTTCTTCATCAGCCAGACAGACTTCAGTAGGCTTCCTCTTCATTCCCTCATCCTGCTCTATTTCAACCAAGACGCCCTCCACGCAGCCACTCTCCTTTGTCTGTCCTTTTTCTTCGGAGGACGGCACACTCAGACTCACTCCTTCACACATATATATTTCATTTCATTCTGTCTTTTAATGTCTGATGATGTGGACATGTCCACAAAAGCTTACATTAAAATGCAATGGTTAGTCTTTAAGGTGCACAGTTTTTTGTATTGTTTTGATTTGTTTCTTTGGATTTTGCCTGATACCCCTTTGCTCTGATTTCACATTTAGAGTTGTACAGATAAGTAAAATCTTCCATTTTCAATCTAGGTTATGTCCCTGGCCTTTTCACAGAAGAATCCAAAGAACCAATCAGAGACTTTGAACTGGCTCTCAAATGCTATCAAAGAGTTTGGGTTTGCAGGGTAAGTTTTTAAAAACTGGGGTAAAACAGTAATATAGTGAAAGCTGGGATGGGTACCAGGATCAGTTTGCCTCCCAGGACCAAGCTGGAAAGGTGTAAGATGTCATGGGGCAGAGTCTACCCCTCCTGTGTCATCTAGCCCTGACGTCATTTTCCTTTTCTCTGTGGCACAGAACTCTTTGCTTTTCTCTTCATGGAGGATGGCATTGCTATCTCCAGTCTCAGACCAGAGATAACAAGGGCATTCATTCACATTCTTAGTGGATAGGAAATCATGCTGCTATGTTGTGTGGACACAGCAGGATAGAAGTTGGGGATAGTAGTAGGCATTCTCTTGCAGAGTGCCCCTTCTCCGTTAGGAAATGCCAGCAGAGTGGAAGAGGAATGCCCTTGCTATCTCCAGTTATAGTTATAGATAGTAGAGAGATACTGTGCAAGGAGAGGCATGACATCTCACTGTTTATCTCCAGTCTTAGACCAGAGAGGAGAGCACACCACCTGCAGCTTGCTTTCCTAATTTGGATCATGGAGGGAGCAGCTTTGGGAATGGGATAACCACTGTCTTATGCAAATAACATCATCAAGGAAACATCACAGCAGCTGTCTGAGGAAGTTCTGTTATTTGCATGTTACACATGCTTTACTTTTTGAATAACATTTTGAAATAGGATGTTTTTCTGGGAACACACAAAATAAGGTGTGTGGGTAAGGCTTTAGCAGAAAAGTAGGTCTAAATCTGCTGCTGGAACTATATCTCACTGGAATGGGGAGAGAGTGATCTCCCTTCCCATTTTTACCTCCATTCAGTCCTAAAATGTGTTCTCAAGGTTTGGGTGGCAATGGGCACTGCAGAGGAGAGAAGGATGTTGTGTTATATTGGTGCTCTGGAGCTGTTGTGACAATAGGTTTAGGCTTAGAAAAGAGGTGAACCTGCATGCATTTTTATATAAAAATACTACCATACCAGTTTTCTGTGGTCTTAGAATGTACATTATGTTATGTATTTATATGGAGGAATTCAGGTAATTTAAGACCCTGTCTTAATTTTCCAGAGCAGCATAGCTCAAGCTCTCATGGTAATAATCATTAGAACAATGGATATGGAACTGTTGACCTTTCAGATGTACTGTACTGCAGTTCTTGTTATACCTTAGTATGAGGGTGGATGAATAGCACTGATATGGAGCTATAGGCCATAGGTAAAAATGCATCGTTCAGCTCAGAGTTACGTTAGTGCTGTAAGATAATGTGTTCTGTATCCAACCTTTTGATGAGCAAATGCCTGAACTTTTTACTTAAATTCCATAATAGTGCCTTGTTAATAAATTGTTTCAGAATAAACTTGTCTAGTCTTGCTTTCAAATAATCTGTGTTTTCTCCCTTAGATTGAATGTAAAAGCTTTTATCAGCAATGTTAAGACTGCTCTTGCAGCTACAAATCCTGTGAGTAATCTTCTTTTCAAGCTGAGATTCCAGGGTTGTCTGAACAGTTGAAATTAAAAATTTCTCTCGTCTATTCGACAGGCTGTGAGAACATCTGCCATAACTCTATTAGGTGTCATGTATCTGTATGTGGGGCCCCCTTTGCGGATGTTCTTTGAGGATGAAAAACCTGCTCTTCTTTCCCAAATAGATGCTGAGTTTGAAAAAGTAAGTGCCAGAAATATTTTTTTCTAGGATACATTTATGTGGGGGCATTATCAGCCTAATAATTTCATAAATTTTGCTGGTACAGTCACATAGAGGAGCAGTGTGTTTAAGTTATCACATCAGCAAATTATTATTTAAAAATCTTCCATTTTGAATGTTGTTGTTTTAAAGTACTATTTGATATTATGAAAATGATATGTTATCAATATCAGTACTGTGCTAACAGTAATTAGTTACTTGATTTTAAAAAGGTGGTTACTTATTTGGTTAATATACTGAGCTAGAATTCCAGTTGTAGGGGAGCATAGTGACATCTCTTATATGCATATATGTAACTGTTTCAGATGCAAGGACAAACACCACCTGCTCCAAGTCGAGGCAATTCTAGGCATACTGTTGGCAGTGGAGATGATGGTGAGGAAGGCGAAGAGCAGGAGGAGGCAGGAAATGATGTTGTGGATCTGTTGCCAAGAACCGATATCAGGTTTGTTTGAATTTGGGTTATTAAACATTAACTCCACTTGGAGAAAACCTTTTAATTATTCACACACTTCTAATTATTTATCTCTAGGTTATAAATCTGTCTTCTGTATATTTGCTATTAATCTGTTTGTATTTTTCTTGTTTAAAGGAAACTAGAATGTGAGATATTAACTCTTTTTTCTTTTTAGTGATAGGATCACCTCTGAACTGGTGTCTAAGATTGGTGATAAAAACTGGAAAATCCGAAAGGAAGGTCTAGATGAAGTAACAACCATAATTAATGAAGCCAAATTCATACAGCCAAATATAGGTGAACTTGCACCTGCTTTGAAGAGTCGTCTCAATGATTCCAATAAAATCCTGGTATGATATTTAAGAATTAGAATTAGGGATAAACTTGTTGCAGTGTCATTTGACACACTCCAAATAGCAGTTTCGTTTAAATCTTGTAAGCAGAACTTGGAAGTGACAGTATTATTGAATGTAATGATATAATGCCAGTTAATCCCTTTTCTACAGCAAGGAATTCTAGATTTCTTTTTATTTTTGTGTGTGTGTGTGTGTGTGTGTGTGTGTGTGTGTGAGAGAGAGAGAGAGAGAGAGAGAGAGAGAGAGAGAGAGAGAGAGAAGCCTTTCTATACAAATAGGAGAGGTGATACCACTGTAGATACTGTATATATTTTGGAGAATCTATTCTGCTGCCTTTAAAGCAAAGGAAATGTGCTATACCACAGAAAGCAAAACAAGAGCACAATCAGACTTTGTTAATCTCCTTGTGGCAGATGTTCAAAAGTACAGCTGGCAGATTTAATAGTGCTCTTGTTTGTCATGAAAGGCTTGAGCAGGATCCTGTGATTTAAACAGAGGTGTCGGAATCCACTTGATAGGAACTGCATACAAAATGATAGTTGCACAAGGGGTTTCCTTCCTTTGGTGAGGTATCTCCAGTACACTGGTTCCAAAACTGATTGACTGAGCAACTGATCATATGGCAGACATCCTGCAAAAGGAGTTCTTGATTTCAAAAGAAGCAGAGGTGGAGTGTAGCTGCACATGTACGACAATTATAAGAAAGGTCCCATGGCAGGAGATCCTAACAAGAAAAGAAATTCAAGCTGGGTGGGAGTTTCTTTAAAAAGGAAATCCTAAAGTCACAACTACACTCTATTCCAACAAGAAAAAAGGTGGATGAAAGTAAAAAAACCAATGTGACTTCTCAAAGAGTACCTGAAAAAAATATAGGAAGTGGAAGGAAGGCCAGGCTAGAAAGGAAGAATACAGAAAAGTAGCAAAGAATTGCAGGGATGGTGTTAGGAAGGCAAAAGCCAAGGATGAGCTGAGGTTAGCAAGAGATGCTTAAAACAAACAAACACAATTCTTCAGGCATTGTGTATACCACATTTAATATAATAAATATAGAAATAATTGCAATTAAAAATAACCACAGTGACCCCCACAAAACACTTTGCAATCCCCTTGAGGATTGTGGCCTCCAGTTTGGAAAACTGGAATAGAGAAATGATTTCAAAAATACATGAAATAAATACAAAACATTTCAGTTATAAATCACAAGAGGGCCCTTGTTGTATATTTATGGTAGGTTTGAAACACAGAAAATTCAACATATGTACCAATCAGGACCTGCTGTGTGCTTCTGAAAACGGATTGAATAGTTACGGCAGACAGATGAAATTCATCACACTTCGCTTTTTAAGGAATATAAAACCAGGGAACTGCTGATTGTTGTGCATTTCCTTTCCCATTCAGGTGCAACAAACTCTGAGTATTCTGCAGCAACTGGCCACTGCTATGGGCCCAAATATCAAGCAACATGTGAAAAACCTGGGCATTGCTATCATCACAATCCTTGGAGACAGTAAGGTAGAATTGGATATTTGTTGTTTCAGCCTAAGAATGGAAGTGTTTGTTTCCTGTGTTATCCATAATTTACTATTTGCCTGAGAAAGAAGAACATTGCAGAGTCTGGTGGTCTGCCTTTCAGAAAGCTGTTCAGTGGAAAGACTGAAATGTAAAGAGAAGCTTTGATAGGTTTTTAAAAACACACTTTGAGTTTTAAAAACAGTTTTTGAGATATTGAAGGGTCTGGAAACCAAGATTTATTCATAGTGGTTGAATGGATCATAAAGTAGAGTAGAGAATTGGTTGAGGGGTGGACCTGCAGTGCCTACCATGTAGAAAGCAGCTTAACAAACTTAACCTTACCCTGTTGCACAATAGAATAACACTTGCACCAGTGGGTGAAATTGGCCAAAAAATAGATTTCATCGAAATGTTAAGAGAAACATCTGAACATGAAGAGCTTTCTAACAGTGGACCATTCTGCTTCATCAAGTAGTAACCGCTTTGTTACTAGCGGTGCTTAAGCTGAGGCTGTGTAGCCATCTATTGAGGATGCTGCAGTTGCCTTGCAGGTACTGCACCAAAATGTGCTCGTATAACTAGCCCAAAGAACTTTTCCCATTTGGCTTCTGAGTTATTTTTGAGAATTATCAGATGTAAATCTTGTGTCTACCTCAGAACAATGTACGGACAGCTTCTTTAACTACTGTCAATGCCTGGACAGAACAAACAGGAATGAAAGAGTGGTTGGAAGGGGAAGACCTGTCTGAAGAGCTAAAGAAGGAGAACCCTTTCCTAAGGCAAGAGGTAAGAATTACATTGTGTAAATGAGTTTTGCTTTTATCCCTTATAAAGGGAAACTGCGTAAAGCTACTGCATTTCACACACATACATGCACACACATGCATGTATGTATCTCATGTACTGTACTGTTAGACCAACAGGTGTAATTAGTAGGATTTTGGCCATAATATCATTAAGGCTATTTCTCTAATATCCTGTACACATGGAACATGCTCCAGTTGTAGCCCTAGCAAAAAAAAGGAATATTCTGATGTACTTTGCTCAGAAGCAAAGGAAACAGTTTGTGAAATGTAGGTCTGTATCAGCTAGTGTGTATTTTTATAGTTTCATCCCATGTATGTTTGTTGTTGTGTGGTTTCTTCATCAGCATCATTCTGTCCAGCTCTTTCTGTGGTGGTGCAAATATCTGCTGTGGCTGAGAGTCCTTTTTAAAACTTTGGTTGATTTTCCCAGCTGTGCTCCTACCTGATAAGAAACACCTAACAATAGTGGTTCATATGTTGGTAATCTCTAAAATAAACTACTGTAACACTTTCTATGTGGAGCTGCCCTTGAAGTCAGTATGGAAACTTCAGTAGGTACAAAACGCAGTGAGCAGACTGATTTTAGATACTAGCAGACATGAACACATATTCCCAATCTTGGCACACCTTCATTGGCTCCTTGTTAGTTTCTGTGTTCAATTTAAGGTGCTGGCCATAACCTCTAAAGCCCTTAATGGTTTAAGACCTCGATAGTTGGTGGAATGTCTCTCTTACAAAATAGCTACCCATCCCATATGCTCCCCGCAAGTCCTTAATGTTAACAATTACAACACCCAAGGAGGCCAAAGAAGAAAACAGCACTGAGAATCGAGCTTCATAATGGTTTGTTTCATCGACGTCGTTGATTAGTCGTTTAGTCGTGTCCGACTCTTTGTGACCCCATGGACCAGAGCACGCCAGGCCCTTCTATCTTCCACTGCCTCCTGGAGTTGTGTCAAATTCATGTTTGTTTAGTCTTCCATAATTATGCTCACTTTACAACTTGCATGGTATAAATCTGTATCTTCTAGATTTATAGGAAGATAAATTGACCAGATAGGCGGGGTATAAATGGAATGAATAAATAAATAAATAAAAAAATAAATATGTCTTATTACCTTAAGAATGCATGTAATTCAAATAGGGATTACATTTAGAGAAATGTTACATAGCGATAAGGTTACCTTGTAATAATCATAGAATTGTAGAAAACTTGTGTATCTGTACAAATGTTTTTTGTAATCTTGACGTCACTAGTATTCACGAATCAGTTTCTAATACAGTCTGCAACTTTCCCCAGTAAGCTGCTCAATGATGTACTAGATTCACTTTTTAATTTAAGTGCATTTCTAGGCATACAACGTAGTCCATATCTAAGGTATTATTGTTTACTACAGGGTTAAGGGAGTTCTCCTTTCTTTCAGCTTTTAGGTTGGCTGGCAGATAAGTTGCCAACTCTCCGTAGTGTCCCCTCAGACTTGGCTTTATGTGTGCCTCACCTGTACTCTTGCTTGGAGGATCGAAATGGAGATGTCCGTAAAAAGGCACAAGATGTATTGCCTTTCTTCATGATGCACCTGGGATTTGAGAAGATGGCCAAAGCCACTGGCAAGCTGAAGGTATAGCAAACGCTCATAGCATTTCTTTAGAGTGTGCCAAGTAGTTACCGTAGCTTAGTACAGATGGGTTGTGAGTGTGTACATGAAAGTAATATCATGAGTGACCTTTTGCTAAGTTGAACAATTATGATTTCTAGTTTTTTTTATTAAAGACTGTGTAAAGAAACTTTGGTACATCAAGTAAAATAGGTTTCTATTGCAGTTAGTACTCCAAAAGTAAGTTTCCTTTCCTTTCCCAGAACCCCCCCTTTTTTTTAAAATTTATGCTGCAATTGGTACTCCAAACATGAATTTCCTTTCTTTTCCATTCCATTAAGAGGGACGTGGTGGTGCTGCGGGCTAAACCGCAGAAGCCTGTGCTGCAGGGTCAGAAGACCAGCAGTCGTAAGATCGAATCCACGCGACGGAGTGAGCGCCCGTCGCTTGTCCCAGCTCCCGCCAACCTAGCGGTTCGAAAGCATGCAAATGCAAGTAGATAAATAGGGACCACCTCGGTGGGAAGGTAACAGCGTTCCGTGTCTAAGTCGCACTGGCCATGTGACCACAGAAGATTGTCTTCGGACAAAACGCTGGCTCCATGGCTTGGAAACGGGGATGAGCACCGCCCCCTAGAGTCGAACACGACTGGACAAAAATTGTCAAGGGGAACCTTTACCTTTACCTTAAGAAAAAATACTATTTTCCATGCAGTGGCTTGTAAACCTGAAGAAATGTATTATGCTCCTATTTAGTATTTTAAGTGAACTGTAACATAGGTTTCTTCAGGCACTTATTTTTATTCTCTAGCCAGCTTCCAAAGACCAAGTACTGGCCATGCTTGAAAAAGCCAAAGCCAATATGCCTGCCAAACCTGCGCCACCTAACAAGACATCTTCCAGATCAATAGGAGCAGCTCCAGCCAAATCACAGTCTGCATCAGGTAATCTTGATCCTGCTAACCTGTCTCATTTGAGAGAGGCCAGATTTTCAGCAGGAGTGAAGTTCCACTGTGAACATAACTATTTATATATCAGAACTGTCAATAGTTAAAAATGGAGGCACTGAAGAACTCATGGGAGTATAAACCATAAGAGCCAACTGAGGTATTTTGAGTTACTACAGTAGACTAACTTTCTGTAGCAAAGCAAGTGGGACTTAATACCAGAACTTTTTCAGATGTGATAAATTAGAAATGGTTTTGTCCTAACGTATTTGGCAAAATCCTGTTGTGTTACTGGCACAACAAACATAGAACACTGGAAACGTTTAATGTACACTACTTGAAAGCTTTCTATTTCCTTGTTTCATGTTCTGAGGCTCTCCCAGGCTCCCTTTTGCCCTAGGGGAGCCTTGAGAATTGTGGGGGGAGGGCAGTTTTTAACATTCAAAAATTGCTACTAGAATCGCTGGTGACAGTGATCCACTGATGATTTTTCAATTTTTAAAGGCTTCACCCCTTTCCCTCTCCCAAGGCTCCCAAAGGCTTTCCCAGAGCAAAAGATAGCCAAAGGGAGCCTTGGAACCGAAAGCAGGTGGATATGACTTATAATTATTGTAAATTAAACATTGCCAGTGTCTGATCGAAATTATGCCAGCCACAAAGTTATGCAACTGGATTTTGCCCTCTATGTTTGTCTGTAGTATATGGTAAAATTGGGAAAACTTCCAGGTTACTTTCTCTGGTGTCATGTCCCAGGTATGAGCTGTGTAGAGGAACTGTACAGATTTAGATGTATGCATGACTTCTGTTAGGGTCAGCTAGTCAAGAGCATGTTCTTTGCATGTATTAATTATATTATTATTATTAATTAAACTTCTACCTCACCCATCTAGTGGCAAGTAACTATTCTGGGCAGCTTACAACAGAAAGATGCATACAATAAAACACCAAAGAAAAGAAACATCTCATCCCTATAATCCCTTGTGTCTCAAATGAACCCAAGTCTCAAGATGATGTCTATAATATCAGCTTAAGCAATAAAATAATTAACTATCAAATAAATAAATGGGAAGCAAATTGTTAAAGGCCTGGCAAAAAGCCATGTTTTTATTTGTCTTCTGAATACTAGGAGGGTGGGGGCCCAGATGCACCTCCAGTGGTAGTGAATTCCACAAAGAGGTGGCCACCACTGAGAAGGCTAAGTCCCTAGTTGTAGACTTCCATGCCTCCCTTGAAGTGGCCACCTGCAACATGAAGGATTGGTAGGATGGATGATAGATCTGAGGGAAAGGTGCTCTACTAGATAGCAAGGTCCTCAACTCTTCAGGGTTTGTATGTCAGCATTAACACCTTGAACGTGGTCCAGAAGCATACCAGCAGACTGGCCAGGATAGGGAAAATATGTTCATACTTAGATGTCCCTGATATAATTCTGGCCACTGCTTTTTGCACCTGCTCCAGCTTCAGAATGGCCTTCAAGGGTAGCCACCATAGAGAACATTGCAATAATCAATCTTTGAGACTGCCAGCATGTGAACTGTATTGTTAGGGATTTCCTGTTCAGATAGGAGTGAAGATGTGCGATCTGCCTAAGTTGAAGAAAAGCAGACATGGCTACAGCGGGGATCTGATTTTCCTTTGAAAGGGCTGGGTCCACAAGCTCACCTAGATTGTGAACCTGATCCTTCAGGGGATGTGACCCCCATCCATAGCAGGCAGAAGCCATTCTGATTGATCAGGATCATCTCCTAACAACAGGATCTTCATCTTCTTAGGATTCAACTTCAGCCTATTAGCCTTCACCCAATCCATTACCTAGGCCAGGCAGGGTCTGCACAACTTCTCTTGTTGAAGGTGAAAAGGAGAAATAGAGTTGTGTGTCATCAGCATTCTGATGGCAACACACTCCAAATTTCCAGGTGACCTCCTTCAGTGGCCTCATGTTGAACAACATTGGGGAGATGATTGAGCCACCTGATGCCAGTTGTTGAGAAGGAACCGGAGCCAGCACAGTGCCATACTCCCAGGAGTACAGCATTGGTCCAGGAGGATACCGTGGTCGATGGTATCGAAGGCTGCTGAAAGATCCAGGAGAGCCAACAGGGTCACACTCTCTCAGTTGGCCTCTCATAACAGGTCATTGAACAGAGTGACCAAAAGAGTCTCAGTCCCATGGCACAGCCTGAGCCCCAGTTGAAATGGATCAAGATTATTGATGTCCTCTGGGAATGCCTGCAATTTATCTGCCACCCAACTGGGCAATAGTTACT